>NC_092086.1:60854780-61171030 GCF_045679555.1 Salvelinus alpinus | reverse complement strand
TCTTTCTCTTTTTATCTTTCTTTCTTTCTCTCTCTCTCTCTCTCTTTCTTACTCTTTCTCTTTCTCTCTCTTTTCCTCTTTTTCTTTCTTTCTCTTTTTCTCTTTCTTTCTCTCTCTTTTCCTCTTTTTCTTATTTTCTCTTTTCCTCTCTCTTTTTCTCTTTCTCTTTTTCTCTTTTTCTCTTTCTCTCTCTTTTTCTCTCTTTCTCTCTTTCTTACTCTTTCTCTTTTTCTCTCTCTCTTTCTTTCTCCTTTTCTCTCTCTTTCTCTCTTTCTTTCTCTCTCTTTCTTTCTCTTTTTATCTTTCTTTCTCTCTCTCTCTCTCTCTTTCTTACTCTTTCTCTTTCTCTCTCTTTTCCTCTTTTTCTTTCTTTCTCTTTTTCTCTTTCTTTCTCTCTCTTTTCCTCTTTTTCTCTTTCTCTTTTTCTCTTTTTCTCTTTCTCTCTCTTTTCCTCTTTCTCTCTCTTTCTCTCTCTTTCTCTCTCTTTCTTTCTCCTTTTCTCTCTCTTTCTTTCTCTCTTTCTCTTTTCTCTTTCTCTTTCTTTCTTTTTCTCTCTCTCTCTTTCTTTCTTTCTCTCTCGCTCTTTTTCTCTTTCTCTCGCTTTCTCTTTCTCCTTTTCTCTTTCTCTTTCTTTCTCTCTTTCTTTCTTTCTCGCTCGTTCTCTCTTTCTTTCTCTTTTTCTCTTTCTCTCTCTTTCTTACTCTTTCTCATTTTCTTTCTCTCTCTTTACATTTACATTACATTTAAGTCATTTAGCAGACGCTCTTATCCAGAGCGACTTACAAATTGGTGCATTCACCTAATGACATCCAGTGGAACAGCCACTTTACAATAGTGCATCTAAATCTTTTAAGGGGGGGGGGGGGGGGGGGGGGGCAGAAGGATTGCTTTATCCTAGGTATTCCTTGAAGAGGTGGGGTTTCAGGTGTCTCCGGAAGGTGGTGATTGACTCCGCTGTCCTGGCGTCGTGAGGGAGTTTGTTCCACCATTGGGGTGCCAGAGCAGCGAACAGTTTTGACTGGGCTGAGCGGGAACTGTACTTCCTCAGAGGTAGGGAGGCGAGCAGGCCAGAGGTGGATGAACGCAGTGCCCTTGTTTGGGTGTAGGGCCTGATCAGAGCCTGAAGGTACGGAGGTGCCGTTCCCCTCACAGCTCCGTAGGCAAGCACCATGGTCTTGTAGCGGATGCGAGCTTCAACTGGAAGCCAGTGGAGAGAGCGGAGGAGCGGGGTGACGTGAGAGAACTTGGGAAAGTTGAACACCAGACGGGCTGCGGCGTTCTGGATGAGTTGTAGGGGTTTAATGGCACAGGCAGGGAGCCCAGCCAACAGCGAGTTGCAGTAATCCAGACGGGAGATGACAAGTGCCTGGATTAGGACCTGCGCCGCTTCCTGCGTGAGGCAGGGTCGTACTCTGCGAATGTTGTAGAGCATGAACCTACAGGAACGGGTCACCGCCTTGATGTTAGTTGAGAACGACAGGGTGTTGTCCAGGATCACGCCAAGGTTCTTAGCACTCTGGGAGGAGGACACAATGGAGTTGTCAACCGTGATGGCGAGATCATGGAACGGGCAGTCCTTCCCCGGGAGGAAGAGCAGCTCCGTCTTGCCGAGGTTCAGCTTGAGGTGGTGATCCGTCATCCACACTGATATGTCTGCCAGACATGCAGAGATGCGATTCACCACCTGGTTATCAGAGGGGGGAAAGGAGAAGATTAATTGTGTGTCGTCTGCATAGCAATGATAGGAGAGACCATGTGAGGATATGACAGAGCCAAGTGACTTGGTGTATAGCGAGAATAGGAGAGGGCCTAGAACAGAGCCCTGGGGGACACCAGTGGTGAGAGCACGTGGTGCGGAGACAGATTCTCGCCACGCCACCTGGTAGGAGCGACCTGTCAGGTAGGACGCAATCCAAGCGTGGGCCGCGCCGGAAATGCCCAGCTCGGAGAGGGTGGAGAGGAGGATCTGATGGTTCACAGTATCAAAGGCAGCCGATAGGTCTAGAAGGATGAGAGCAGAGGAGAGAGAGTTAGCTTTAGCAGTGCGGAGCGCCTCCGTGACACAGAGAAGAGCAGTCTCAGTTGAATGACTAGTCTTGAAACCTGACTGATTTGGATCAAGAAGGTCATTCTGAGAGAGATAGCAGGAGAGCTGGCCAAGGACGGCACGTTCAAGAGTTTTGGAGAGAAAAGAAAGAAGACAATTGCAGAGTGGCACCCGAGTTGGATGTCACTCCACGGATGTCTCATCCATAAGCAGAAAGACACAAAAAAAGGGAATATGTGTGGTTAAAATGTCAGGAGTGAGGCAGATTACAAGGTCTTGTGCTTTGTGATTCCTTTCATACTGTTTCCAAAAATACTGTCGATCCTAAACATGATACTGGAGCCATTCAGTGCTTTTAAAGTCGAACTGACACTGTTTTAACTACTTTGCCGATATAAAACAGACAATCATACCAGGCAAAAATATCAAAATCCCAGTTTATGCTACAAAACCAACTTTATAAGAGGTTTTAAAAATAGGTTATGTTTGTCTAAAAATTCCATGAAGTAGAGTAAGGCAACGTTGGCAGAATAGATGGATGCAGTTCAATGCGTGATAAATATATTTAATTCACCAAGACTTTTCTTGGTAGACCAAAACTTATTGCTATCAGGTTGTAAATCACAGCTGGCCTGGTAAATGTTTTGCTGCCTCCAGCCCTTTGGGATGCACTGTTTCAGTTTCAATGACTCAATGTTTTGGACGAAAACGGACGAATGTAACTAAGGCTGGGAATGTCCAGTGGTGTGTATTTATGGATGCCAAGGGAAGCCAGGCTTCCCCAAATATTTAACCAATAAAAATAATAAAATAATTTATCTTTCATTTCTCTGTGTTTTCAAAATTTTCCATAAATTCCTAAGTGGTTGAATCTCACCGGAGAAATCATCAGAGCGAGAGAAACAGCTCAGCTCTCTCAGTATATGTAGTATCTGATGCTGTCTGGAACAAAAGAGGATGACATATTGCCTCTGTAGCATTTGATTGACGCCAGCAAACATTTGGCCTCCCTCGATCATTTATTTTTAAATAAAATAATTTGCCAATTAGCTTTGAGCTGAGCTCAACTGTGGGTTGTCCTGGTGCAGCAAAACGCCCCCCAATGGAGGCCAGTTTGGATTTGGCTTCACACCAATCAAATCACATCCTAAGCTAAACGTCATCATTTTCAGACAAATGTTTCTGGTCTGCTTGTGTTGATGTCCTACAGTAGCTAGCTTGCTAAGTCGGACCTTTCCTAAGCCATGGATGGAGATGTGGATTTGGATTTGTGGTTTTGACTGAATTCTCTGTACAGGCCAATGATTACGATGGTGATTCTGATCTAACCCTAAATTCATACATTGTGCCTCTGGCCTGAGACGAATGAAGTTCAATATGTAGCCTTGATGTAACGTAGTAGGCTCACGTTAACTAACTAGCTAACATAGCTGATTCGTTTTTGCCCAAGCGAGGAAGTTAGGCTAGCAAGCATTTTAGGTAGCCTATGAAAACACAAACTAAAAGCGTACTGTTTGACAGAGTCATAGACCGTTCTGCCAACATGAAAGAGAGGAAGATGGACATACACACACACAGAAATCAGTATAATGGACTGCCACATGATGTGTAGCAACATTCATTGGACTAAATAATTTTTGGTATCTTTAAGTTTGTTTTCAGTGTATTAAACTAAGCATATATAGCCTTGTTGATTTGATGATGTTGAAATGTTTAAGTTGAAATGGTGCTGGAATAGCGGAGCCAGTGCTCCTGTTGCCTTTGTGCTGACTTGCTTTAACTCTGTGGTTCTAAATCAGTAGCTAGTTTTTTTGTAAAATGTTGAAAAACATTGACTTGCTTGACCATGATTCAGGTCATATAATTGTTTGTTATGTGCAATGTTTGCTTTGTGGGCTTCACTGGACAGATATTGGTCTCCGGTTTTGTGAAGAAAAATATATGTGTAGTTCAATTTATTCCTCCACTGTGTGACTGTTGTCTTTGTGTTGTCACAGCCTTATTGTATATCACGGTGGTGTATGAACGAATGGGTTATAGAGCAAACAACGCAAATATCACAACATATTATGGCTATTTTATTGGTTTGGTTTCCCCAGTGATTTTACCCACACACCCCCACTGGGAATGTCAATATAACAAAACTAGTAAGGGCAATGACAACAAGTCTGTCATAACATGGCTAATAGGCAACCATACCTATTTAGCTACTTATTTAGCAAGCTAAAAACATGGAGCCTAACGCTATCTGCAGGGAGGAGGCCATATTATTGTACGAGTGCATGAGTGGCTGACTTTTCCCGCATATCGTTTTTCGGTGGCTACAGCTAAGAGATGCAGGTGTCATTTGGTTAGCTAGCAAGACATGTGAATCACTTTGCTAGCTAGCTATGCTGAACTTGAACGACTGTTATCCACAGTTAGCATATCCCTTAACCTCTAATTCCTCCCAAACCCGGATCCGGGATCACCCCCCACAGTAAAAAAGCTGACTAGCATAGCCTAGCATAGCGTCACAAGTAAATACTAGCATCTAAATATCATTAAATCACAAGTCCAAGACACCAGATGAAAGAAACACATCTTGTGAATCCAGCCGTCATTTCTGATTTTTAAAATGTTTTACAGGGAAGACACAATATGTAAATCTATTAGCTAACCACGATAGCAAAAGACACAACTTTTTTTCCCCACCATTTTTTTCCTGCATGGGTAGCTATCACAATTTCGACCAAATAAAGATATATATAGCCACTAACCAAGAAACAACTTCATAAGATGACAGTCTGATAACATATTTATTGTATAGCATATGTTTTGTTAGAAAAATGTGCATATTTCAGGTATAAATCACAGTTCTACATTGCAGCTGCAATCTGAAATAGTGCCGAAGCTGCCAGAATAATTACAGAGACCAACGTCAAATACCTAATTACTCATCTTAAAACATTTCTGAAAAATACACAGCGTACAGCAAATGAAAGCCCAACATCTTGTGAATCCAGCCAATATGTCAGATCTTTTAAGTGTTTTACAGCGAAAACACAATATAGCATTATACTAGCTTAGCACAATAGCCAGAAACACAAGCAATTTACCAGCAGCACAGGTTAGCGATCGTAACAATACAGCAAAAGATATATAATTTTGGACTAACCTTGATAAACTTCATCAGATGACAGTCCTGTAACATCATATTACACAATGCATATAGGTTTTGTTCGAAAATGTGCATATTTAGCAGCACAAATCGTGGTTATACAATGTGATCAGTGGCAACAGGTCATGCATTCTGGCCGGCGCCATCTTGGAAAGGCACCTAATCTAATCAACAAATAATCGTAAACTTGACTAAAAAATACAGGTTGGACAGCAAATGAAAGATGCATTAGTTATTAATGCAACCGCTGAGTTAGATTTTTAAAATTAACGTTACTAGACATACAGTGTGCGTTACAGCCAGACTAGTGCCGCAATAATGGCGGACAAATCCGTTTTTCCACATAAATACGGAATAACATCATAAATAGCTCTTACTTTTGGACGAGCTTCCATCAGAATCTTGGGCAAGGTGTCCTTTGTCCAAAAGAATCGTTGCTTGGTTGTAAAACATCGTCTTCAACTTCGGAATTAGCAGCTAACAATAGCTATGTGGCCACAACATGCCCAAATCCTCAAAACGCAATACTAAGGAAATTCCGAAAATAGCAATATACTCGCATAAACTGATATAACTCGGTTTAAAATAACTTCGTTATGATGTTTCTAACACCTATATCGAATTAAATTACAGACGGATATATCTAAGGCTGATAACTGAGCGTTTCAAAATGCCATCCTGAGGTCTTGCTTTGCGTAATGACGAATGCCGAAAAGAGAGCTCCCTTCGTTCCTTGGCCTTTTATAAGGTTTGAGATCTACGTAGAAACTCCATTCCACTTCTCATTGGTTACTGACATCCAGGGGAAGGCGGGTGCAGTTCATGTCGACCCATAGGATACATACAGAGCTTTAAACTGATCTGAGAACAGAGCCTCGTTTTCAGACCTTCGCAGTTCCTGTCATGAATTTCGCTGCAGAAAGAGTTCTGGTTCACCCACAGACATAATTCAAACGGTTTTAGAAACTAGAGATTGTTTTCTATCCAATAGTAATAATAATATGTATATTGTACGAGCAAGAATTGAGTACGAGGCAGTTTAATTTGGGAACGATAAATGTCCAAGTTGAAACAGCACCCCCTGTAGTGTCAAGAGGTGTTAATCAAATGTATTTTGCATCGATCAAATGGGAGTGTAGGCAAGTTCCCATACAGTTGTCCAAACGTGGATTGGGACAAGCATGCATTGGCAGGCAAGTTGCAGAAAGGCGAGCAGGCTACTTTTCCCCATTGTTTTCAGTGCAATTTTGACGGCCAACTACAAGCTTTGAGAGAGTTTATCTACTGTTTCCTTGTTAGATTTGAACAAATCTCGTTCTGGCTAACATTAGTTGTTGATCTTGTTGTTGATGATGTGCAACTGAGGGATAGAGCCTACCTGTTCATGTCTGTTTGATCAATAGGACTGTAAAGTTCCCAAATGTAAGAGAACTACAGTGGTATTTACATATTTGCAGAAATTCATGTGATATTTGGCAAACTCTTTCTAATGATCTAAAGTCGCACAGTCGCTACTGCCTGTAAACACATAGTCCAGTTTAAAGTGAAAGATGGCAGGCCCCTGATTGGCTGCGGCGCACCGGTCTTTGTAGAGCCCGGTCCTGGACAAGACTAACATAGGTTTTATTTACTGCTGTGTCTATCAATTGTCCAAACGCACGGCCCCTTTCACACTGTATATTGCTGTAGAATTTTCACAAATGCCTTACTCTACGTCATTCACAAACATTGTACGAGAGTATGAACATGCAAAAATGACCATATCTAAGTTGCTTCATGTTGCTAAAATGCTGTCAGTTCCACTTTAAAACGTCTTAAGGCTAGGGGCACTATTTTCACATCTGGATGAAAAGTGTGCCCAAAGTAAACTGCCTGCTACTCAGGCCCAGAAGCTAGGATATGCATATAATTGATCGATTTGGATAGAAAACACTCTAAAGTTTCTAAAAAATTATGTCTGTGAGTATAACAGAACTTATTTGGCAGGCGAAACCCCGAGGACAAACCATCCAGGAAAAAAAACATTTGAGGTCACTCTCTTTTCAATGGATTTCTATGTGGATCTAGATTTCTAAGGCACTTGCTTGCAGTTCCTATCGCTTCCACTAGATGTCAACAGTCTTTAGAAATTGGTTGATGTTTTTTATTTTGAGAAATGAAGAAGTAGCCATTTCCTTTCTGGGAGTCGAGCCAAGTGTACTGTTGTGGTTGGGGCGCTCACAACCTGAAAGCTTGCTCCACTTTGTTTTGTCCGGTATTGAACACAGTTTATTCCGTCTTAAATTTTTTATCAATTATTTACGTTTACGTTTACGTTTAAAAATACCTAATGTTGAATTAGGAAGTTGTTTGAAATGTTTGGATCAAGCTTACAGGTAACTTATTAGATACTTTGTAGTCATGTTGCGCGAGTTGGAACCGGTGTATTTTCTGAATCAAATGCGCCAAATAAATGGACATGTTGGAGATATAACGACGGAATTTATCGAACAAAATGACCATTTGTGATGTTTAATGGACATATTGGAGTGCCAACAGAAGACGATCTTCAAAGGTAAGGCAAGAATTATATCGTTATTTCTGACTTTTGTGTCGCGCCTGGCGGGTTGAAATATGATTTTCACGTGTTTGTTTGATGGAGTGCTGTCCTCAGATAATAGCATGGTTTGCTTTCGCCGTAAAGCCTTTTTGAAATCTGACACTGGCTGGATTAACAAGAAGTTCATCTTTAAACCGATGTATCACACTTGTATGATTTATGAATTATTATTATGAGTATTTCTGTTTTTGAATTTGGCGCGCTGCTATTTCACTGGGTGTTACCGGGATTGGCGCGCGAAGCGATCACTAAGAAGTTAACCTCTCTGGGGTAGGTGGGACGCAATTGTCCCACCTGGCCAATAGCCAGGGAAAATACAGAGCGCCATATTCAAATAAAATGATATAAAAATCAAACTTTCATTAAATCACACATGTAAGATACCAAATTAACCTCTCTGGGATCGCGGCACGCTTGCGTGTCAGCCAACATGTCAGATTTCAAAAAGGCTTTTCGGCGAAAGCATAAGATGCTATTATCTGATGATAGTACAAAGGCTACACTCTCTTTGTTGACAATTTCAACCATGCCGGCGCTACTCAAAACGCAGAAATAAAATATAAAACATGCATTACCTTTGACGAGATTCTTTTGTTGGCACTCCAATATGTCCCATAAACATCACAAATGGTCCTTTAGTTCGATTAATTCCGTCCATATATATCCAAATTGTCCATTTATTTGGCGCCGTTGTACCAGGAAAAACAGCGTTCAATTTGCGCAAAATCACGACAAAATATCTAAAAAATTACCTCTAAACTTTGCCAAAACATTTCAAAGTACTTTTGTAATACAACTTAAGGTATTTGTAAACGTTAATAATCGATCAAATTGAAGACGGGTCAATCTGTTTTCAATACAGGATATCAACAAACTCACGGTACTTTTCAAGTCTTGCTCAACTCTCAAACATAAACACAAGACGTCACTCCACTTCCGGGTCAATATCTTTCTCAGTTTACTAATGAAAAACCTTAACCTTTTTCCATACAATGGCGACATCCAGTGGAAGCAGTAGAAACTGCGTGGATAGTGATTAGAATTCTGGTTTGCCCATAATAACTCATTGAACATACAGGAACTTAAAAATAAAAAAGTTAGTCCTCAGGGTTTTGACTGCTATATAAGTTCTGTTATACTTACAGATATGATTCAAACAGTTTTAGAAACCTCAGAGTGTTTTCTATCCAAATCTACTAATAATATGCATATCTTATATTCTGGGGATGAGTAGCACGAAGTTGAAATTGGGCACGCTATTTTTCCCTAAGTGAAAACTCTGCACCCTATCCTCAAGAAGTTTTAAAGCTACACTCGTTGTGAATCCAGCCAACATGTCAGATTTCAAAAAGGCTTTTCGGCGAAAGCATAAGATGCTATTATCTGATGATAGCACAACAGTAAACAAAGGGAGTAGCATATTTCAACACTGCAGGCACGACACAAAACGCTGAAATAAAAATATATTTCTTACCTTTGACGAAATTCTTTTGTTGGCACTCCAATATGTCCCATAAACATCACAAATGGTCCTTTTGTTCGATTAATTACGTCGATATATATCCAAAATGTCAATTTATTTGGCGCGTTTCATCCAGAAAAACACAGCTTCCAACTTGCGCAACGTCACTACAAAATATATCAAAAGCTACATGTAAACTCTACCAAAACATTTCAAACTACTTTTGTAATACAACGTTGGGTATTTTTAAACGTTAATAATCGATCAATTTGAAGACGTGTTGATCTGTGTTCAATACAAAAAGAAAAACAAACCGACGCAACTTTTTTGGTAATGTGCCTCTCTCAAACAATATACTTCAAGTGACCCTCATTTAAGATGGCCGTACTTCTTCATTACACAAAGGAATAACCTCAACCAATTTCCAAAGACTGGTGACATCCAGTGGAAGTGGTAGGAACTGCAAACAAGTCCCTTAGAAATCTGGTGTCCCAATGAAAGCTCATTGAAAAGTCAGTGACCTCAAAAAAAAAAAAATCTGAATGGTTTGTCCTCAGGGTTTTGCCTGCTACATAAGTTCTGTAATACTCACTCAGACATCATTCAAACAGTTTTAGAAACTTCAGAGTGTTTTCTATCCAAATCTACTAATGATATGCATATCTTATATTCTGGGGAGGAGTAGCAGGCAGTTGAATTTGGGCATGCTATTTATCCTAAAGTGAAAATGCTGCCCCCTACCCCGAAGAAGTTAAGTGCTATTCGTTATACCAATGAAAATAGCATTTATCTGTAGGAGCTTTGTAGTTGTTCAAAGGGGATGTTGAAGTGTTTTCTTCGCTGAGAATTTAAAAAAAAAATCATGCTGTGGTATTCACTCACATTTTGTTCTGGGAATAAAACACTTCAATAAGTTAAATGTATGCCTTACTACTTATTGGAGGGCACAGCCTTTTACAGATTTGCACAAGTATGCTAATTCAATGTTCACTGGCACCTCAAAAACATCCCATTTCACTTGTGACAGGGTGGAACATTTGCTCCACGTTCTAATTTGGCGTGGTGTAGTCTACCAAGACTGGCCTTATGCAGTGGTGTAGTCTACCAGGACTAGCCTTTTGCAGTGCATGCGTCCCATGCAGTGCATGCGTCCCAAATAGGCTGGGTTCTGGTCAAAAGTAATGCACTATATTGGGTATCCACTGCAGTGTCTGTCTATTCTCATCTGTTGTGGAGGAGGAGGAAGAATGTAACATTAACACGACATAATGTCAAAACCAGCGTTGACATTGATGAGTGACGGGTCGTGCGTGTCCATTTCTGTCATTGGTGGGTGTAGCTGGTGCATGGAAGTCAGGCGCAGGAGAGCAGCGATGAGTGGACAAGGCACTTTACTTAGGCAATCATAATACAGAACGCAACCATGTCACAAAACAAATGCCCAGAGAACAAGTGAGGCAGCACAAAGTACAAAACCCAAGTACAAAGTACCGGCTGCCACCAAAGCACGGGCATGAAACAAAACCCTGCGCAAACCAGCCAGAAGCACGCCAACCTTAACAAATCAACAATACCCCTCACAGACATGGAGGGAACAGAGGACTAAATACACATAGTAATGATGATGAGATGTAAACCAGGTGTGCAGGAAAACAAGACAAAACAAATGGAAAATGAAAGGTGGATCGACGACGGCTAGAAAACCGGTGACGTCGACCGCCGAACGTCGCCCGAACAAGGAGAGGAACCGACTTCGGCGGAAGTCGTGACAGTTTCCCACATGAGACAAGCTCTTATTAAGCCACTAAAATGTGTGGTCTGTCTGTACCCTCCCTATAACAAACTCGATATAACAAAGACCGGGGTATGCTCTAGTTTATAAGGGTACACTAACGGTTCACACTGTTACATTGAATCTACTCAATGATTATCATTATGTGTCTTATTATGTGATGGATAGGAATCTAAATACTATCCTCAATACATTTTGAGAAAGCTCATAAGTTGCCTATAACATTGATTGGTTAATAAGACATGTTCTTCCACTCCACTGTGTTTTAGACGTTGACTGAAATGGAATTGAATGCAATTGAAAGTAACATAGATTGTATGTTGGAAAATGTAATTGCCTCTGTCATATTGAGAGTCAATAAACCCTTGACATAATGTGAAATTATTATTAATTCCTTTTTCTGTCCAACACAATTTGGGCAGTGTGGAAATGAGATTCTATATTTTGAGTAGCCACCTTTTTCCTTAATGACAGGTTCGCACACTCTTGGCACTCTCTCAACCAGCTTCACGAGGTAGTCACCTGGAATGCAGGTGTGCTTTGTTAAAAGTTAATTTGTGGAATTTCTTTCCTTAATGCGTTTGAGCCAATCAGTTGTGTTGTGACAAGGTAGGGGCGGTATACAAAAGATAGCCCTATTTGGTAAAAGACCAAGTCCATATTATGGCAAGAACAGGTCAAATTAGCAAAGAGAAATTACAGTCCATCATCACTTGAAGAAATGAAACATTTCAAGAACTTTGAACATTTCTTCAAGTGCAGTCGCATGAGAACCGCCACAGGAAAGGAAGACCCAGAGTTACCTGTGTTGCAGAGGATAAGTTCATTAGAGTTACCAGCATCCGAATTTGCAGCCCAAATAAATGCTTCACAGAGTTCAAGTAACAGACACATCTGAACAACTGTGTGAATCAGGCCTTCATGGTCGAATTGCTGCAAAGGAATCACTACTAAAGGACACCAATAAGAAGAGACTTGCTTGGGCCAAGAAACACGAGAAATGGAGATTAGATGAGTCCAAATTTGCAATTTTTGGTTACAACCGCCATGTCTTTGTGAGATGCAGAGTAGGTGAACAGTTGATCTCCATATGTGTGGTTTCCACCGTGAAGCATGGAGGAGTGATGGTGTGGGGGTGCTTTGCTGGTGACACTATCAGTGATTTATTGAGAATTAAAGGCACACTTAATAACCAGCATGGCTACCACAGCATTCTGCAGCGATACGCCATTCCATCTGGTTTGCGCTTAGTGGGACTATCCTTTGTTTTTCAACAGGACAATGACCCAACACACCTCCAGGCTGTGTAAAGTCTATTTGACCAAGAAGAAGAGCGATGGAGTGCTGCATCAGATGACCTGGCCTCCACAATCACCAGACCTCAACCCAATTGAGATGGTTTGGGATGAGTTGGACCGCAGAGTGAAGGAAAAGCAGCCAACAAGTGCTCAACATATGTGGGAACTCTTTCAAGACTGTTGGAAACATATTCCAGGTTAAGATGGTTGAGAGAATGCCAAGAGTGTGCAAAGCTGTCATCTAGGCAAAGGGTGGCTACTTTGAAGAAAATATATTTATATTTATTTAACACTTTTTTGGTTACTACATGATTCCATATGTGTTATTTAATAGTTTTGATGTCTTCACTATTATTATACAATATAGAAAATAGTAAAAATAAAGAAAAACCCTTGAATGAATAGGTGTGTTCAAACTTTTGACTGGTACTGTATCTTATTTTGAATATATAATAAATATACATATTTCCTTTATTATTTTCTCCTAACCCCACCACCCCTCCCCTAATTTGAGTAAACTAATGGACAACAACACTTAGGCTTCTACTTCCATCTTATACATACTATATACATTTCAGGGACACTATATTTTACATTAGTTATCTGTTGTTTGTTGTGAATTTGAAAGAATGTGCTTTCTTTCAAAAACAAGGACATTTCTAAGTGACACTACCGTTTAAAAGTTCGGGGTATCTTGATTTTTTTGGGGGAGATGGGATGGATCTTTGGGATCATTCAATATTCCCTTTTGTTGTTCAGTGAAATCATCCCATGAGAAGAGTCAACTCATTTATATAAAGTTCTATTTTAACTAGTCATTTTATTTCTATTGAACATTCTATTGAACATTCATACTCCAGAATGTTATGAAGAGTGATCAGATTAATTGCAAAGTCCCTCTCCCATGCAAATGAACTGAATCCCCCCAAAAACATTTCCACTGCATTTAATCCCTGCCACAGAAGTACCAGCTGACGTCATGTCAGTGATTCTCTTGTTAACGCAGGTGTGAGTGTTGACGAGGACAGGTTGGCATCATTAAAACTAGTTTTTCAACCACTCCACAAATTTCTTGTTAACTTCTCTAGGATAGGGGGCAGCATTTTCACGTTTGGATGAAAAGCATACCCAAATTCAACTGCCAGCTACTCATCCCCAGAAGATATGCATAATATTAGTAGATTTGGATATAAAACACTCTGAAGTTTCTAAAACTGTTTGAATCATGTCTGTGAGTATAACAGAACTTATTTAGCAGAAGAAACCCCGAAGACAAACCATTCAGATTTTTTGTTGTTGTTGAGGTCACTCTCTTTTCAATGGATTTTCATTGGGAATCCAGAATTCTAAGGGAACTTCTTGCAGTTCCTACCGCTTCCACTGGATGTCAACAGTCTTTAGAAATTGGTTGAGGGTTTTTCCTTTGTGTAATGAAGAAGTAGCCCTGTTCAGAATGACGGTCGAGTGAAGTGTACTGTTTGTTAGAGGCGCGTAACCAGAAATCATGCTACAGTTGCTGTATTGAACACAGATCATCCCGTCTTCAATTTTATCGATTATTTACGTTAAAAAATACCTAAAGTTGTATTACAAAAGTAGTTTGGAATGTTTTGGCAAAGTTTACAGGTAACCTTTGAGATATTTTGTAGCCACGTTGAGCAAGTTGGAACCGGTGTTTTTCTGGATCAAACGCGCCAAATAAATGGACATTTTGGATATATATCGACGGAATTAATCGAACAAAAGGACCATTTGGTGATGTTTATGGGACATATTGGAGTGCCAACAACAGAAGCTCGTCAAATGTAAGGCATGAATTATATTTTTATTTCTGCGTTTTGTGTCGCGCATGCAGGGTTGAAATATGCTTCTCTCTCTTTGTTTACAATGGTGCTATCCTCAGATAATAGCAATGTTTGCTTTCGCCGAAAAACCTATTTGAATTCTGACATGTTGGCTGGATTCACAACCAGTGTAGCTTTAATTTGGTATCTTTCATGTGTGATTTAATGAAAGTTTGATTTTTATAGTAATTTATTTGAATTTGGCGCGCTGCATTTTCTCTGGCTTTGGCCAAGTGAGACAGTAGAGTCCCGCCTAAACTCAGATTTTTGGATATAAATATGAACTTTACCGAACAAAACATACATGTATTGTGTAACGTGAAGTCCTATGAGTGTCATCTGATGAAGATCATCAAAGGCTAGTGATTAATTTTAACTATTTATGCTTTTTGTTACTCCTCTCTTTGGCTGGAAAAATGGCTGTGTTTTTCTGTGGCTATGTACTGACCTAACATAATCGCAAGGTGTGCTTTCGCCGTAAATCCTTTTTTAAATCAGACACTGTGGCTAGATTAACGAGAAGTTTATCTTTAAAATGGTGTATAATACTTGTATGTTTGAGGAATTTTAATTATGTGATATCTGTTGTTTTGAATATGGCGCCCTGCAATTTCACTGGCTGTCGGTTAGGTGGGACGCCACATATCCCAGAGAATTTTTTTAACAAACTGTCATTTTTTCAAGTTGGTTAGGACATTTACTTTGCATGACACAAGTCATTTTTCCAACAATTGTTTAGACAGATAATTTCACTTATAATTCACTGTATCACAATTCCAGTGGGCCAGAAGTTTACATACACTAAGTTGACTGTGCCTTTTTAAACAGTTTGGAAAATTCCAGAAAATTGTCATGGCTTTAGAAGCTTCTGATAGGCTAATTGACATCATTTGAGTCAGTTGGAGGTGTACTTATTGATGTATTTCAAGGCTTACCTTAAAACTCAGTGCCTCTTTGCTTGACATCATGGGAAAATCAGCCAAGATGTCAGGATTTTCTTTTTTTAGACCTCCCACAACTCTGGTTCATCCTTGGGAGCAATTTTTAAATGCTTGAAGGTACCACGATCATCTGTACAAACAATAGTACGCAAGTATAAACACCATGGGACAATGCAGCTGTCATAACGCTCAGGAAGGAGACGTGTTCTGTCTCCTAGACATGAACGTACTTTGGTGCGAAAAGTGCAAATCAATCCCAGAAGAACAGAAAAGGACTTTGTGAAGATGCTGGAGGAAACGGGTACAAAAGTATCTATATCCACAGTAAAATGAGTCCAATATCGACATAACCTGAAAGGCCGCTCAGCAAGGAAGAAGCCACTGCTCCAAAACCGCCATAAAAATAGCCAGTCTACGGTTTTCAACTGCACATGTGGACAAAGATCATACTTTTTGGAGAAATGACCTCTGGTCTGATGAAACAAAAATAGAACTGTTTGGCCATAATGTCCATCGTTATGTTTGGAGGGAAAAGGGGGAGGCTTGCAAGCCGAAGAACAACATCCCAACCGTGAAGCATGGCGGTGGCGGCAGCATGTTGTGGGGGTGCTTTGCTGCAGGAGGGACTGGTGCACTTCACAATATAGATGGCATCATGAGAGAAGGAAGTTGTGGATCTAATGAAGCAACATCTCAAGACATCAGCCAGGAAGTTAAAGCTTGGACGCAAATGGGTTTTCCAAATGGGAAATGACCCCAAGCATACTTCCAAAGTTGTGGCAAAATGGCTTAAGGACAACAAAGTCAAGTTATTGGAGTGGCCATCACAAAGTCCTGCCCTCAATCCCATAGAACATTTGTGGGCAGAAAAACTTTAAAAGCATGTGCTAGCAAGGAGGCCTACAAACCTGACTCAGTTACACCAGCTCTGTCAGGAGTAATGGGCCAAAATTCACCCAACTTATTGTGGTAAGCTTGTGGAAGGCTACCTGAAACGTTTGACCCAAGTTAAACAATTTAAAGGCAATGCTACCAAATACTAATTGAGTGTATGTATTCTATTCTTCTGACCCACTGGGAATGTGATTAAATAAATAAAAGCTGAAATAAATCATTCTCTACTATTTTTCTGACGTTTCACATTCTTAAAATAAAGTGGTGATCCTAACTGACCTAAGACGGGGAATTTTCGCTAGGATTAAATGTCAGGAATTGTGAAAAACTGAGTTTAAATGTATATGGCTAAGGTGTATGTAAACTTCCGACTTCAACTGTGTGTGTATGTATGTGTGAGTGTGTGTTCATTGATTATGTAAGATTTATCTTTGGTCATGGAATAACTGCTGAAGGACTTCAAATAAATACATTTATGAGTATTTATCTTTTTTGTTGTTGGCATTTCCCTTAGCTTCAATTTAATTTAAATGATCTGAAAAGCATGTCATGCAGATTAGTGTTCATACGCTATGCATCTTCATTCCCTATGGATGAATGTGGGCAATTGGACTTTACAGTTATAGGAATGAGGCTGTGGAAACGATAAGAAAAATCAGTAGCCTATGCGGTGACTTCAATAAAAACAGTCATTTTCAACCAGGCTACGCATTAACCAACCATTGAGAAACATTACGCTCAGCATCGCACAGGACCAATTAGGCTTCTCCTACGGAGAAACAATTGTCCACTATGGCACATCAGAAAATGCTGAAAAAGGACACACGACATTCAAGGTTTTTTGTTATTGAATGTCGTGTAACATATTTAACCAGTCTTTGAGAGTGGGCGCGCATCAATGTCATGCCATTCCCAAGTCAGTTGTGCTTCTGCCCATCTTGTCATTTTCTTTCATGTCTCCTTGTCTCCCTTAGGTAATATAATGTGTTTTTAATGTGGGATTAACAGCGCCTATAAAACAGCATGATGACATATCATATCATGTATTGCAAACCTGTAGGAATTAACCAGAGGCGCGCACTCTGAGATAATCAACTGTTATCAACATATGGTAGGCCTATAGCAACGCCACCAACAAACTGTTGTGTATAGTAGATTGGATAGGCTAATGATATGGCCAATGCATTGTTAGAATTTTTATTCACCGTTTTTCTCTCCAAGATCTAACCTACAGATGGGGGCGCAATAGACCGTGATCGGTTATCGGCTATTGGGTTTCTTTCATCTCCACGACCCAATGTCCGTCCATTATTCCACAATCTTAGATTGTGATTAAGAATCTATTAAATAAATCGGATTATGCTACACATCCCACTGAACGTATCAGACATAACATGAGCCGTTGTCGAATAGGAAAAAAATTATTAGCAGTCAGTGTGGCATCTATTAAAGTCGTGTTGAGAGTGAAAGGGATGTGCCTTGCTGGTTGCTTTTAGCTTCTCTACAGTGCTGCCTTGTAGAGTCATGTTCAAGCAGCATTGTGCAGGGCTATGACAGCGTAGAGAGCTCCTCGCCGCGGAGATGCTTTTCTCCATTTATTTGCCACTAGATGTCAGCTGGACTGAGAGTGATGACACCCATCCCAAAAAGTACAGACTCAACAGAAGTGGAGATTAAAAGGTACCACCTGTCTCACAGTGTGTTACTCTAAACATGCAAGTTTAATACTGGCTTTTTAAAATCTGCTATTGAGTTGCAAGGTGTTATTGATGTATAAAGAAAGTGTCCTCAAAGCAGTGTGGTGCACACAAGTCTCAAAGACACAACTCTGTAAATGGGTCCCTCTTCTTTATGCTCAGGGTAAGAGATGGAGTTGCAATCAAAGTCCTTTCTGTGGCTTGAATAATTTAATGGGAACCTAACTAGTATACATCTGTTGGTGACATACACATTATTAAGCTGCCTAACAGTAAGCTTGGTTACTCAGTGGTCCTGATGCCTGACATCCTATGTCTATGGAATCGTATGCTTCCATTGTTTCTATGCACACATTTCCAATGTATATTATTATTATATTTATATTAATATTAAACTGGAATTTGATTTTACTACCTCCTCTATTTTATGACTGTAAGGAAAGCGCTTTTCAGCTTGATACATTTTAGGACAGGCTGATGAAAATGTCATATCATGAAGGAAAATTCTAACTTAAAATGTGTAATTGATCAACTAAGTGTACATGTGCCACAGATAAAAACCCATTTAAAGACTTATATTTTCTTGAAAACACAATTTTATTGACAATCTCCCATGGAGGATAAACCATGGTGTGAAAAATCAAGTCTTATCTCTGACACAGTCCAATCCGTACAGTGTCCATATTAGGACAGCCAGAAATACAAACAAGTCCTAGTGAGACTGAGGCTGTCCTAATATGGACACCATACATTGTGTGGCCTTGGTGAAGGGCCTGGGGAAGGGGGATATTTCGATCAGGCACTTAGTCATCATTGGCTGCAGCTGGAACAGGGCTGCAGGCCATTCTCGTTGCACCAGGTGCACTTCAGGGCTTTGAACGACTCTGTGAAGCAGTTGCGGAAAACTGACAACTTGCTACCATGGCACATGGGGCACGGGACGAAGGCAAAGCCCCCACAGGTCTGGCAGGTGTGGGGGTGCTGTACCCTCTGGGGGAAAACACACACACACACACAAACAATCATTGTGAGAGCAAAATTGTTATAATACTGTAATTGCATCAAATGGTTGGTTTATGCAACGGAATAGAGGGTTCTTATAACTCTATTGTGTCTGTGTGAACTGAAATTGGGCCTCTGGGATATTTAACACTGACAGAAGATTTACTATGTCTTTGGGTGATAAGCCTAATGAGTTAATGTGTCTGTACTGGGGTACCAGGGGGAGATGGCTCCAGTATGGAGTTGGGGGGCCAGATCCTGGTCTCTACACAATGAGAATAGTCTTTACAGCAGATGTCTGCTGTGAATTATTAGTGACCCATTCATATTAGTGACAAACAACATACATCTGTTGTTTGTCATGAACATACAGGAGGATGGACTTTGGTATAAAATGCTAAGGCTCAAATCCGCTCGTTGGGCTCTCAACAAATCACCTATGGAAGGTTCGTTGACAAGCTCCATTACTGCAGTAATTAAATAATAAAGTTTGATTGTTTTGAAGAAATTTTTAAGTCTCCTTTTGATTACAATAATTCCATGACACAAGTCATGCCACTGGCTGAATTGAAAGCTAATTAGCATAGTTCTGTAGTGTATGTAAGGGTTTATGTGCATCGTTGTATGCCTAATTGGGCTTTTTACTTTGAAAGCTTGTCAACATGGCCTTGTATTCTGCTCTTATTTTCCCTGATAGGAAAGGTGTTACGAATTCCCTGCCGGTGACCTCACAACCCTGAGCTGCACATTCCACTCCCCATCCCCCACACTTGGAGCCTGAGAGTCTAGGGGGTACCATAAACCTTCCTCTCAGACTCTCCCTGACCTGTGTGACCTGTGCCACGATACGTTGCTAGGGATGTTACTAGGGGGCCGGACATCTGCCCATCCTCTTGACCTATACAGGTGACACAATACTTGCAGTCTCCCTCAAGCAGCATCTCTGTCTCTGCCCATCAACAATTCACTCATATCTCTGGACTTGTGGGATGGTGTGTGTTGTGAGTTTTGTGACATGTATATATTGTTCTAAATAGTTAGTTCAGGGATTATATCTAATTTATACAGTCCTTTATTACTGCTCTTGTGATATAATATGTACAGTATATTCATTGCCTTTCATTTCCTTCAACAGAACCACTACTTTTACCACTCTTCATTCCCATGTCCATCTTCCTCAGTGGGTTTAAATACAGTGTCTTGCGAAAGTATTCATCCCCCTTGGCGTTTTTCCTATTTTGTTGCATTTACAACCTGTAATTTAAATTGATTTTGATTTTGATTTCATGTAATGGACATACACAAAAATAGTCCAAATTGGTGAAGTGAAATTTAAAAAATTACTTGTTTAAAAAAAAATGAAAAATTTAAAACGGAAAAGTGGTGCATATACAGTGGGGAGAACAAGTATTTGATACACTGCCGATTTTGCAGATTTTCCTACTTACAAAGCATGTAGAGGTCTGTAATTTTTATCATAGGTACACTTCAACTGTGAGAGACGGAATCTAAAACAAAAATCCCGAAAATCACATTGTATGATTTTTAAGTAATTAATTAGCATTTTATTGCATGACATAAGTATTTGATACATCAGAAAAGCAGAACTTAATATTTGGTACAGAATCCTTTGTTTGCAATTACAGAGATCATACGTTTCCTGTAGTTCTTGACCAGGTTTGCACACACTGCAGCAGGGATTTTGGCCCACTCCTCCATACAGACCTTCTCCAGATCCTTCAGGTTTCGGGGCTGTCGCTGGGCAATACGGACTTTCAGCTCCCTCCAAAGATTTTCTATTGGGTTCAGGTCTGGAGACTGGCTAGGCCACTCCAGGACCTTGAGATACTTCTTACGGAGCCACTCCTTAGTTGCCCTGGCTGTGTGTTTCGGGTCGTTGTCATGCTGGAAGACCCAGCCACGACCCATCATCAATGCTCTTACTGAGGGAAGGAGGTTGTTGGCTAAGATCTCGCAATACATGGCCCCATCCATCCTCCCCTTAATACGGTGCAGTCGTCCTGTCCCCTTTGCAGAAAAGCATCCCCAAAGAATGATGTTTCCACCTCCATGCTTCACGGTTGGGATGGTGTTCTTGGGGTTGTACTCATCCTTCTTCTTCCTCCAAACACGGCGAGTGGAGTTTAGACCAAAAAGCTCTATTTTTGAATCATCAGACCACATGACCTTCTCCCATTCCTCCTCTGGATCATCCAGATGGTCATTGGCAAACTTCAGACGGGCCTGGACATGCGCCTGCTTGAGCAGGGGGACCTTGTGTGCGCTGCAGGATTTTAATCCATGACGGCGTAGTGTGTTACTAATGGTTTTCTTTGAGACTGTGGTCCCAGCTCTCTTCAGGTCATTGACCAGGTCCTGCCGTGTAGTTCTGGGCTGATCCCTCACCTTCCTCATGATCATTGATGCCCCACGAGGTGAGATCTTGCATGGAGCCCCAGACCGAGGGTGATTGACCATCATCTTGAACTTCTTCTATTTTCTTCTATTTTCTAATAATTGCGCCAACAGTTGTTGCCTTCTCACCAAGCTGCTTGCCTATTGTCCTGTAGCCCATCCCAGCCTTGTGCAGGTCTACAATTTTATCCCTGATGTCCTTACACAGCTCTCTGGTCTTGGCCATTGTGGAGAGGTTGGAGTCTGTTTGATTGAGTGTGTGGACAGGTGTCTTTTATACAGGTAACGAGTTCAAACAGGTGCAGTTAATACAGGTAATGAGTGGAGAACAGGAGGGCTTCTTAAAGAAAAACTAACAGATCTGTGAGAGCCGGAATTCTTACTGGTTGGTAGGTGATCAAATACTTATGTCATGCAATAAAATGCAAATGAATTACTTAAAAATCATACAATGTGATTTTCTGGATTTTTGTTTTAGATTCCTTCTCTCACAGTTGAAGTGTACCTATGATAAAAATTACAGACCTCTACATGCTTTGTAAGTAGGAAAATCGGCAAAATCGGCAGTGTATCAAATACTTGTTCTCCCCACTGTATATGTATTCACCCCCTTTGCTATGAAGCCGCTACACAAGCTCTGGTGCAACCAATTACCTTCAGAAGTCACATAATTAGTTGGATTGCACACAGGTGGACTTTATTTAAGTGGGACATGATCTGTCACGTGATCTCAGTATATAACGGTAACTGTAAACTTCCAATCCATCATCCTTAAAGTTTCTCTTAGAAGATGTATGGTTATTGACTATTGTGATGGTTTTTGTTTGCCAGTATCATCCTTGTAATTCACTCAACATCACTCCTCACGGTTCTTTTTAAGTCTTTTTATATGTCAGCTCTTTTTACCTGTTCTGAAAGTCCCCAGAGTCTGCAACACCACAAAGCAAGGGGCACCACCAAGGAAGTGGCACCATGAAGACCAAGAAGCTCTCCAAACAGAGGGGAAAAGTTGTGGATAAGTACAGATCAGGGTTGGGTTATAAAAAAATATCAGAAACTTTGAACATCTCACGGAGCACCATTAAATCCATTATATGACACCACAACAAATCTGCCAAGAGAGGGCTGCCCACCAAAACTCACGGACCAGGGGGCATTAATCAGAGAGGCAACAAAGAGACCAAAGATAACCCTGAAGGAGCTGCAAAGCTCCACAGCGGAGATTGGAGTATCTGTCCATAGGACCACATTAAGCCCTACACTCCACAGAGCTGGGCTTTACAGAAGAGTGGCCAGAAAAAAGCCATTGCTTAAAGAAACAAATAAGCAAACATGTTTGGTGTTTGCCAAAAGGCATGTGGGTGACTAACCAAACATATGGAAGAATGTACTCTGGTCAGATGAGACAAAAAATTTGCTTTTTGGCCATCAAGGAAATCGCTATGTCTGGCTCAAACCCAAAACCTCTCATCACCCAAGAACACCATCCCCATAGTGAAGCATGGTGGTGGCAGCATCATGCTGTGGGGATGTTTTTCATCGGCAGGGACTGAGAAACTGGTCAAAATTGAAGGAATGATGGATGGTGCTAAATACAGGGAAATTCTTGAGGGAAACCTGTTTGTCTTCCAGAGATTTGAGACTGGGACGGAGGTTCACCTTCCAGCAGAACAATGACCCTAAGCATACTGCTAAACCAACACTCGAGTGGTTTAAGGGTAAACGTTTAAATGTCCTGGAATGGCCAAGTCAAAGTCCAGACCTCAATCCAATTGAGAATCTGTGGTATGACTTAAAGATTGCTGTACACCAGCGGAACCCATCCAACTTGAAGGAGCTGGAGCAGTTTTGCCTTGAAGAATGGGCAACAATCCCAGTGGCTAGATGTGTCAAGCTTGTAGAGACAAGAGACTTGCAGCTGTAATTGCTGCAAAAGGTGTCTCTACAAAGTATTGACTTTGTGGGGGTGAATAGTTATGCACGCTTAAGTTTTCAGTTTTTTTGTCTTATTTCTTGTTTGTTTCACAAGAAAAAATATTTTGGATTTTCAAAGTGGTAGGCATGTTGAGTAAATCAAATGATTACAAACCCCCCCAAAAAATCTATTTTTATTCCAGGTTGTAAGGCAATAAAATAGGAACAATGCCAAGGAGGGTGAATTATTTTGCAAGCCACTGTAAAGTTCCTGTGGGGGTAACTCTTGGTCTGCTTTATTCCCCTCTAACCGGGGGCGGTGTCAATGAGTCACAAACCAGTAAAATACATAGAGCCGGGTTGCTCTCTTTCAAAAACGTTTTCACAGTAGTATGTCTGTCAGTGTCTTTGCTCTGTTTGAAACACTTCAGTTCACACAACCTCAATTTTTGATATGACCCTCACACCAGTGTGTGAACAAATGTGTTGGATGCAGAATCAATAACAAGCTTTCCATTATCGATGCCCATTCATCATTTGTCAGTTCACTGATGTATTATTGATGCCATATCACTGTCGGCGAGTAGGCCTATATGGTATATCAGAATGATCAATACTATTTTCCTATCCTGTGTTTCATTTCTGTTTATTTTAATCATATTTAATTGCAAACATATTGGAGTATTTTTGTAATTTGAGGCGTCAGAGGCATCAGTTGAAACATGACATTGAATTTGTTAATAACTGTGTTATTACTGAATATATTGTCTCTGTTTGGTGATAGTTGATTAAAAATTACCTCAATTTTGGCCAGACGATCCTGAAGTTCTCCTGATTCATTCATGTCCAATATTTTCTCAGCACCCTGTAAAGTTATTATCATAGTGTAAGATGCATCATATCAGTACTAGACCTTTGATAATTTCATAGCTAATATATTCATAACACTTCGATAGGATCAAGGTGGATCAGTGCTTGACTTGGACCGAAATAGGGGCCGGTACAAATTTTGCGTGTCGGTACTGTTTATACTTTTGAGCTAATATCAAGTTTATTTTATTTTATATAGCCCTTCGTACATCAGCTAATATCTCGAAGTGCTGTACAGAAACCCAGCCTAAAACCCCAAACAGCAAGCAATGCAGGTGTAGAAGCACGGCGGCTAGGAAAAACTCCCTAGAAAGGCCAAAACCTAGGAAGAAACCTAGAGAGGAACCAGGCTATGAGGGGTGGCCAGTCCTCTTCTGGCTGTGCCGGGTTAGAAGCTAATACTTCTATAAGAGGTGCAGGAACTCAAACAATTGAAAATTTGACGTGCCGGTACTCAGCTGCAGTGAGCTACTACCCAAATCAAGCACTGAGATGGATTGTACATTTCTTTTAAATGGTAAAACATGCTATAATGTTTCACAATAGGACGTTTGTCATTTCAAATGTCAACATAATTCATAAAGTGTCTCAGTGTAGGAGTGATGTATCAGGTCCCTCTGTACATGTAATCTTATTCATTATGATATAAAAGACCATACTGATTCTAAATCAGCACTCCTAGTCTGAGATGTTTTATGAATACAGGCCCAGGAATTGTAAAATGAACTGTATGACCAAGTGACCATCTCTGACCCCGAGATAGTGTCCCTCGATGAACACGACTGGTAGAGAGGGAGGTTCGCCCACACGCTTGCATCGTTCCTCCAGGTCCTTCCCATACTCACAGTCCAGGGCTATGTTCTTTTCCAGAAACTTGACCCTGTGGTTTGAAAAGATCTTCCGGACCAACTCACACCGCTCAAACGTGGTCCTTACTACTCGAAAGCTGGTGGTGTAGATCACTACCCGCCCAAATTCTAGTGTCAACTCGGGCTTGTAAGGAAAACACACAAAAAAGGAAATTAGATACTGTATGTGATCAACCTTATACTCTCCCCTACATACAGTATTTATTTGGACAGTGAAGTTAAAACATTTAATTTGTCGCTCTACTCCAGCGTTTTGGATTGTACATCAAATGTTTTATGAGGTGACAGTATAGAATCTCACCTTTTATTTAACAGTATTTTCATACATATCTGTTTTACCAGTTAGATATGAATGCACTTTATGTATCTAGTCCCTCGATTTGAAGGTGTCATAAGTATTTGGACAAATTCACTTATAGTGTATTAAATTTAGTAAAAAATGTAGTATTTGGTCCAATATTTCTAGCATGCAATGACTACATCAAGCTTTTAAAAGATTTGGCATGGGCCCTCAACCTCAAACAGTTATACAGCTGCACCATTGAGAGCATCTTGACTTGCTGCGTTCTGAACACCGGTTGAGCGCTAGTTGTTGACATAACTCACGATGCACTTTTGCAACCAGGCAATGATGTTGTGACTGTGATTAATTTGAATAGATATTTGATAAGAATTCTTATATTGGGGATTGTTAATTCCATTTAGTAATAAATACTATAGTAGAGGAGTTTTTTAATTAAAGAGAGCAACAGTGTGAATGTATATGTAAACGCATATCTTGATTTGAACTATACTAATCTATTTGATAAAATTACTAAACCTGTCTATTCAACATTTGATAATGATTGGCAAATCCGTATATTAACCCCAACGTTGAATTTTGCATTGGGTATTATAGGAGGAACGGGATACAATTTGTACTTTCCCCACCGGGTGTGGCCGTATCAAATTATGACAGAGAAAATTGGTTGTGTAATTTAGAGGGAAAATGCGTGCATTATAGCTTTGAGTCACTTTTCAAAAGTGGCTAAAAGTTATTGGTTTTTGGTTAGGTAACACCAGGGAATTCGAACAAGAAGTAAACGTATTCTAAACATTATTTGTTTTCATTATGGGGAACAATGAACGGCCCGCAAACTGGTATGGCTGGCTGGGAGTGTTTTATTTTAAAGGGACACACTCGCATATGGAATATTTAAAGTTTTGTTTTCTGATTTTTCATAAATACGTTATTTTTTTAGATAAAGGGTTCTTTATTTTGTATAAAATAATAAATAACACTTCTTTGAAGTGGTGGTATGGCTGATGACTTCTGAGGTGGTATAAGGTTGATCTTGTGGGTGTTGGTGGAGGATGAAAAGTCACTAGAGGGCACCATTGGTCAACTTATGGAGGTTCATGTTATTGTTTAGATAAAATACAGTGGGCTCCTGAAGGAGATATCTCATTAGTGCAGAAAGCAAATGTCTATGGTTAGCATTCGTTTTGGCCTCATTCGATCATAGTGTGAATAAGTATAAAGTGGCGAGCTATCTGTGGTGATTCAGGATTATTGACAGGATCGAGATAACCTTATTTAACCTATGTAAGGACTTTAGAAATTGCCACCATAGACATTTTTTTGTTTGGTTTGTAATTCCATGGGTTCAGATAACAGAGAGACACTTAGTTAATGTTTGGGACCAAGCTACAGGCAGTGAAGGGACTCAAGGCCCAGTATAATCAGTGGAATGCGTCCCGAGATAAGCCGTACCATTACACAGAACTTAGAAGGGTGGGTGCGAGCAGAGCAGAGCAGAGAGATAGGAGTGGCACAGACTGGGTCACGGTTACTGAGGGGAGACAGAGGGAATGAAAAACTTAGTTGGTTTCAGGAACTAAGGGAAAGCACTGATAACTTTTAAAGTAAATAAAACACTTAACAGAGAATTGTTATGTTGATCCAGGATTGATACAAGGGCGGAGCCAAGTATAAAAGGGGGGATGGTCTAGGATAGGATGTGGCCTATCAGATGTGGCCTATCAGATAATAATAATAAACATTTTTTTTTTATATATATATAGCGTTCCCAACTTACTTGGCGGACACGAGTATGGTAACTAAAAAATTACGTCAAGATATTCTTCCTAGAGTTGGGTTCCTAGGATAATAATGGATGACATTCTAGCTAATCAAATAGAACAGATAGAGACACGGCTCTAGACGGATCAGTGACCTAGTGATTGGTTTAACCACCTTAGCTCACGAATTGGCAGAAAACTTTGGGGTCGATAATTCTCTTAAAAATGGATGAGACAGTATGTTTGGGGAATGGAAAATTGTCATAATCACGGTGTCGTGGGCCAATTTCACCTGTATGAGTGTTTTGATTCTGTGTGAATGCTGTTTGATTCTGGGTGTGAAAGGTCTCATTTCCAGGACTCTGGAGAAATCAAGGACAATATTGATGATAAGGATATGAACCGATTCCAAGTTCTGACCAGTGGGAGGATGAATACTGGTTCCCAGACCGAGGATGGATCCGGCTACTTTGAGACATTATAAATATTAGTTCTCATCTTGTGTTGATGCTTTTTATGATTCTGATGTATATATATATACAATATATACAATATACAATACATATATATATATATAATATACAATACATATGTTGATGTAGTGTAATATGTTGTGGTTGATTTAGGTTGTATTTGGAAAACAAGAAATATTTCTAATAAAAATAGAATTGTGCTTTTTAATATTTCTAATAAAACTATAAGTACGATTAAAGGTATAATATTTAGTCATAATATTTAGTCATATGTTACGGGATTTTTGTGTTTAATGACTAAAATATGTATACATTTGACTTAGAATTATAACTCATAAATGTTGAATGTTATGTGTTCCTTGTTAGAAAGAATGGGTTTATCTTCAGACAGGCTAGAATGATGTCTCTACCCAGGGAGGGGAAAGACCTTGAGTTGGTTGTAGATAGTTGAACAGGTGGCAGACAGTAATGAGAACTCGAACTGTATTGCCATTGTATCCGAGAGGAGGTTGGACATTAAAACCTATGACATCATCTTTATTATATAACCTGATGTAAAATGTATTATGATCAGTACTCTCGAGAATAAACGCTAGTGATTGATTGATTGATTTTAAGACTGGTATCTGTCCATTTTATGCTGATAATTATCTTACAAATTCTTATTTATGGGCAGAGTGTTTTAATTGAATTGGTTAATAAACAGGAATCAAAATTCCTTTAACAATACTGAAATAGCTAACTAGCTATTATGCTAAGGCAATAATTATTTGAGGTAAAAGTTGTTGCTTTGTTTGTTGAAACTGTCACTGGGAAATGACTTTGTTAATGTTAGCTAGCTAACGTGACCTTGGTTAAAAGTTTCCTTGTGTGCCTTTTCCTGCAGATCATTCTATGCATCGTTCTGTTTGTGTCTAGCAACAGTATATGTTGAGGTAGGTACTAGCTAGCCACCTAGCAAGCTAACGATTGTCAGCTAAATTAGCTAGATAGCTAGCTAGGTTAAGTAATGTTTGAACATTGATCGTTAGCTAGCTGCTGGAGCAAAGAAGCTATCCTGTTAGCTGACGTTACCAATAACGTTAATAGTTTTTCCTGTCCGTGAACATGTTTAGGTCCTAGCCAGTTATTTACCAATCAGAGAGACATTCAAGTCTTACCTAGCTACGACTCCTATTTAGTTGACTAACGCTAGCTGTAAACAGCCGAGTTTACTTACTATTACAATAGGCTTTGATGAGCAGAATAACTAGCTAACTAGCTAATCAACGTTAGTATTTTAAACCATCCAGTCCTATGATTAAGTGTCTATAATTTACAAAGTGTACATTTTTTCTGGCAGTCATACCATACCTCATCTGACATAAAAAATATATATATATAGAAATAGATCAAGAATATCCACCTGTAATCTGCCAAAACAGTACAACCCCGATCAAAGTAAGTACAGAATATTTTGTTGTTGTACATTTAGCCTTTTCTCAATATTGTAATAGCATGATGTTCTACTGGAAACCTGTCTTTATCTATGTGCCAACACAAATGACTAAGTACTCACACAAATGACTAAGTACTTACACAAATGACTAAGTACTTACACAAATGACTAAGTACTTACACAAATGACTAAGTACGTATACAAATGACTAAGTACATACACACATGACTAAGTACTTACACAAATGACTAAGTACTTACACAAAATGACTAATTACTTACACAAAATGACTAAGTACTTACACAAATGACTAAGTACTTACACAAATGACTAAGTACTTACACAAATGACTAAGTACTTACACAAATGACTAAGTACTTACACAAATGACTAAGTACTTACACAAATGACTAAGTACTCACACAAATGACTAAGTACTCACACAAATGACTACGTACTTACACAAATGACTAAGTACTTACACAAATGACTGATGATCAGCTGAGAGAAATTTATGAAAAGATTGTGGGAGCTGTTTTGTTTTACTTTAGTGCAGCCTTTTACATTATCAATCATAATCTGCTGCTGGAAAAAGATGTGTTGTGGCTTCACATCCCCTCCTATATTGTGGATCAAGAGTGACACCTTATGGAACAGTGGGTACTGTGAAGAGACACACACACTGGCACAGACACACGTATTCCCACACACATGATAACATACAGACACGTACGCATGGATTTTGTGTTGTAAATATGTGGTAGTAGATTAGTGGGCTGATTGCACACACTTAATGTGTTGTGAAATATGTTTTGCAATGTATTGTAATGTTTAAAAAATTGTATATAACTGCCTTAATTTTGCTGAACCCAAGGAAGTGTAGCTGCTGCCTTGGCGGATGTGTTGTTGCCTACCCTCACCACCTGGGGGCAGCCCATCAGGAAGTCCAGGGGAGAGGTAGGCTACACCTGCAGTCAGACTGTTACTAGGAGGGTGTGTATGGCAACTACTCGGCAACTGACCGTAAGGCGCTACAGATGGTAGTGCGTATGGCCCATTACATCACTGGGGCCAAGCTTCCTGACACCCAGGACCTATATACCAGGTGGTGTCAGAGTGTTAAAGACTCCAGTCACCCGTCATAGACTATTCTCTCTGCTGCCACACAGCAAGCATTACCTGAGTGCCAATTCTAGGACCAAAAGGCTTCTTAACAGCTTCTACCCCCAAGCCATAAGACTGCTGAACAACTAATCAAATGGCCACCCGGACTATTTACATTGAACCCCCCCGACCCCCCTGCTACTTGCTGTTTATTATCTATGCATAGTCACTTTACAAATTACCTCGACTAACCTGTACCCTCGCACATTGCCTCGGTACCGGTACCCCCTGTATATAGCCTCGTTATTGTTATGTCATTTTCATGTGTTTAATTATTATATACATATATTTTTTTTACTTTAGTTTATTTAGTAAATATTTTTTAAACTCTTTTTCTTGAACTGTATTGTTGGTTAAGGGCTTGTAAGTAAGCATTTAACGGTAAGGTTGTATTTGGCGCATGTGACAAATAGAATTGTATTTTATTTTGATTTGTGTGGATGTGTATGTGTGTGGTCTTTCTTTATCTCAACTCTCACTGGTCATTTATCTCATATGCACTGGTCTCTCATTTCCCCTCTCTCTCCCTCCCCTACGACAGCAGTGCGTGATGGCGTAGCGCACACAAATATACTTTTTTGCTTAAGTTTTCATGTACTGAATACAAATCTAAAGTTCAATGTGTTTCCATCGCATTTTGAACTAAATAGCAAATGTGCCTACTCTGGTCTTGGCACGTGCGCTCTAGCCAACAGCTGTGAGAAGGCTAGTCTTGATGATGAGATTATTATGGATATTTCTATTTGTCAAATGGCAGTCAAGCATCGATCATTATGTCACCAGAATCAGACCCTCGATATTTATTGGAAAGGAGCATCAAGATCACAGTGCATTTTCATCATCCTGTGAAGTTCATCATAAGATATTTAATCTGTAGCCTAATAAACTGTATGGTTTCCCATATCACCGCGTGACTCGGTTTACTTCGAAATGATGGTTATTACATCAGAATTTGAGCATAAAGACTTTTCCACCGCCATTTCTCGCATAGTTCATTTTACCGACACAAAAGATCCCACCATGTCTAACTAACAAATTATCTGTCAACATTTATAAAGTTGTACTGAAACTTTCCATCACAGCTGTCGTGATTTTTTTTTAATACATTATGACCAGAGCTTGCAAACTGGTACAGGTTATCAGTCAACCTACCAGAGTAGCTACAAACAGCACAGGAATGCAATCATCAACATGTATTAATCAGATCTTTACTAATTCTGCAGAAATTTGCTTTAAAGCAGTATCCAGATCCATCAGATGTAGTGATCACAAAATAGTAGCCATATCTAGGAAAAACAAAGTTCCAAAGGCAGGGCTTACTATAGTGTAAAAGAGGTCATACAATATGTTTTCTAGTGATTCTTATGTTGATGATGAAATTGCTTATTCCAGTTACAAATAAGCATGCACCCATTAAGAAAATGACTATAAAAACTGTTATATCCCCTTGGATTGACGAGGAATTGACAAATTGTATGGTTGAGAGGGATGAGGCAAAAGGAATGGCAAATAAGTCTGTCTGCACAACCGATTGGCAAACGTACTGCAACTTGAGAAATCATGTGACTAAACTGAATAAAAAGTATAAGAAACTATACAATGAAACAAAGATACATTATATAAAGAATGATAGTTAAAAGCTTTGGAACACCTTAAATGAAATTTTGGCAAACTCGGCTCCATCATCCATTGAATCAGATGGCTCATTCATCACAAAACTCACTGATATTGCCAAATACTTTAATGATTTGTTCATTGGCAAGATTAGCAAACTTAGGCATGACATGCCAGCAACAAACGCTGGCACTACACATCCAAGTATAACTGACCAAATTATGAAAGACAAGCATTGCCATTTTTGAATTCTGCAAAGTGAGTGTGGAAAAGGTGAAAAAAATGATTGTTGTCTATCAACAATGACTAACCAACGGGGTCTGACAACTTGGATGGAAAATGACTGAGGATAATAGCGAATGATATTGCCACTCCTATTTGCCATATCTTCAGTTTAAACCTACTGGGAAGTGTCTGCCCTCAGCCCTGGAGGGACGAAAAAGTAATTCCGCTACCTAAGAATAATAAAAACTTTACTGGCTCAAATAGCCATCCAAACAGTAAACTTCTGGAAAAAATAGCGTTTGACTAGATACAATGCTATTTTACAGAAAAAAAATTGGCAACAGACTTTCAGCACGCTTATAGGGAAGGGCATTCCACAGGGCACAGCACTTACACAAATGACTGATGATTGGCTGAGAGAAATTGATGATAAAAATATTGTGGGGGCTCTTTTGTTATACTTCAGTGCTGCTTTTGATATTATGGATCATAGTCTGCTGCTGGAAAAACGTTATGGTGGATAAAGAGTTACCTGTCTAACAGAACACAAAGGGTGTTCTTTAATGGAAGCCTCTCCAACATAATCCAGGTAGAATCAGTCATTCCCTAGGGCAGCTGTTTCAATATTTACTAACATTCATTCCACTGGCTTAAAGTAAAGCCAGTGTGTCTATTGAACACTTAACAAAGAGCTTCAGTTCGTTTTAGAATGGGTGGCAAGGAATAAGTTAGTCCTAAATATTTCCAAAACTAAAAGCATTGTATTTGGGACAGATCATTCACTAAACCCTAAACCTCAACTAAATATTGTGATATAAAATGTGGAAATTGAGTATGTTGAGATGACTAAAATAGCTTTAGGTAACCCTGGATTGTAAACTGTCATGGTCAAAACATAATGATACAACATAAGCTAAGATGGGGAGAAGTCTGTCTATAATAAAGTGTGGCTATGCCTTTTAACAACACTATCAACAAGGCAGGTCCTACAGGCCCTGGTTTTGTCGCACCTGGACTACTGTTCCGTCGTGTGTTCAGGTGCCACAAAGAGGGACTTAGGAAAATTACAATTGGCTCAGAACAGGGCAGCACGGCTGGCTCTTAATGTACACAGAGAGCTAACATTAATAATATGCATGTCAATCTCTCATAGCTCAAAGTGGAGGAGAGATTGACTTCATCACAACTTGTTTTTGTAAGAAGTGTTGACAGGCTGAATGAACCGAGGTGTCTGGTTAAACTACTAGGACGCAGCTCGGACACCCATACATACCCCACAAGACATGCCACCAGAGGTCTCTTTACAGTCCCCAAGTCCAGAACAGACTATGTGAGGCGCACAGTACTACATAGAGCCATGGCTACATGGGACTCTATTCCACATCAGGTAACTGATGCAGTAGAATCAGATTTAAAAACAGATAAAAAATACACCTTATGGAACAGCGGGGACTGTGAAGAGACAAACAAATACTGTACGTCCAGACTAGAGGTCGACCGATTAATCGGAATGGCCGATTAATTAGGGCCGATTTCAAGTTTTCGTAACAATCGGAAATCGGTATTTTTGTGCGCCGATTTGCCTATTTTTTTATATTTTTTTTACACCTTTATTTAATCTTTATTTAACTAGGCAAGTCAGTTAAGAACACATTCTTATTTTCAATGACGGCCCTGAACGAGGCAGAACGACAGATTGTTAACCTTGTCAGCTCGGGGGATCCAATCTTGCAACCTTACAGTTAACTAGTCCAATGCTCTAACACCTGATTACATTGCACTCCACGAGGAGCCTGCCTGTTACGCGAATGCAGTAAGCTAAGGTAAGTTGCTAGCTAGCATTAAACTTATCTTATAAAAAACAATCAATCAATGACTGTCATTGCTCCAATGTGTACTTAACCATAAACATCAATGCCTTTCTTAAAATCAATACACAAGTATATATTTTTAAACCTGCATATTTAGCTAAAGTAAATCCAGGTTAGCAGGCAATATTAACCAGGTGAAATTGTGTCATTTCTCTTGCGTTCATTGCACGCAGAGTCAGGGTATATGCAACATTTTGGGCCGCCTGGCTCTTTGCGATCTAATTTGCCAGAATATTACGTAATTATGACATAACATTGAAGGTTGTGCAATGTAACAGGAATATTTAGACTCATGGATGCCACCCGTTAGATAAAATATGGAACGGAATAAACGTTTTGTTTTCGAGGTGATAGTTTCCGGATTAGTCAAAGGTATATGGTTTAGAGAGAAATAGTCGACGCGTTATAATTCCTGTAATAACTTGCGGCTGAACTTGAAAGGGGTTCCTTCGTTATTTTACCGTTCATGTCTTCCATAGAGAATGTCTTGATCTACTTCAAATAAGGTCCGTGCAGGCTTAAACCGCCTCGGCGTTTTGATACCCGTGTAAATCTCACTAGGATAAGGTAACGTTTGTCAATATATTTTTATAAATCCACTCTACAAAAATAATGATCTTCGCTTATATTTAGCCAATATTGATCAGAGTTACCTTGTCCTATGGATATCTACACAGTTATAAAATTGGCAAGGTGGTGTGAGCCTTCACGAAACACAGACCTTATTTTAAGTGAATCTAAAAAATATCCTATGGAATAAATGAAGGAACCGCTTTCAGATTTTGCTAGAAGGTGTCATGAGAATTATGACTCGACCTGGTCGTCAATTCTTACCATGCCCATTATTAAAATAGGATTTCCTGCATATAGAAATTACAGTTTTTGTTTTCAACATTCATCACAGGTAACTTAAACTCTATTTTTATTCAAACAGTTGAGAGTATTTGTCTCCTAAGCAGACTCTTCAGTATCATTGTCACTTCAGAGCTGTGTGTGTGTGTATTTATGTATTATATTAAGTTAAAATAAAAGTGTTCATTGTTCATTCAGTATTGTTGCAATTGTCATTATTACAAAAATGTGTGTGTGTGTATGATATACAGTGGGGAGAACAAGTATTTGATACACTGCCGATTTTGCAGGTTTTCCTACTTACAAAGCATATAGAGGTCTGTAATTTTTATCATAGGTACACTTCAACTGTGAGAGACGGAATCTAAAACAAAATTCCAGAAAATCACATTGTATGATTTTTAACCTCTAACGAGTCACAAACCCGGATCCAGGATCCCCCCATCAAAAAAGCTGACTAGCATAGCCTAGCCTAAAGCTGGGATATCATATAATAAAATGTTCATGAAATCACAAGTCCAAGACACCAAATGAAAGATACAGATCTTGTGAATCCAGCCATCATTTCCGATTTTTTAAATGTTTTACAGGGAAGACACAATATGTATTTCTATTCGCTAACCACCATAGCAAAAGACACAACTTTTTTTTTTCCACCATTTTTTTCCTGCATAGGTAGCCATCACTAATTCGACCAAATAAAGATATAAATAGTCACTAACCAAGAAAAAACTTCATCAGATGACAGTCTGATAACATATTTATTGTATAGCATATGTTTTGTTAGAAAAATGTGCATATTTCAGGTATAAATCACAGTTCTACATTGCAGCTGCAATCTGAAATAGCGTCGATGCAGGCAGAATAATTACAGAGACCAACGTCAAATACCTAATTACTCATCATAAAACATTTCTGAAAAATACACAGCGTACAGCAAATGAAAGCCCAACATCTTGTGAATCCAGCCAATATGTCAGATTTTTTAAGTGTTTTACAGCGAAAACACAATATAGCATTATATTAGCTTACCACAATAGCCAGAAACACAACCGCATTTACCAGCAGCAAAGGTTAGCGATCGTAACAATCCAGCAAAAGATATATAATTTGACTAACCTTGATAAACTTCATCAGATGACAGTCCTGTAACATCATATTACACAATGCATATAGGTTTTGTTCGAAAATGTGCATATTTAGCAGCACAAATCGTGGTTATACAATGTGATCAGTGGCAACAGGTCATGCATTCTGGCCGGCGCCATCTTGGAAAGGCACCTAATCTAATCAATAAATAATCGTAAACTTGACTAAAAAATACAGGTTGGACAGCAAATGAAAGATGCATTAGTTATTAATGCAACCGCTGAGTTAGATTTTTAAAATTAACGTTACTAGACATACAGTGTGCGTTACAGCCAGACTAGTGCCGCAATAATGGCGGACAAATCCGTTTACATTTTTCCACATAAATACGGAATAACATCATAAATAGCTCTTACTTTTGGACGAGCTTCCATCAGAATCTTGGGCAAGGTGTCCTTTGTCCAAAAGAATCGTTGCTTGGTTGTAAAACGTTGTCACGTTCCTGACCTGTTTTATGTTATTTTTGTATGTGTTTAGTTGGTCACTTTTCTCATTGTATAACCACGATTTGTGCCGCTAAATATGCACATTTTCGAACAAACTCTATATGTATTGTGTAATATGATGTTATAGGACTGTCATCTGAAGAAGTTTGAGAAGGTTAGTGAAAAAATTAATATCTTTTGCTGGTTTATTCGTTATCGCTATTGTTGGCTTGAATCAATGCTGTTGTGTGGTTCGCTATTGTAGTAAGCTAATATAATGCTATATTGTGTTTTTGCTGTAAAACACTTAAAAAATCTGAAATATTGGCTGGATTCACAAGATCTTTGTCTTTCATTTGCTGTACGCTGTGTATTTTTCATAAATGTTTTATGATGAGTATTTAGGTAATTCACGTTGGTCTCTGTAGTTATTCTAGTTGCTTTGGTGAGAGTTGTGATGGTGGCTGCAATGGTAAACTATGATTTATACCTGAAATATGCACATTTTTCGAACAAAACATATGCTATACAATAAATATGTTATCAGACTGTCATCTGATGAAGTTGTTTCTTGGTTAGTGGCCATTTATATCTTTATTTGGTCGAAATTGTGATAGCTACCTATGCAGGAAAAAAATGGTGGGAAAAAAAAGTTGTGTCTTTTGCTATCGTGGTTAGCTAATAGATTTACATATTGTGTCTTCCCTGTAAAACATTTTAAAAATCAGAAATGATGGCTGGATTCACAAGATGTGTATCTTTCATCTGGTGTCTTGGACTTGTGATTTAATGATATTTAGATGCTAGTATTTACTTGTGACGCTATGCTAGGCTATGCTAGTCAGCTTTTTTACTGATGGGGGTGCTCCCGGATCCGGGATTGTGTGCAACTAGAAGTTAAACATCTCCAATCCAAAATCAAATCGGCTTTCTATTTCGCAACAAAGCCTCCTTCACTCACGCCGCCAAACTTACCCTTGTAAAACTGACTATCCTACCGATCCTCGACTTCCGCGATGTCATCTACAAAATATCTTCCAATACTCTACTCAGCAAACTGGATGCAGTCTATCACAGTGCCATCCATTTTGTTACCAAAGCCCCTTATACCACCCACCACTGCGACCTGTATGCTCTAGTCGGCTGGCCCTCGCTACATATTCTTCGCCAGACCCACTGGCTTCAGGTCATCTATAGGTCTATGCTAGGTAAAGCTCCACCTTATCTCATCTCACTGGTCACGATAACAACACCCACCCGTAGCACGCGCTCCAGCAGGTATATCTCACTGATCATCCCCAAAGCCAACACCGGCTTTGGCCGCCTTTCCTTCCAGTTCTCTGCTGCCAGTGACTGAAACGAATTGCAAAAATCACTGAAGCTGGAGACTTATATTTCCCTCACTAACTTTAAACATCAGCTATCTGAGCAGCTGCTGTACATAGTCCATCTGTAAATAGCCGACCCAATCTACCTACCTCATCCCCATATTGTTTTTATTTACTTTTCTGCTCTTTTGCACACCAGTATCTCGACTTGCACATCATCATCTGCTCATTTATCACTTATCAGTGGTATAATCTGCTAAATTGTAATTACTTTGCTACTATGGCCTATTTATTGCCTACCTCCTCCATTTGCACACACTGTATATAGACTTTCTTTTTTTCTTTTGTGTTATTGACTGTACGCTTGTTTATTCCATATTTAACTTTGTTGTAAATGAGAATTTGTTTTCAACTAGCTTACCTGGTTAAATAAAGGTAAAATAAAATAAAAAAGTTTATTTTATTTTATGGAAGACGACTGATCAAATATTTTATTATTCAAATGTTTTTTTATGTAATTTTTTTTATGTTAAAATACCTTACACATTACACATTTAGTAAGGACAGAATTAGCATTCCAAACTGGTCATTTTTCACGCGATTGTATTTGGAAATTTGCGAAAGGCAAAATGTCAACCGCAACCAACCATAGACATATTATCCATAGATGGCAGTTCCCATTGAAGTCAAGACTGGCAGCCATTGCTAGTGTACCCATGAGTTTAACTTCTTCAGGATTGGTGGGACGGTTGATCTAACATAGGCTAATATGATTAGCATGAGGTTGTAAGTAACAAGACATTTTCCCAGGATATAGACATATCTGATATTGGCAGAAAGCTTACATTTATGTTAATCTAACTGCACTGTCCAATGTACAGTAGCTATTACAGTGAAAGAATACCATGCTATTGTTTGAGGAGAGTGCACAGTTTTGAACATGAAAAGTTATTAACCTCTTGACGCTAGGGGTCAGATTTTTTTTTTTTTTTAATAACGTTCCCAAGGTAAACAGACTATTTCTCAGGTCCAGATCGTAGAATATGCATATAATTTACAGATTAGGATAGAAAACACTCCAAAGTTTCCAAAACTGTCAAAATATTGTCTGTGAGTAGAACAAAACTGATTCTGTAGGCGAAAACCTGAGAAAATCTAAACCGGAAGTGATTTTTAAAATTTTTAATCTGTGTTTCCTGGCCCGTCTTTCTTCCATTTAAAGGGGTATCAACCAGATTCCTTTTCCAATGGCTTCCTCAGGCTGTGACCAGGCTTTAGACATAGTTTCAGGCTTTTATTTTGAAAAATGAGCGAGATTTTTCAAATGTAGTCAAGTGTCCTCAGAATAGTTCCTGCGCGCGAGAGTTGTGCTCCATTTCCTTTTTCTCTCTTATTGAGTAGGTTACGGTCCGGTTGAAATATTATCGATTATGTTTGTTAAAAACAACCTGAGGATTGATTATTAAAAACATTTTACATGTTTCTACGACCATTACAGATACTTTTTGGAATTTTCGTCGAACGGAACGAGGCTTTGGTTTTCTGAACATAACGCGCAACCCAAATGGCGTTTTTTTGTTATAAAAGTAATATTTATCGAACAAAAATAACATTTGTTGTGTAACTGGGAGTCTCGTGAGTGCAAACATCTGAAGATTATCAAAGGTAAGTGATTCATTTTATTGCTTTTCTGACTTTCGTGACCAAGCTAACCAAGCTAATATAAGGCTAGCTGTTTTAGCATTGATTGATATACTCACAAAAGCTTAGATTGCTTTCGTTGCAAAGCATATTTTCAAAATCTGACACGATAGGTGGATTAACAACAAGCTAAGCTGTGTTTTGGTATATTTCACTTGTGATTGCATGATTATAAATATTTTTAGTAATATTTTTGAATCTGATACGTTTGGGAATTTTCTTCTGGCTTTCAGGACCGGAACGAGGCTGTAGTTTTCTGAACATAACGCGCAACTCAAATGAAGTTTTTTTGTTATAAAAGTCATATTTATCGAACAAAAATAACATTTATTGTGTAACTGGGAGTCTCGTGAGTGCAAACATCCGAAGATTATCAAAGGTAAGCGATTAATTTTATTGCTTTTCTGACTTTCATGACCATGCTAATTTGGGGCTAGCTGTTCTAGCATTGATTGATACACTCACAAAAGCTTGGATTTCTTTCTCTGTAAAGCATATTTTCAAAATCTGACATGATAGGTGGATTAACAACAAGCTAAGCTGTGTTTTGGTATATTTCACTTGTGATTGCATGATTATAAATATTTTTAGTAATATTTTGCGCCCTGCCAGCGGTTGTTTAGGAAAATGATCCCGTAAAAGGGATCCGTAGCGCAGAGAAGTTAATAAACAAATTAGGCACATTTTTACAGTCTTGATACAACATTTTGAACAGAAATGCAATGGTTCATTGGACCAGTCTAAAACTTTGCACATACACTGCTGCCATCTAGTGGCCAAAATCTAAATTGGACCTGGGCTGGAATAATACATTATGTCCTTTCTCTTGCATTTCAAACATGATGAAGTTTTTTCTTTGTAACCTAATGTGTTATATTCAACATGTCCCTGATTGAGTCTGTAATACCAACATGTTTCAGGCAGACCACCATAGTCCCTGTGCCCAAGAACATGGAGGTAACCTGCCTAAATGACTACAGACCCGTAGAACTCACATCTGTAGCCATGAAGTGCTTTGAAAGGCCGGTAATGGCTCACATCAACACCATTATCCCAGAAACCCTAGACCCACTCCAATTTGCATACCGCCCAAACAGATCGACAGATGATGAAATATCTATTGCACTCCCCACTGCCCTTTCCCACCTGAACAAAAGGAACACCTATGTGAGAATGCTATTCATTGACTACAGCTCAGCGTTCAACACCTCAAAGCTCATCACTAAGCTAAGGATCCTGGGACTAAACACCCCCCTCTGCAACTGGATCCTGGACTTCCTGACGGGCCGCCCCCAGGTGGTTAGGGTAGGTAGCAACACATCTGCCACGCTGATCCTCAACACTGGAGCCTCCCAGGGGTGCGTGCTCAATCCCCTCCTGTACTCCCTGTTCACCCACGACTGCATGGCCAGGCACGACTCCAACACCATCATTAAGTTCGCAGACGACACAACAGTGGTAGGCTTGATCACCGACAACAACAAGACAGCCTATAGGGAGGAAGTCAGAGACCTGGCCGGTTGGTGCCAGATAACAACCTATCCCTCAACGTAACCAAGACTAAGGAGATGATTGTGGCCTACAGGAAAAGGAAGACCGAGCACGCCCCATACTCATTGACGGGACTGTAGTGGAACAGGTTGAGAGCTTCAAGTTCCTTGGTGTCCACATCTTCAACAAACTAGAATGGTCCAAACACACCAAGACAGTCGTGAAGAGGGCACGACAAAGCCTATTCCCCCTCAGGAAACTAAAAAGATTTGGCATGGGTCCTCAGATCCTCAAAAGGTTCTACAGCTGCAACATCGAGAGCATCCTGACTGGTTGCATCACTGCCTGGTACGGCAATTGCTCGGCCTCCGACCGCAAGGCACTACAGAGGGTAGTGCGTACGGCCCAGTACATCACTGAGGCTAAGCTGCCTGCCATCCAGGACCTCTATACCAGGCGGTGTCAGAGGAAGGCCCTAAAAATTGTCAAAGACCCCAGCCACCCCAGTCATAGACTGTTCTCTCTACTACCGCATGGCAAGCGGTACCGGAGTGCCAAGTCTAGGACAAAAAGGCTTCTCAACAGTTTTTACCCCCAAGCCATAAGACTCCTGAACAGGTAATCAAATGGCTACCCAGACTATTTGCATTGTGTCCCCCCCCCAACCCCTATTTTTACGCTGCTGCTACTCTCTGTTTATCATATATGCATAGTTACTTTAACTATACATTCATGGACATACTACCTCAATTGGCCCGACTAACCGGTGTCTGTATGTAGCCTCGCTACTTTTATAGCCTCGCTACTGTATATAACCTCGCTACTGTTATTTTTCACTGTCTTTTCACTGTTGTTTTTATTTCTTTACTTACCTATTGTTCACCTAATACCTTTTTTGCACTATTGGTTAGAGCCTGTAAGTAAGCATTTCACTGTAAGGTCTACACCATTATATGGATTTATTCAACTTTTTAAAGTGTACATTTTCCAAAGGTCTGCATCATTGGCTTGTAGGGTATGTGTGGAAGCCTGGAGATGCTAAATATGTTTATGTTCATTAACGGTCAATTACCACGAGACCAACAGTTATTTGCTTGACAATCACAGGGTGACGAAATTTCGTGACCGCCACAGCCCTAGTATTGACGGAGAAAAAAAGGCGGGAAAAACTCACTTTAACATGCATTGGCCATTCAAAACTAATATAGCCACGAATATAGTCCCATCATACCACTCCAGTATCAGCAATTTAAGGGTTTTCTGTATATTTTATATCTACTCCTTTCACAGGCCTCATTCCATTATCACCAACTGGAGCTCTAGATGTAGGATCTTAATTTGATCACAGCTGCATCTGTTGTCAAACTGTGAAAGCTGTTCTGACTTTGTGGCTGTGTTAGCTCGTGGAATATCTAGTGGATTGCTAAAATACTACACTAAAATACTACAAATGTCACTTTATGTGAGAAAACAAGCACTGAATAGTGTAGATAATGATTGTACCATCAAAATATTGTTTTTACAACTGTTTGAAGCCAACCTAAACCTAAAGTAATATTAGTTTTTAGTCCACCAGCTTCAAACACCTGTAAAAACTGAGAACTATGATAACACTGAAAATGTACAATACATATTCATCATACTTGAAGTGACCTAGATCACTTACCCCACATGCATTAGGGAGGTTTTCAAATAAGACCTGACCTGCACTGACTTTGTGCTTGACCCCCCTTACAGTCCCATTTTTGCTGAGGATGTTGACATGCTTGTGGCTAATCGGTGCTCTGTCCTTTGAGGCCCCAGCATACATGAGCAAATCATCCCGCTCGCTCTTGCTATCATCCAACTCGGAGCCCAGAAACCCATGTAGAAAACCATGTCCGTTAGCATCTCCACTTGTGGAAGGCGTACTGGCCCGGTCCACATCTGAACTACTGGTACAATCTGAATCCAACGAGTCAGATGGCCCCCTATCTTTAAAAATCTCCTTCAGCACCTGACCACTGTTCCCCGAAGCCACGCGGAACCTCACCCGCTTCTGGGGCTTCTCTTCGTCCGGCGGTGTCAACATTGTCTCCTCCATTGAAAAACCCAGTAGTAGATTACATGGTCCAGAAAGGTGCTTTGCAGTCCCCTTCTTATTTTCAATCAAAGCTTAACATAACCGCCTAGACTAGACTCACTATTTTTTCCTCATGGATTACTAGAGAGTAATCCTCAGAGTTTGAAGAGGTCTAAAAAAGACTGCCTCACTCTTGGAGTTACAGGACCAGTAAGTAATGCATGCATTTCTACCATGGTAACAGAGAAATCGACCTAAAGTAAACCGATAGCCCCTGCTGAATAATTCATCACACTTTGCACCGTTTTCTTAGAAGCTTTGACAAAACAGCTTTGAGCAAAACATGCCTTTTTTATGGGGTACATCAAACAACAACATTCTTTTTTCATTTTTCTTTGTAAAATGAATCAGTAAAGCAATAGGGTAGCTTATCTGATGGTCACAATTGGATATTCATCAACACTATGACTGTTGCAGTACTGTTTCGGGTCTCTAACCTGTCTCCAGCCTGCCAAAATTGGACAAAGTAACTTTTCCCTGAACAAGGTAAACTTTACATTGGACTTGTGTGACTGATTTTCAAAAAGGGATCTGATTTGAACCGGTCATCATTCATTACATATTGTGTCTGTTTAGGAAAAACTTCCAATCTATTGTCTTACAGACGTCCCAAGTCTCCAACATGCACCCTGGATAAGCAAAATTGTGGCCATTGAATTGTGTGAAGGCCGGGGCATTGTGCTTTTCAGTAAGTACCTCCTCACAATTCAGTTTTTACTGCATGAACACACCTGTTGAGCATGAATGAATGACATAAGGGGACGTCCGTTCATCCTTTGTCCTCATTGGTCTACATTTCCCTCCCTTTGCACTCTGGGGGAAGCAAGGCCGCTATTACACATAACGTAGAGCATGTGGCAGGGACAGGTGTTCGCCGAACACCTCTCACACAACAGTAGTGGACCAGACCATATAATGTGTCACGGCCACACAATACCACATCGTGTCTGCAGAGACACCTCAGCCAGTTATTGTGTCCCAGGTGATAAAGTGTCTCCCTGGAAATGTGACACGTCAGCTATAGCCTTAACAACACCACTCTGTTTGAGTGGCACAGGTTAGCCTCTAAAGTAAGCTGGGCCCTGCCCCCTCCAGCCCGTGCCCAGCTGTCCACCTCATGTCTTGATGAGGGGAGATAAGACAGACAAAGGGAAAAGTGCGATGGCTCAAATTAGGATCTACTGGCGCCTCAAAGGCAGAGTACTATTAGATCGGATGTGTTGCCAACAACTTACTGCAAGCATCTGAGATTATCCATGCACCCACTGTGCACAGACGTGAGTTCAATAACAAGCCAATATTTGATTGAGCTGTTAACTAACGTGAATTCGATGTGAAATCAACAAAACTTCCAGCCATTTTGGTTAAAAGTGGGTGGGGAAAAAATGTGTATGATATTTTGCAAACCTAATAGGTCTTCCATGTTCATACAATGTCATCACATGGACAATTTGCATAATTTTTTATTGAAATGACATGGGCCGTTATGGTATATTATTAGCCTAGACACAAAGTGTCCCTCCCTCTACATTCAACGGGAGCGTCTTTCCCTCTAAATGTCATGTTGGTTCACGAATGTACACAGCCGCAACAGTTGCAACTACGATTTGTCTCACTGCCTCTATGTCTTAGTTAGATCTATTGTTTGATGAGCATTGTAATTATAATGTCATTTTATTGTAACTGTAATATTTCATTTTAATACGTTTCAGAAAATATTTTGGGTTATTCAATTAACCAACTATACTCACAATATTGAACAGATGAGTGTTGCCTCATTTAGGGCTTGTGTGAGATAAACCATGTGCCATGTATCAAAGTGAAAGAGACTATAATCAATAATATCTATTATACTTGACTATATACTGTATTTTCTATTCTATTCTATTCTATTGCAATCAATTCCATTCTATTTTAGGTGTTAGGAGTCAAAGTCTGCATTCACTCAAAAGTCCCCTTTAGACAGCAATCAACCTGATCCATCCCCTAAAGGATAATGTAACGATGTCCACCAAAGGGCAGACTGGAATTACATTTGCCATGGAATGTCAGGCTGACCCATCACCTCCCAAAGGGCCAGAGAGACAAGGACTGATGGTTGTATCTATGAGCCTGGCTCAGCTCACTCCATGGGGCTGAACAAGGGATGAATCTCCCTCAATGAGAAAATCGTTCAAACCCACTGAACAGGAGCTAGAAGAGAACACCCTTTTCCTTTCCCATATCGGTGAGAGACAACCATACTAAGAATCGGGAAGAGACTAAAATGCCAAAGATTTTCACCATGCATGCATGATGCCTCTAGCCTGGTTCCAGATCTGTTAGTGCTATCATGTCAACTCATTGTCATTCCAAACATTGGTATGGCAAGGAGTGGCACGATGGCACAGACTGGTTCCCAGGCTAGCATGCATCATGTTGTAGTATACTTTTTTTACTCCTTAAAATGAATATCTTAGGTGTTTGTATCTCAGTCCTCTTGATATTCACATATTTATTAAGATCATTTGTCCTTCACTCCCTTACATTAGTTCAGCTCAGTGCTTGTCATTTACTGGGTTATTCTTATCTGATTATAGAGTAAGCTGTGAAAATAGAAGCAGCGTCCAGTGAACCTTCTACAAAGAGCTCTGAAAAGATGTGGCTTCCCATGTGTATGCAATACCATCACTAATCAATCTCAGGGAATGCAGAAAATAAAAAGTGAATCTGTTATCGTCATCATATAATTATTCTGTAACGGTGGTCCTCCCCCTCTTCAACCGAAAAGGAGGAGTATTGAGGGAACCAAGGCGCAGCGGGTTGTGAACACATAATATTTAATTAAAGACAAGACGAAAACACGAACTTCACTATAAACTAACAAAACAACAAACGGAGTAGACAGACCTGAACGACGAACTTACATTAAACACGAGAACGCACGAACAGGGAAAATAGCCTACACATAAAATGACGATGTACAACACAAACCGAACAGTCCCGTAAGGTGCGACAAACACTGACACAGGAGACAACCACCCACAACGAACACTGTGAAACAACCTACCTAAATATGACTCTCAATTAGAGGAACGCCAAACACCTGCCTCTAATTGAGAGCCATACCAGGCAACCCTTAAACCAACATAGAAACAGACAACATAGAATGCCCACCCAAACTCACGTCCTGACCAACTAACACATACAACAAACTAACAGAAATAGGTCAGGAACGTGACATATACTTTACATTTTATCAGAAAAAAGCTTATATGGTTGTTTACCCTTTACAGTCTATCCTAATCATAACTGGCAAATGTAATGTAGTAAACACACACACACACACACACACACACACACACACACACACACACACACACACACACACACACACACACACACACACACACACACACACACACACACACACACACACACACACACACACACACACACACACACACACACACACACACACACACACACACCACTCATCTCTTGAATCCTCATCCTCAGGTCTTCCTGTGTGATTTATGTTGCTTTGTCCTAGCTTGTGGTCAGTAGTGCTGCAAATGTATCAGACCCAAGACCTTTGACCATAGCCAGAGGCAAAGATAATTGCAGGTCCAATTACAATGATAGAGGGCAGTAATGCCAGTGTAGACTGTGGTCAACCCGGCCAAATGGTCTCATGACTCTTTACAATGATAGGATGGTGCACTAGATTGAACTTTCTGCTTCATGGTAACTGTGTTTGTCTAAAGGATCATTCCTCGAATGGCACAGAATTTTCATTGAAAACCAGAAGTAACTGTAATCTCAAATCAAATGACATATTAAATATTAGCAGTGGTGTAAAGTACTTAAGTAGTACTTCAAAGTATTTTTACTTAAGTAGTGTTTTTGAGTCTGTACTTTACTATATACTGTATATTTTTTGACAACTTTTTAAAAATAATATACTTTTTACTCCATACACCCAAAAGTACTCGTTACCTTTTGAATGCTTAGCAGGTCAGGAAAACGGTCCAATTTACACACGTATCAAGAAAACATCCCTGGTCATCACTACTGAACATGTAGTGCAATAAAATGCAATAAAATGCAAATTAATTACTTAAAAATCATACAATGTGATTTTCTGGATTATTGTTTTAGATTCCGTCTCTCACAGTTGAAGTGTACCTATGATAAAAAATTACAGACCTCTACATGCTTTGTAAGTAGGAAAACCTGCAAAATCGGCAGTGTATCAAATACTTGTTCTCCCCACTGTATATAGTGTTGAGTCATCCGCATACATAGACACACTGGCCTTACTCGTTAGTAAAGATTGAAAAAAGCAAGTGGCCTAAACAGCTACCCTGGGGAATTCCTGATTCTACCTGGATTATGTTTGAGAGGCTTCCATTAAAGAACACCCTCTGTGTTCTGTTAGACAAGTAACTCTTTATCCACATTATAGCAGGGGGTGTAAAGCCATAACACATACGTTTTTCCAGCAGCAGACTATGATCGCTAATGTCAAAAGCTGCACTGAAGTCTAACAAGACAGCCCCCACAATCCTTTTATCCTCAATTTCTCTCAGGCAATCATCAGTCATTTGTGTAAATGCTGTGCTTGTTGCGTGTCCTTCCCTACATGCGTGCTGAAAGTCTGTTGTCAGTTTGTTTACTGTGAAATAGCATTGTATCTCGTCAAACACCATTTTTTACAGATGTTTACTAAGGGTTGGTAACAGGCTGATTGGTCGGCTATTTGAGCCAGTAAGGGTGCTTTACTATTCTTGGATAGCGGAATGACTTTAGCTTCCCTCCATTCCTGAGGGCACACACTTTCTAGTAGGCTTAAATTGAAGATGTGTTAAATAGGAGTGGCAATATTGTCAGATTGTCAGACCCCAGTGGCTTGTCATTGTTGATAGACAGCAATCATTTTTTCACCTCTTCACACTGACTACAATGGACAATTCTTGTCTTTCATAATTTGGTCAGATATACTTGGAATTGTAGTGTCAGTGTTTGTTCCTGGCATGTCATCCCTAAGTTTGCTTATCTTGCCAATGAAAAATTAATTGAAGCAGTTGGCAATATCAGTGGGGTTTGTGATGAATGAGCCATCTGATTCAATGAATGATGGAGCTGAGTTGTTTTTTCCCCCTCAAATTTATTTTAACCTGTACATTCCACTGAAAAGGCAGCGCGCGAAATTCAAAAATTATTTTTTTGAAATATTTAACACAGTCCAATACAGCAAATGAAAGATAAACATCTTGTGAATCCAGCCAACATGTCCGATTTTTTAAATGTTTTACAGCGAAAACACCACGTATATTTATGTTAGCTCACCACCAAATACAAAAAAGCACAGACATTTCTTTCACAGCACAGGTAGCTTGCACAAAACCCCCAAATAGAGATAGAATTAGTCACTAACCAAGAAACAACTTCATCAGATGACAGTCTTATAACATGTTATACAATAAATCTATGTTTTGTTCGAAAAATGTGCATATTTCAGATATAAATCAAAGTTTTACATTGCAGCTACAATCACAAATATCACCAAAGCAGCTAGAACAATTACAGACCAACGTGAAATACCTAAATACTCATCATAAAACATTTATGAAAAATACATGGTGTACAGCAAATGAAAGATAAACATCTTGTAAATCCAGCCAATGTTTCAGATTTTTTAAGTGTTTTACAGCGAAAACACAATATAGCATTATATTAGCTTACCACAATAGCCAAAAACACAACCCATTTATCAGCAGCAAAAGTTAGCGATCGCAAAAAAACAGCAAAAGATATATAATTTTTCACTAACCTTGACAAACTTCATCAGATGACAGTCCTATAACATCAGGTTATACAATACACTTATGTTTGGTTCGAAAATGTGCATATTTAGAGCTGAAATCTGTGGTTATACATTGTGAAAACGTAGCAACTTTTTCCCAGAATCTCCGGATATATTTCTGACACTCACCTAATCTGACCAAATAACTCATCATAAACTTTACTAAAAAATACATGTTGTACAGCAAATGAAAGATACACTAGTTTTTAATGCAATCGCCGTGTTAGAATTCTAAAAATAACTTTAGTACGACATACAGCTTACGTTATAGCGAGACAGCGCCTGCAATGAGGGCGGAAAATAGTACTAAACATTTTCCACAGAAATACGAAATAACATCATATATGGTTCCTACTTTTGCTGAGCTTCCATCAGAATCTTGTACAAGGGGTCCTTTGTCCAGAACAACCGTTGTTTCGTTTTAGAATGTCCTTTTCTCCTGTCGAATTAGCAACCAAAGCTAGCCAAGTGGCGCGAAGCTGTCCATCTTCACCAAACGCAGAGAACGGAAAAAGCCAAAACTCCCGATAAACTTTCAATAATCTGATAAAACTATATTGAAAAAACATACTTTACGATGATATTATCACATGTATCAAATAAAATCAAAGCCGGAGATATTAGCCGTCTATAACGAAAGCTTTTCAGAAGGCAATCCAGGGTTCCTTCCCGCGCCTTGCTGAACAAAGAAAATAGTGGTCACGTCATTCCAAGAGCTCTTATTCGACCTCAGATCTAGCTAGACACCCCATTTCACCTCTCACTGCCTGTTGACATCTAGTGGAATAGGAAGGCCCTGGAACAGAGCCTCGATTTCAGATTTTTCACTTCCTGACAGGACGTTTGCTGCAAAATTAGTTCTGTTTTACTCACAGATACAATTCAAACGGTTTTAGAAACTTGAGTGTTTTCTATCCAATAGTAATAATAATATGCATATTGTACGATCTAGAATAGAGTACGAGGCCGTTTAAATTGGGCACGATTTTTTCCCAAAGTGAAAACAGCGCCCCCCCTATCCCAAAGAAGTTTTAAGGGGCTTCAAAGCTTTTTACTATCATTCTTTATATAATTGATATTTGTTTCATAGTATAGTTTATTTTAATTTAGTTCAGTCATATGATTTCTTAATTTGCAGAAGGTTTTGCCAATCAGTTGGGCTGCCAGAGTTATTTGCCATACCTTTTGCCTCATCCCTCTCAACCAAACAATTTTTCAATTCCTCATCAATCCAAGGGTATTTAACCGTTTTTACAGTCATTTTCTTAATGGGTGCATGCTTATTAGTAACTGGAATAAGCAATTTCATAAATGTGTCAAGTGCAGCGTCTGATTGCTCCTCATTACACACCACAGATCAGCAAATATTCTTTACATCATCGTGCCATCTGGTTATATAAGGAATTTGGAATGATTTATACTTTTACTTTTGATACTTAAGTATATATTTTTGCAATTACATTTACTTTTGATACTTAAGTATACTTAAAACCAAATACTTTTAGACTTTGACCCAAGTAGTATTTTACTGGGTGACTTTAACTTTTATTTTAGTAATTTTCTATTAAGGTATCTTGACTTTATTAGGATATTATATCAAGTACTTTAAGGTAAGGTTTGTCTAGAATGGCTCCAGCACTCTGGTTTTTGGTCTGTCAATACCATAGAATTAGGAATTAGAATACTACAATGGACATGAACCTTCTTATGATGGGATGAATGTCAGCCATTTTGGTCAGGGAGTTGGTCAACCATGGTTTGCCAGTGATGTGATAAGATATTGTGTAAAATAATATGTGAAGAATTATTTATCAATTTGCAAGTGTGTAACTGACGAGAAGTGACCATGAAAAAAACACATTTGTAGTTGTAATTATATTCGCAAACATTTGCAAAAATTGCATCTGTACACCTTCGCATGTCAATTTCGTACACTCAGACTTTTGCCAGTACTTTAGCATCCTAACATGACAAAAAGATTTGTAGATGTGCAAACAATGATTTGCAAGCAAGGAGAGAGAGAGAGAGAGAGGAAGAGCTCTGGGAGATGGTACCTGTTTTGGATGAGGTTTTCATAGAGCAGCATACTCTACACTGGTTGGTGACAGCTCACATGTCGGTGCAACCACCTGTCAATCACGGTGGGTTACCAGGTTACCACTGAAGCTGATTGGCACCAAAGAAGCCAAGCTGGTAGCTGCCATGGCAGGTAAGTTTAAATGTCTTAGCGAGGCAGCAAGATTTTTTCTTCTTTGTAATATGTTTTTTGAAGCTATTGTCCAAGTCATTATTATAAAGAGTTTGTAACTCTAACGTTGTAGTCTGATGCTAGCTACCGAAATCAATTAGCTAAAGTTATTTTGCAAGCTATTTGATTCTGTATGGGGCAATGATGTATATAAACCCACAAGCCCATATTGGCATTTCATTTAAATGTTTCAAGGGCAAAATTATATGTTTTTGGTATTATTTTGTTGTAGTGGGGACAGTAACATTAGCACTTTCAAAAAATACTTTAAAGGTCATCCAACGTCAGCGAGCAACGGAGTTTTCTAGGAATGGTGAACCAACTGGGAAAGTTCATCCCTCAGTTAGCAGAAAAGGACAAACCTCTCAGAGACCTACTCTCAAAGAAAAACCACTGGTCCTGGGGACCGACCAAGTCAGAGCCTTCAAAGAGCTGAAGGACAAGCTGACATCCACACCCGTGAATGTCTGGGGACGGCACTCTGACTCAGGCTGGCGCCTCAGTTAGTGTAGCTTAGACCCGTGCTGCGTTCAAGAAGGGCTGGAACGACAAGGTTATGTGTATGACCAACGTGTCGTTGCCCAGCGTTTCTCACAGAATGCGGCAGTTTTTCCTCCCCCTTTCGAGGGGGGCCACTGTGGGCTGTCCCACCACTTCAATGTTGGGGGACATAGAGGAATACAGGTCCTACCTACTGTCTGCACCACAGCGTCGCACTCTCCCGCTCTCCAAGCATTATTGGGAGTGGCATTAAAACTGCACCCTCTCCCCCTGGCTAAGCCAGACGCTGGAGAAGGGTTATGCCATCCAGTTTCACCGAACTCCTCCCCCATTTTCGGGAGTGGTGGAAACGGTGATGAAGACGCCAGAGAAAGTAACCGCTCTTATGAAAGAGATTGCGGAACTTTTGGGAAAGGAGGCGGTCAGCAACGGAACAAGGGATCCCCAGGAGCAACGGAACAAGGGATCCCCAGGAGCAATGGAACAAGGGATCCCCAGGAGCAACGGAACAAGCGATCCCCAGGAGCAATGGAATTTTAGCACTACTTCCTCGTGCCAAATACACGGGGGGGGGGGGGGGGATGAGGCCAATATTGGATTTACGCACTCTCAACGAGAGCGTAGCCAAACGGCCCTTTCCAATGCTTACGACAAAGCGTCTGCTGGACTGTATCCACAACATAGCATAGACCTAAATGACGCATACTTCCAAGTGCCGGTGCATCCTCGTCACAGGAAGTTCCTGCGTTTTGCCTTTCAAGCAAATGCGTGGAGGCGTCAATAAAGCCGTTGCGTCGTCAGATAATATAGCTTTTGGCCTACCTAGACAACCTACTGGTTCACACGGCGAAGGCGCATTTCGGCACAACACTCTTGAGTCTCATGTCGTCTGCCCACTTTGAGAGTCCGTTGGGACTCCTGCACATTGTCACCTCTACTTCCTCTCCTCATCAGGCTGCTGATTATCCCGCACACCTGTCACCATCGTCAAGCGCACCAGCGCCTCATGACACTCACCTGGACTCCATCACCTCCTTGATTATTTTCCCTGTATCTGTCACTCCCCTTGGTTCTTTCCTTTCCTTGGTTCTTTCCTTTCCTTGGTTCTTTCCTCATTGACTCTGTTTTCATGTCGGTGCGCTGTTTGTGTTACGTGCTTATTTATTAAAACACTCACTCCCTGTACTTGCTTCCCGACTCTCAGCGCACTCGTTACACACATGCGGTGAATGGAATGTGTTTTTCACATGCTAAGCAGCGCCCACCCTCCACCATTAAGGTGCTCGCGTTGGCGATTTCAGCTTGTCATGAGAGGTTTTTGGCAGAGACACTGTCTTCAGCCAACCCCTAGCGAAACGTTTCCCTATTGGGAACGCGGTGGCCTAGGCCGGTGTCTAGGGCCACGCTTCCTCAGTGGGATTTGACTTTGGTATTCGAAGCGCGTTGTGAGCCGCCGTTCGGGCAATTGAATTAAATCCCCCTCAAGATGTCAAAACTCTCTAGCTCAGTCTGTATTCAGGGTAACTGATGGAAGGACTTGAACTAAGAGGAAAGACGCAGGACCAATGGGCATGGTTCACATTAGGTCCGCTCTATTCTATGAGAGAGACATGTGAGTCATGTTTTTTACATTTTAAAATTGTATTTATTTTATTGAATATCCGAAACATACAATATACTTGCAGTGAAGCCGCTCAACAACTACACCATACCAGTCATCCAACAGATTCCCATTCAGAGCGACACACAGAAGCATCCAGGGTCAATGCCCTGCTCAAGGGCACGTTGAGAGATCTCCCACCAGGCCAAAAAACGTGAACCCGAACCCTCCAAGATCCCCACACAGTTCCCCAATAGCTGTCCCTCAACCATTCGAGAACCCTCCCACATTCTCCCCCAATAATATTTTTTTTAAATACAATTAATTACATTCCCCAACCTCAAGAACCCCCAAATGCATCAACAACTAAGAGAATGAACTAAAGAGAAAAAAGAGACAGAAGAAAACAGCAATAAAATTAAAAAAATAACATAAAAACAAAAAAACAAAACAAAGGATATCAAGGACAACCAAAATCATAACAGCAATGCCAACTGTATATGATTGTGTGCATGTCTGGCACTAATACGTGTGTGTTCTTGTATGCGTTTATTTGAATGAGAGTGTGTGTATAAGCATGTGTACAAACACCTGCATGGCATCAGCCTCAGGCAAACTGGCATTAGCTGTAAAAACACTGCCCCTCAGTGTCATTCAAACATACTTTTTATTATGTTTTATTTTGACTTTATTTTGGACTTTTATCTTTGACCATCATTCTATCTCCCGCACAGCAACTATACTCCCACTTGTCTCCAATTCCAGATCCCAACCCTTGGCTTCCCTCAGCCCATCCCACCTATCTCTGCAGGCCACTCTCTTCAGATTTCTACACAACATATATCTTTCAACTATGCTGTGATGTTTAACGTACAATTTCAATCTATCTAATCGAATAGAATCCACAGATTGCAAGTTGAAAATAAATAATTTAACTAAGAGTATTAGTAATTGACTGACCAGAAACAGGCTACCTAAGGGCAATACCAAAATAAATGATCTAATGATTCTGTATCCTCACAACAAAATCTGCAAAGCTTCGATGATTTTATGCCCCAAATATTCAACATTTTGTTGGTGGCAAGAATTCTACATAATAATTTTACCTGAAAAGCACGAAGTCTTGAATCTTACGTTTGAATCTTACGCTTTAGAAGCTTCTGATAGGCTAATTGACATCATTTGAGTCAATTGGAGGTGTACCTGTGGATGTATTTCAAGGCCTACTTTCAAACTCAGTGGCTCTTTGCTTGACATCATGGGAAAATCAAAAGTAATCAGCCAAGACTTCAGAAAAAAATTGTAGACCTCCACAAGTTTGGTTCATCCAATTTCCAAACGCCTGAAGGTAACCATGTTCATCTGTACAAACAATAGTACGCAAGTATAAACACCATGGGACCACGCAGCAGTCATACCGCTCAGGAAGAAGACACATTCTGTCTCCTAGAGATGAACGTTCTTTGGTGCGAAAAGTGCAAATCAATCCCAGAACAACTGCAAAGGACCTTGTGAAGATGCTGGAGGAAACAGGTACAAAAGTATCTATATCCACAGTAAAACGAGTCCTATATCGACATAACCTGAAAGGCCGCTCAGCAAGGAAGAAGCCACTGCTCCAAAACCGCCATAAAAAAGCCAGACTACGGTTTGCAACTGCACATTGGGACAAATATCGTACTTTTTGGAGAAATGTCTTCTGGTCTGATGAAATAAAAATAGAACTGTTTGGCCATAGTGACCATCATTATGTTTGGAGGAAAAAGGGGGAGGCTTGCAAGCTGAGTATCACCATCCCAACTGTGAACCAAAATATATGCCATCATGAGGAAGGAAAATTATGTGGATATATTGAAGCAACATCTCAAGACATCAGTCAGGAAGTTAAAGCTTGGTCAGAAATGGGTCTTCCAAATGGACAATGACCCCAAGCATACTTCCAAAGTTGTGGAAAAATGGCTTAAGGACATCAAAGACAAGGTATTGGAGTGGCCATCACAAAGCCCTGCCCTCAATCCTATAGACAATTTGTGGGCAGAACTGAAAAAGCGTGTGCGAGCAAGGAAGCCTACCAACCTGACTCCGTTACACCAGCTCTGTCAAGAGGAATGGGCCAAAATTCTCCCAATGTATTGTGGGAAGCTTGTGGAAGGCTACCCGAAACATTTGACCCAAGGTAAACAATTTAAAGGCAATGCTACCAAATACTAATTGAGTGTATGTAAACTTCTGACCCACTGGAAATGTGATGAAAGAAATAAAAGCTGACATTTCAAATAAAGTGGTGATCCTAACTGACCTAAGACAGGGATTAAATGTCAGGAATTGTGAAAAACTGAGTTTAAATGTATTTGGCTGAGGTGTATGTAAACTTCCGACTTCAACTGTATGTCCTTTACATTTATGGGGGGTCAATTAAGGAAGACAATTTCTTTTGCAAACCTCTGGAAACCAGGACAGAAACCAGGACAGAGGATATTTTTAAAGTACTGGACAGTTTTGTGACATCAAATGGACTTTGGCGGTGTGTTGGTATCTGTACTGATGGTGCAAAAGCCATGACAGAGAGATAGTGGAGTGGTAACGCACGTGCAAGCAGTTGCTCCCGACGCTACTTGGGTACACTGCAGCCTCCACCGAGAGGCTCTTGCTGCCAAGGGAATGCCTGACAGCTTCAAAGATTTTTTGGACACTATATTGAAAATGGTTAACTTTGTTAAAGTAAGGCCCCTGAACTCTTGTGTATTTTCTGCACTATGCAATGATATGGGCAGCAACCATGTAATGTTTTTACAACATACAGAAGTGCGCTGGTTATCAAGGGGCAAAGTATTGACAAGTTTTTTTTTAAATTGAGAGACAAGCTTCAAGTCTTCTTTACTGAACATCATTTTCACTTGTCTGACCGCTTGCATGTTGACGAGTTTCTCACACGACTGGCCTATCTGGGTGATGTTTTTTCTCGCCTGAATGATCTGAATCAAGGATTACAGGGACTTTCCCAACTATTTTCAATGTGCAGGACAAAATTGAGGCTATGATTAAGAAGTTGGAGTTCTTCTATGTCTGCTTTAACAAGGACGACAGCACAGTTTTTTCCATCATTGTTTGATTTTTTGTGTGCAAATGAACTAAAGCTTATGGACAATGTCAAATATGATAAAGCGAAGCACCTGAGTGAGTTGAGTACGCAGGTAGTTTCCCGAAACGGATGAGACAAACAACTGGACTCGTTATCCATTTCATGCCCTGCCTCCAGTCCACTTACCGATATCTGAACAAGAGAGCCTCTTGAAATTGCAACAAGCAGTTCTGTGAAAATGGAATCTAATCAGGAGCCACCGCCAGAATTCTGGATTGGGCTCCGCTCAGAGTATCCTGCCTTGTTGCAAATCGCGCTGTTAAGACACTGATGCCCTTTGCAACCACGTACCTACAGTATGTGAAAGTGGATACTCGGCCCTCACTAGCATGAAAACTAAATACAGGCACAGACTGTGTGAGGAAACTGATTTAAGACTGAGACTCTCTCCAATACAACCCAACATTGCATAGTTATGTGCATCCTTTCAAGCACACCCTTCTCATTAACCTGTGGTGAGTTATTCACAATTTTCGATGAACAAATAAGGTTTCATATGTAAGATGGTTAAATAAAGAGCAAAATTATTGATTATTATTATATTATTATTTGTGCTCTGATCCTATAAGAGCTCTTTGTCACTTCCCACGAGCCGGGTTGTGACAAAAACTCACACTCATTCTTATGTTTAATAAATGTATCGTATGTGTGTGTGGCAGGCTTACAATGATGGCAAAAAACAACATTTGAGAGTGCGCTGACGACCCTGGTGCTAGAGGGGGTACGTAGCTGGAGGTTGAATGTTTGAAGGGGTACGGGACAATACAAAGTTTGGGAACCACTGCAACAGGACAACAACCCTAGGCTCGATGCCGTAATCTCTGCCAAAGGTGCTTCAACAAAGTACTGAGTAGAGGGTCTGAATACTTGTGATATTTCATTATTATTATTTATTTTATAGATTTACATACCAAAAAAAAAGGTTATTGCTTTGTTATTATGGGGTAAAATGTGTTATTGATGAGGGGGATTTAAAAAAAAATCAATTTTAGAGCAAGGCTGTAACGTAACAAAATGTAGAAAAAATCAAGGGGTCTGAATACTCCGAAAGCACTGTATATTCATGAACATCTATTCATAGACATACATATACACAGAGTGTACAAAACATTACTAACACCTTTCCCTAATATTGAGTTGCACCCTCTTTTGCCCTCAGAACAGCCTCAATTCGTCTGGGCATTGATTACAAGGTGTCGAAAGCATTCCACAGGGATGCTGGCCCACGTTGACTCCAATGCTTGCCACAGTTGTGTCAAGTTGGCTGGATGTCTTTTTGGTGGTGGACCATTCTTGATACACACGGGAAACTGTTAAACTTCTTATGGCTGCAATCCCGTTAAGGGGATCGATATGACAACAGCCATTGAAAGTGCTGGGCGCCAAATTCAAACAACAGAAATCTCATAATTAAAATTCCTCAAACATACATGTATCTAATACCATTTCAAAGGTAATCTTGTTGTTAATCCCACAAGTGTCCGATTTCAAATAGGCTTTTCAGCGAAAGCACCACAAACGATTATGTTAGGTCACCGCAAAATCACAGACAAACAGTCATTTTTCCAGCCAAAGACAGGAGTCACAAAAAGCAGAAATAGAGATAAAATGAATCACTAACCTTTGATGATCTTCATCAGATGACACTCATAGGACTTCATGTTACACAATACATATATGTTTTGTTCGATAAAGTTAATATTTATATCCAAAAACCTCAGTTTACATTGGCGCTGTGTTCAGAAATGCCTCCAAAATATCCGGAGAAATTGCAGAGAGCCAAATAACATAAATACTCATCATAAACTTTGATGAAAGATACATGTTTTACATAGAATTAAAGATACACTTGTTCTTAATGCAACCGCTGTGTCAGATTTCAAAAAGCTTTACGGCAAAAGCACAATATTCAATAATCTGAAAACAGCGTTCAGCCACAAAAGCAAGCCATACAGTTACCCACCAAATTGTGCAGTCAACAAAACTCATAAAAGGCATTATAAATCTTCACTTACCTTTGCTGATCTTCGTCGGAATGCACTCCCAGGACTCCCACTTCCACAAGAAATGTTCGTTTTGTTCGGTAATGTCCATCATTTATGTCCAAATAGCTATTTTTGTTAGCGTGTTTGGTAAACAAATCCAACGTCAGGAAGCGCGTTCACTAAAAGCTGACGAAATGTCCAAAAGTTCCGTAACAGTCAGTAGAAACATGTCAAACGATGTATTGAATCAATATTTAGAATGTTTTTAACATACATCTTGAATAACGGTCCAACCGGAGAATTACATTGACTTCAGATGAGCGATGGAACAGAGCTCCATCTCATGTGAACGCGCATGGTTAGAGCATGGTCAGGTCATGGCAGACCTGACTAATTCCCCTCTCATTCGGCCTCCCTTCCCAGTAGAGGCATCAGACAAGTTTCTACAGACTGTTGACATCTAGTGGAAGCCGTAGGAAGTGCAAACTCATCCATATCTCGCTGTGAATTCAATAGGATCTTGGTTGAAAATCGACCAGCCTCAGAATTCCAACTTCCTGTTTGGATTTTTTCTCAGGTTTTTGCCTGCCATATGAGTTCTGTTATACTCACAGACATCATTCAAACAGTTTTAGAAACTTCAGAGTGTGTTCTATCCAATATGAATAATAATATGCATATATTAGCAACTGGGACTGAGGAGCAGGCACATTACTATGGGCACCTCTGTGCACCTTTCATCCAAGCTACTCAATACTGCCCCTGCAGCCATAAGACGTTTTAAGCTGGAAAAACCCAGCAGTGTTGCTGTTCTTGGCACAAACCGGTGCACCTGGCACCTACTACCATACTCTGTTCAAAGGCACTTAAATATTTTGTCTTGCCCATTCAACCTCTGAATGGCACACGTACACAATCCATGTCTCAATTGTCTGATGGCTTAAAAATCCTTATTTAAGCTGACTCCTCTTCATCTACACTGATTGAAGTGGATTTAACAAATTACATCAATGAGGGATCATAGCTTTCACCTGAATTCACCTGGTCAGTCTATGTCATGGAAAGAGCAGGTGTTTCTTCATGTTTTGTATACTCAGTGTATAAACTCAGATAATAAGATTGATAATGCTGTTATGAGTGTATACACTCAGATAATAACAGATTGATAATGCTGGCTAGATAGGTTACAGCAAACTATCAGACCACTACTTATGACAGAACTTTGATTACAATACAGCTACAGTATGTCAAGGGGCAGGGCTCCAGACTACGACTATTTAATCCCATTTTGCGACCCTTTGACTTGGCTATGCAAGTAAAATGTTGAAATGGTAGCATCAGCTGAACATCCATTAGATGGTCACCTCTCTCAAAAGTTTCAAAATGCCTCATTTTTTGGGTGGCTAAAACATGATTTTGTCAAAAAGTAAACAAAGTGCATTATCCTCACAGTTCCTGTAATGAAAGTGTCTGCTGCTGCTGCTGCTGTGACTAGCGAGTCGCTCTCTTTCCCTCTCCCCCAATGTGCACCAGGAGAGAGAAAAAAAGCTTCTGATTGGATAACATTTCAAAATCCAATTGTTCGGGAAATTCACAGCTTTGGAAGCAACTACTGTTGTTCTCAGCTTTCTGTGGGTATATTTTTTATTTGTCATCTCTTAATATTGAGCTCAATAGCAACTATTTTACAACTGAGATATTTGATATCACTTTGAGATACAAAGTGCGGAAAATTCACAATTGCAGAACGGCCCCCCAAAAGTTTTTTTTAAGACATTCATTATATTTAGTGTTAGCGAGTTAATGTGTTTTGAGTTTTCACTTCCTCATGTGTTTGAATTAGCCCCCAAATAAATTTACCTACGATATTAGTGCACATAAAGATGTAGGCAAATTCATCTCTGGAGCCCTATTTTAACAGTAAAATATAACAACAATAACCTATTGTCAAACCACAATTCATGACTATCACTAGTTTAGGTTGCACATCAAAATATCTTGAATCATGCATTCCTGCTTTCTTGAATAGCCTATAATCTCAGTAGTCTATAACACAGTCTAAAGCACTGTGAATGGCTTCATAAGGTGATTACAAATTGTTCCTATTGTGTGATGCTGAGGGGAAAAATTGGTGTGACCAAATCATGTGCTGCCACCAACTGAAAATGTGAGTGGCACCAGTGCCACCAGGGGAAAATGTTTGTCTGGAACCCTGTCAAGGGTATCATGTGTTCTTCTGCCAATTTGGCTGTTTGGAAGAGAATCTTGTGATAAGATGTTTTGCAGAGAAACATATTGGTAGGACAAGGCTATGTATGTTTGTGCAGTGATTTAGGTTTACTATAGGTTAATGAGGCAATCAAAATGTGATGTGACTAAAATGAAAGGGCATTTAGTTGACTAAAATGGCCCACTATTTTCATAATTTTGACAATAACTACACAGAATCATTATTCTAAAGACAAACATGTGAAAGTACAACCTTTTCTCTACGCCCCGTGGCAAAATGTTGTACTCGCAAGGTGTGCCAAAAGGCAAGGCTCTGACTGCGCGTGTGGGTATGGATATGGGTACACAGATTTTTTTGGCTCCCATCCCCAACAAAGTTGCCCATCCCAAACATACATCACTGGTGTTTGGTATCCAGTGATTTTACATTGTGGTTTGTTTACATGGCAGTTATTTGCTGGCTGTCCAGACAGTATATGTAATGACTGTGCTGTTTCCAACAGGACACGGTGGTCTACGACCGTTTGGCCGACAGTTCCAGGTATAAAGAGATCCCTCTGAAACACCTGGAGCAGTTTGCCACCGAGGCTGAGTGAGGGAACAGCTCCCCCTGTCTACCTAACACACATAGGACCGATTAAAAAAAAGTTGAGAAAGGCATTCTTCCTTCCTTTTTCCATTGAGGTAAGCATAGATCTGTAAGTGATTGGATAGGTTTAATCAATGTTACTACCCCTTTCCTTTCACCAATCCACTCGATTATTTGATTACTTCAAGGCAGGAAGGTAGGAAGGAGGGATGCGTTTCTGTATTCAAACTTAATATTTTAGTAGATTGCATTGCTTTACCTCTATAAATATACTACCTTCTTGTGAGAGGTTGGCAGAATTGCATTAACATTTCCCTTGTGGAAAAATCTGCATATTTCTCGTTTCTGCAGCTTATAAACCACATATTTTTTAAATGATGTAACTGAAGAGAAATGCAAAGTAATGGCACTCGCCATGAGCGGACACCTGTTGTGGAATTATTAGGTTACTTAAGCCTTCTGGGTTTACTCGGGTGAGTTGAGAAGTGACGATTATTGTGTAGATAGGGGAGATGGTGGATTGGGGTTAGATGGGGACTGATGTGGTGTGTGTGTCGTCTGTCCATTATGTCTCAGGGCTGCGTACTCTATGCTTTGCTGTGGCTGAGCTCAGCGAGTCATCCTATCAGCAGTGGCTGGAGGTGTTCCACTGTGCCGCCAGTGCCCTGCAGAAACGAGCCTTCAAACTGGAGGAGAGCTATGAGCTTATCGAGAAGGTCAGTCTCACACACACATGCCCGTTCGCCCTCGCACACACACACACACCACATCAGTCCCCATCTAACCCCATACTAACCCCTATCCACCAATCACCATCTTCCCCTATCTCCACAATTATCCTGTAGGTCTGCACCACCAGGTAAAAGTTAGCACAGATTTCTTCACATTTTCAACCCTATGTGGGTCCTAGTGTGGACATTCAGCATATACCGGATAACATTCTCTTGTTCAGCTTTTTTGACAGCCCACTATACCAAGCAGAGCAGGCATAATCAACATGACACCGAATCAAGGTTGAGACAAGCAGTTTCTTAACTTTAATGTTAAAACATTTCAATTTCTTCACCATTTTAGAAAGAATTTTTGCAGCAATCAGGTCCCCAGAAAGGGATTGATCTAGGGACACACCAAGATAAGATACACTCGTTTTAGGTTAAATCTCCTTGCCTGCACAGTTTACCATTATCTTGTCTACCCTACAAACAAAATCGATTTAGTTTTTCCTCCTCTATGTAAACTGTATCCTTCCCTGATATCAGTATGGCTGAATCATATCAGCCAAGATATTCCAATGATGAGCGATCAGCTCTGCAAACAAGATAATTACTGCCTGCTTGGTTCACCCTAAGGACACCAACCCCTTACACAAGGCATCCATTTTAAAACTCTCCACCCATTCCATTGAGTGGTTTGCTGAACACAAATCAGTAGAACCGATTTCAGACCTTCAACTTGATTAAAGGTCCAACGTTTTAGAAATTGAGGCACACTTAACCAGTATGTCTACCACAGAATTTTGCAGCGATACGCCATCCCATCTGGTTTGCGCTTAGTGGGACTATCATTTGTTTTTGAACAGGACAATGACCCAAAACACACCTCCAGGCTGTGTAAGGGCTATTTGACCATGAAGAAGAGTGATGGAGTGCTGCATCAGATGACCTGGCATCCACAATCACCCAACCTCAACCCAATTGAGATGGGAAAGTAAAGTGAAGGGAAAGTAGCCAAGAAGTGCTCTGCATATGTGTGAATTCCTTCAAGACTGTTGGAAAAGCATTCCTCATGAAGCTGGTTGAGAGAATGCAAAGAGTGTGCAAAGCTGTCATCAAGACAAAGGGTGGCTATTTGTGTTATTGTGTTTTTTCATAATTTGGATGTCTTCACTATTATTCTACAATGTAGAAAATAGTAGAAATAAAGAAAAACCCTTGAATGAGTAGGTGTGTCCAAACTTTTGACCGGTACTGTATATAAAACACAGGAAATAACGTTTTTGACTGCACTGGACCTTTAATGTGGCAGGTGTGATTGCCATAGGGGGAGTAGAACGGATGGAGGTGGAGCAGCAGGATAAATAATGTACATAGCGGGAGTAGCAAGTGAGAGTTGAGACAGTAGGAGGGAGTAGCGGAGGGAATGTCCATAGGAGGAGTAGCAGAAGGAATGTCCATAGGAGGGAGTAGCGGAGGGAATGTCCATAGGACATGATCTGGAAGTGCCAGTCAAACACAGGCGGCCACACTAGTAAATCAAGTGCAGGGCTCCACTGCCGCCAGACCTTCAGCTCTGCCCAAAACAAAATACTCAAATCACTGTGTCAACACAAAAGTTCTGAGAGGAGGGTGCAGGGATGTGATAAGTCCACTAGGTGGCAGTCTGAGAGAAGGGTCATGTCCCAAAATTCCCTCCTTCCTCCTGAAGTGTGCACTTGCTCACTTCTTCCCACGCCAAAAAGCATTGGATTGGTGGAGGAATGGGCTAATGGCAGTTTCCACCATATTTCTAATACCAGTCATTGCATACATCAGGTGAAGTAGAAAATTGGGATGTAGCTATGGTCGAAGGGTTTAGTAACTGTGACCTCAACATGTACTTTTAGAGCAAATCAAAAGGGAAGCACACCACCACATTACATCTCTTTGCAGAACACTCTTGACAAGCTACTCTCAGACAGCTATAACTTGGTCTTCATTGAAATAAGTTATGCACAAACACACCTTGTGGGGTGGCAGGTAGCCTAGTGGTTAGAGCGTTGGGCCAGTAACCGAAAGGTTGCTAGATTGAATCCCCGAGCTGGGCAGTTAACCCACTGTTCCTAGGCTGTCATTGTAAATAAGAATTTCTTCTTAACTGACTTGTCTAGTTAAATTAAGGTTAAATAAAATTGCAAATTAAACCGTATGCCTGTACATTTATTTTGTAGATGTTCGGGTGAATTTTCAGGGGTCGTCTTGATTGAAACCTATTTGCATTCTTGGGTTCAAATAGGCCTACTGTTTGAAATCTTGCTTTAGCCTGGCTGGAATACCTGCAACATTGTGTCAACGTTAAGACAATGTAGCAACATTCTTTAACGCATCCCTCCCCTCTCTGTGGGGTTTCATATGGCTAGTGGGTTACAGATATACTGCAGCTTGGCCTAGGTCACAAAAAGCATTGGGGTCTCCCAGGTACCCCAGGCCCTTTACTAGCAGATAAATCAAATCAAATTTATTTATAAAGCCCTTCTTACATCAGCTGATATCTCAAAGTGCTGTACAGAAACCCAGCCTAAAACCCCAAACAGCAAGCAATGCAGGTGTAGAAGCACGGTGGCTAGGAAAAACTCCCTAGAAAGTCCAAAACCTAGGAAGAAACCTAGAGAGGAACCAGACTATGAGGGGTGGCCAGTCCTCTTCTGGCTGTGCCGGGTGGAGATTATAATAGAACATGGCCAAGATGTTCAAATGTTCATAGGTACCCAGCAGGGTCAAATAATAATAAATAATAATAATCACAGTAGTTGTCGAGGGTGCAACAAGTCAGCACCTCAGGAGTAAATGTCAGTTGGCTTTTCATAGCCGATCATTCAGAGTATCTCTACCGCTCCTGCGGTCTCTAGAGAGTTGAAAACAGCAGGTCTGGGACAGGTAGCACGTCCGGTGAACAGGTCAGGATTCCATAGCCGCAGGCAGCATGGCCAGGTGGACTGGGAACAGCAAGGAGTCATCAGGCAAGATAGTCCTGAGGCATGGTCCTAGGGTTCAGGTCCTCCGAGAGAGAGAAAAAAAAAGAAAAAAGAGAGAAAGAAAGAAAGAGAGAAAGAGAGAGAGAGAGAGAGTTAGAGAGAGCATAACTACTCCAGATATAACAGACTGGCCTTAGCCCCCCGACACATAAACTACTGCAGCATAAATACTGGAGGCTGAGACGGGAGTGGTCGGGATAACACGTCCCAAAGTCCCTCGCCCGTGACGGCCCCCTCTCTCTCTCTCACACAACCACTGTGCCGTGACTACAACTGGCCCCTAAGTTTCCCCCCTATTCCTGCCCCCCTCACCCTAACCCCAAATCCCCTAATCCATTCCCCAGCGTTGGAGGGGTGGAAAAACAAGCGCAGCAGACTCGAGTGAAAAAACAGGGAGTAAATGAATGAGTGACACAGTCCAACCCCTCGCATGACGTTGTAAAGCCCCTTCTCTTGTCAGATTTTCTCCTTCTTATTACCACATTTTTTGTTCTCTTCCTCTATAGAACGTGCATGTTCTAGGGGCCACGGCCATCGAGGACAAGCTTCAGGACAAGGTGCCTGAGACTATTGAGACCCTGATGAAGGCTGACGTCAAGATCTGGATTTTGACTGGGGACAAGCAGGAGACGGCCATCAACATTGGTAAGACTGGACAAAGAGTCGAAGTGGACCATAAGAAAGAGATCTGACCAGAAAACATCAAAATAACATCAAAATGATGTCCTTCCCTGACATTGTGAAATGAAACATCTATACCTGATTGTGATCTGGGTAGGTGATGTCTCTACGACCAGGAAGACAGTTGAGATGAGAAAATGACGCCATTAAGACGTTTCCTGTGGATATAATTCCCGCACCAGCCACATTGTTGTTGTATTTTATGTCCCTTTGGATAAAAGGATCCGATAAATGACCATATTATATTTTATTAGCTTACCTTTGAACAATATCCCAGGTATGAGTAGCTAATTTCAAGATTGGCATACATTTAGAGCACTCGAAAAACAGGCACGGATGAATTAATCATAAAAGTGTTCATTCAGATGGAGACACACAGGTGAGACAGGAGTAAGGAAACGAGACATATCCTGGGCAGCCAGCGCAGTCAGCACTGTGGCCATTCCTCATGGAATGCAAAACGGTGTATTGACAAGCAGATTTTCTCTATAAAAGTTGGCAGCACAACTCGCTTCAAAATGCATGTGATGTGTTGCTACACCACATGGCATGGACAGGAATAACATAAGTATGTACACATACACACACACCCCCTCTCACATACATACCTGTCAGCCACAGGGGTTCCAAAGTTACCGCTGCTGTCAACGCACCAGAGAGCTGACGTTAGGCATGTGCACCCTCCCCATGTTCCCCCTCAAAGCGCATGGTCACTATAAGTCCTCAGATGTGGCCGTTTTAGTAAAATGGCTAAGAACGTGCCGGCCTCGCTTAGCTAGCAAGTTAGCAAACCAAATGCATAGCTGGAGCCCTGAGCTGAAGATAATTTCTTTGGCACATCTTAGACAGTTTTAAGCAGTGTTGTAGCAACCACAAAAGTAAATAAATGCATGTTTTTGACAGTACTGAAAATCATACCGTGGGTATTTCAAAATGTATACGGTATTCTACCCAAGCCTGTTTTCTCCCTTCTCCTCCTCTTCCTCTGCCTGAAAATAAAACACCCTCTGCCTAGGTTGGTGGTTCACCTTTTGTGGCGAAGGGGGGCTGACGAACTAGACTCTGTCCCGTTCTCCGTGTTCTTCTGTTCCCAGCCTGCTTGTGGCAGCCGATGTCGTGAAAAGGCAACGCAAACACTGGCCTACCCTAACAACCCACTGGCCTACCCTAACAACCCACTGGCCTACCCTAACAACCCACTGGCCTACCCTAACAACCCACTCTCTCCTCAACTACACCCTAACTTCACCATGCCCAGATTAAGTTGAGTGCCACCCCCACCCTCCCCCCTAAAGCCCACTGCCCCGGCAGCAACTTTTTACCCCTTTTTTCTCCCCAATTTTGTGATATCCAATTGGTAGTTACAGTCTTGTCCTATCGCTGCAACTCCCGTACGGACTCGGGAGAGGCGAAGTGTCTTCTGGTCTGATGAAATAAAAATAGAACTGTTTGGCCATAGTGACCATCATTATGTTTGGAGGAAAAAGGGGGAGGCTTGCAAGCTGAGTATCACCATCCCAACTGTGAACCAAAATATATGCCATCATGAGGAAGGAAAATTATGTGGATATATTGAAGCAACATCTCAAGACATCAGTCAGGAAGTTAAAGCTTGGTCAGAAATGGGTCTTCCAAATGGACAATGACCCCAAGCATACTTCCAAAGTTGTGGAAAAATGGCTTAAGGACATCAAAGACAAGGTATTGGAGTGGCCATCACAAAGCCCTGCCCTCAATCCTATAGACAATTTGTGGGCAGAACTGAAAAAGCGTGTGCGAGCAAGGAAGCCTACCAACCTGACTCCGTTACACCAGCTCTGTCAAGAGGAATGGGCCAAAATTCTCCCAATGTATTGTGGGAAGCTTGTGGAAGGCTACCCGAAACATTTGACCCAAGGTAAACAATTTAAAGGCAATGCTACCAAATACTAATTGAGTGTATGTAAACTTCTGACCCACTGGAAATGTGATGAAAGAAATAAAAGCTGACATTTCAAATAAAGTGGTGATCCTAACTGACCTAAGACAGGGATTAAATGTCAGGAATTGTGAAAAACTGAGTTTAAATGTATTTGGCTGAGGTGTATGTAAACTTCCGACTTCAACTGTATGTCCTTTACATTTATGGGGGGTCAATTAAGGAAGACAATTTCTTTTGCAAACCTCTGGAAACCAGGACAGAAACCAGGACAGAGGATATTTTTAAAGTACTGGACAGTTTTGTGACATCAAATGGACTTTGGCGGTGTGTTGGTATCTGTACTGATGGTGCAAAAGCCATGACAGAGAGATAGTGGAGTGGTAACGCACGTGCAAGCAGTTGCTCCCGACGCTACTTGGGTACACTGCAGCCTCCACCGAGAGGCTCTTGCTGCCAAGGGAATGCCTGACAGCTTCAAAGATTTTTTGGACACTATATTGAAAATGGTTAACTTTGTTAAAGTAAGGCCCCTGAACTCTTGTGTATTTTCTGCACTATGCAATGATATGGGCAGCAACCATGTAATGTTTTTACAACATACAGAAGTGCGCTGGTTATCAAGGGGCAAAGTATTGACAAGTTTTTTTTTAAATTGAGAGACAAGCTTCAAGTCTTCTTTACTGAACATCATTTTCACTTGTCTGACCGCTTGCATGTTGACGAGTTTCTCACACGACTGGCCTATCTGGGTGATGTTTTTTCTCGCCTGAATGATCTGAATCAAGGATTACAGGGACTTTCCCAACTATTTTCAATGTGCAGGACAAAATTGAGGCTATGATTAAGAAGTTGGAGTTCTTCTATGTCTGCTTTAACAAGGACGACAGCACAGTTTTTTCCATCATTGTTTGATTTTTTGTGTGCAAATGAACTAAAGCTTATGGACAATGTCAAATATGATAAAGCGAAGCACCTGAGTGAGTTGAGTACGCAGGTAGTTTCCCGAAACGGATGAGACAAACAACTGGACTCGTTATCCATTTCATGCCCTGCCTCCAGTCCACTTACCGATATCTGAACAAGAGAGCCTCTTGAAATTGCAACAAGCAGTTCTGTGAAAATGGAATCTAATCAGGAGCCACCGCCAGAATTCTGGATTGGGCTCCGCTCAGAGTATCCTGCCTTGTTGCAAATCGCGCTGTTAAGACACTGATGCCCTTTGCAACCACGTACCTACAGTATGTGAAAGTGGATACTCGGCCCTCACTAGCATGAAAACTAAATACAGGCACAGACTGTGTGAGGAAACTGATTTAAGACTGAGACTCTCTCCAATACAACCCAACATTGCATAGTTATGTGCATCCTTTCAAGCACACCCTTCTCATTAACCTGTGGTGAGTTATTCACAATTTTCGATGAACAAATAAGGTTTCATATGTAAGATGGTTAAATAAAGAGCAAAATTATTGATTATTATTATATTATTATTTGTGCTCTGATCCTATAAGAGCTCTTTGTCACTTCCCACGAGCCGGGTTGTGACAAAAACTCACACTCATTCTTATGTTTAATAAATGTATCGTATGTGTGTGTGGCAGGCTTACAATGATGGCAAAAAACAACATTTGAGAGTGCGCTGACGACCCTGGTGCTAGAGGGGGTACGTAGCTGGAGGTTGAATGTTTGAAGGGGTACGGGACAATAAAAAGTTTGGGAACCACTGCAACAGGACAACAACCCTAGGCTCGATGCCGTAATCTCTGCCAAAGGTGCTTCAACAAAGTACTGAGTAGAGGGTCTGAATACTTGTGATATTTCATTATTATTATTTATTTTATAGATTTACATACCAAAAAAAAAGGTTATTGCTTTGTTATTATGGGGTAAAATGTGTTATTGATGAGGGGGATTTAAAAAAAAATCAATTTTAGAGCAAGGCTGTAACGTAACAAAATGTAGAAAAAATCAAGGGGTCTGAATACTCCGAAAGCACTGTATATTCATGAACATCTATTCATAGACATACATATACACAGAGTGTACAAAACATTACTAACACCTTTCCCTAATATTGAGTTGCACCCTCTTTTGCCCTCAGAACAGCCTCAATTCGTCTGGGCATTGATTACAAGGTGTCGAAAGCATTCCACAGGGATGCTGGCCCACGTTGACTCCAATGCTTGCCACAGTTGTGTCAAGTTGGCTGGATGTCTTTTTGGTGGTGGACCATTCTTGATACACACGGGAAACTGTTAAACTTCTTATGGCTGCAATCCCGTTAAGGGGATCGATATGACAACAGCCATTGAAAGTGCTGGGCGCCAAATTCAAACAACAGAAATCTCATAATTAAAATTCCTCAAACATACATGTATCTAATACCATTTCAAAGGTAATCTTGTTGTTAATCCCACAAGTGTCCGATTTCAAATAGGCTTTTCAGCGAAAGCACCACAAACGATTATGTTAGGTCACCGCAAAATCACAGACAAACAGTCATTTTTCCAGCCAAAGACAGGAGTCACAAAAAGCAGAAATAGAGATAAAATGAATCACTAACCTTTGATGATCTTCATCAGATGACACTCATAGGACTTCATGTTACACAATACATATATGTTTTGTTCGATAAAGTTAATATTTATATCCAAAAACCTCAGTTTACATTGGCGCTGTGTTCAGAAATGCCTCCAAAATATCCGGAGAAATTGCAGAGAGCCAAATAACATAAATACTCATCATAAACTTTGATGAAAGATACATGTTTTACATAGAATTAAAGATACACTTGTTCTTAATGCAACCGCTGTGTCAGATTTCAAAAAGCTTTACGGCAAAAGCACAATATTCAATAATCTGAAAACAGCGTTCAGCCACAAAAGCAAGCCATACAGTTACCCACCAAATTGTGCAGTCAACAAAACTCATAAAAGGCATTATAAATCTTCACTTACCTTTGCTGATCTTCGTCGGAATGCACTCCCAGGACTCCCACTTCCACAAGAAATGTTCGTTTTGTTCGGTAATGTCCATCATTTATGTCCAAATAGCTATTTTTGTTAGCGTGTTTGGTAAACAAATCCAACGTCAGGAAGCGCGTTCACTAAAAGCTGACGAAATGTCCAAAAGTTCCGTAACAGTCAGTAGAAACATGTCAAACGATGTATTGAATCAATATTTAGAATGTTTTTAACATACATCTTGAATAACGGTCCAACCGGAGAATTACATTGACTTCAGATGAGCGATGGAACAGAGCTCCATCTCATGTGAACGCGCATGGTTAGAGCATGGTCAGGTCATGGCAGACCTGACTAATTCCCCTCTCATTCGGCCTCCCTTCCCAGTAGAGGCATCAGACAAGTTTCTACAGACTGTTGACATCTAGTGGAAGCCGTAGGAAGTGCAAACTCATCCATATCTCGCTGTGAATTCAATAGGATCTTGGTTGAAAATCGACCAGCCTCAGAATTCCAACTTCCTGTTTGGATTTTTTCTCAGGTTTTTGCCTGCCATATGAGTTCTGTTATACTCACAGACATCATTCAAACAGTTTTAGAAACTTCAGAGTGTGTTCTATCCAATATGAATAATAATATGCATATATTAGCAACTGGGACTGAGGAGCAGGCACATTACTATGGGCACCTCTGTGCACCTTTCATCCAAGCTACTCAATACTGCCCCTGCAGCCATAAGACGTTTTAAGCTGGAAAAACCCAGCAGTGTTGCTGTTCTTGGCACAAACCGGTGCACCTGGCACCTACTACCATACTCTGTTCAAAGGCACTTAAATATTTTGTCTTGCCCATTCAACCTCTGAATGGCACACGTACACAATCCATGTCTCAATTGTCTGATGGCTTAAAAATCCTTATTTAAGCTGACTCCTCTTCATCTACACTGATTGAAGTGGATTTAACAAATTACATCAATGAGGGATCATAGCTTTCACCTGAATTCACCTGGTCAGTCTATGTCATGGAAAGAGCAGGTGTTTCTTCATGTTTTGTATACTCAGTGTATAAACTCAGATAATAAGATTGATAATGCTGTTATGAGTGTATACACTCAGATAATAACAGATTGATAATGCTGGCTAGATAGGTTACAGCAAACTATCAGACCACTACTTATGACAGAACTTTGATTACAATACAGCTACAGTATGTCAAGGGGCAGGGCTCCAGACTACGACTATTTAATCCCATTTTGCGACCCTTTGACTTGGCTATGCAAGTAAAATGTTGAAATGGTAGCATCAGCTGAACATCCATTAGATGGTCACCTCTCTCAAAAGTTTCAAAATGCCTCATTTTTTGGGTGGCTAAAACATGATTTTGTCAAAAAGTAAACAAAGTGCATTATCCTCACAGTTCCTGTAATGAAAGTGTCTGCTGCTGCTGCTGCTGTGACTAGCGAGTCGCTCTCTTTCCCTCTCCCCCAATGTGCACCAGGAGAGAGAAAAAAAGCTTCTGATTGGATAACATTTCAAAATCCAATTGTTCGGGAAATTCACAGCTTTGGAAGCAACTACTGTTGTTCTCAGCTTTCTGTGGGTATATTTTTTATTTGTCATCTCTTAATATTGAGCTCAATAGCAACTATTTTACAACTGAGATATTTGATATCACTTTGAGATACAAAGTGCGGAAAATTCACAATTGCAGAACGGCCCCCCAAAAGTTTTTTTTAAGACATTCATTATATTTAGTGTTAGCGAGTTAATGTGTTTTGAGTTTTCACTTCCTCATGTGTTTGAATTAGCCCCCAAATAAATTTACCTACGATATTAGTGCACATAAAGATGTAGGCAAATTCATCTCTGGAGCCCTATTTTAACAGTAAAATATAACAACAATAACCTATTGTCAAACCACAATTCATGACTATCACTAGTTTAGGTTGCACATCAAAATATCTTGAATCATGCATTCCTGCTTTCTTGAATAGCCTATAATCTCAGTAGTCTATAACACAGTCTAAAGCACTGTGAATGGCTTCATAAGGTGATTACAAATTGTTCCTATTGTGTGATGCTGAGGGGAAAAATTGGTGTGACCAAATCATGTGCTGCCACCAACTGAAAATGTGAGTGGCACCAGTGCCACCAGGGGAAAATGTTTGTCTGGAACCCTGTCAAGGGTATCATGTGTTCTTCTGCCAATTTGGCTGTTTGGAAGAGAATCTTGTGATAAGATGTTTTGCAGAGAAACATATTGGTAGGACAAGGCTATGTATGTTTGTGCAGTGATTTAGGTTTACTATAGGTTAATGAGGCAATCAAAATGTGATGTGACTAAAATGAAAGGGCATTTAGTTGACTAAAATGGCCCACTATTTTCATAATTTTGACAATAACTACACAGAATCATTATTCTAAAGACAAACATGTGAAAGTACAACCTTTTCTCTACGCCCCGTGGCAAAATGTTGTACTCGCAAGGTGTGCCAAAAGGCAAGGCTCTGACTGCGCGTGTGGGTATGGATATGGGTACACAGATTTTTTTGTGGCTCCCATCCCCAACAAAGTTGCCCATCCCAAACATACATCACTGGTGTTTGGTATCCAGTGATTTTACATTGTGGTTTGTTTACATGGCAGTTATTTGCTGGCTGTCCAGACAGTATATGTAATGACTGTGCTGTTTCCAACAGGACACGGTGGTCTACGACCGTTTGGCCGACAGTTCCAGGTATAAAGAGATCCCTCTGAAACACCTGGAGCAGTTTGCCACCGAGGCTGAGTGAGGGAACAGCTCCCCCTGTCTACCTAACACACATAGGACCGATTAAAAAAAAGTTGAGAAAGGCATTCTTCCTTCCTTTTTCCATTGAGGTAAGCATAGATCTGTAAGTGATTGGATAGGTTTAATCAATGTTACTACCCCTTTCCTTTCACCAATCCACTCGATTATTTGATTACTTCAAGGCAGGAAGGTAGGAAGGAGGGATGCGTTTCTGTATTCAAACTTAATATTTTAGTAGATTGCATTGCTTTACCTCTATAAATATACTACCTTCTTGTGAGAGGTTGGCAGAATTGCATTAACATTTCCCTTGTGGAAAAATCTGCATATTTCTCGTTTCTGCAGCTTATAAACCACATATTTTTTAAATGATGTAACTGAAGAGAAATGCAAAGTAATGGCACTCGCCATGAGCGGACACCTGTTGTGGAATTATTAGGTTACTTAAGCCTTCTGGGTTTACTCGGGTGAGTTGAGAAGTGACGATTATTGTGTAGATAGGGGAGATGGTGGATTGGGGTTAGATGGGGACTGATGTGGTGTGTGTGTCGTCTGTCCATTATGTCTCAGGGCTGCGTACTCTATGCTTTGCTGTGGCTGAGCTCAGCGAGTCATCCTATCAGCAGTGGCTGGAGGTGTTCCACTGTGCCGCCAGTGCCCTGCAGAAACGAGCCTTCAAACTGGAGGAGAGCTATGAGCTTATCGAGAAGGTCAGTCTCACACACACATGCCCGTTCGCCCTCGCACACACACACACACCACATCAGTCCCCATCTAACCCCATACTAACCCCTATCCACCAATCACCATCTTCCCCTATCTCCACAATTATCCTGTAGGTCTGCACCACCAGGTAAAAGTTAGCACAGATTTCTTCACATTTTCAACCCTATGTGGGTCCTAGTGTGGACATTCAGCATATACCGGATAACATTCTCTTGTTCAGCTTTTTTGACAGCCCACTATACCAAGCAGAGCAGGCATAATCAACATGACACCGAATCAAGGTTGAGACAAGCAGTTTCTTAACTTTAATGTTAAAACATTTCAATTTCTTCACCATTTTAGAAAGAATTTTTGCAGCAATCAGGTCCCCAGAAAGGGATTGATCTAGGGACACACCAAGATAAGATACACTCGTTTTAGGTTAAATCTCCTTGCCTGCACAGTTTACCATTATCTTGTCTACCCTACAAACAAAATCGATTTAGTTTTTCCTCCTCTATGTAAACTGTATCCTTCCCTGATATCAGTATGGCTGAATCATATCAGCCAAGATATTCCAATGATGAGCGATCAGCTCTGCAAACAAGATAATTACTGCCTGCTTGGTTCACCCTAAGGACACCAACCCCTTACACAAGGCATCCATTTTAAAACTCTCCACCCATTCCATTGAGTGGTTTGCTGAACACAAATCAGTAGAACCGATTTCAGACCTTCAACTTGATTAAAGGTCCAACGTTTTAGAAATTGAGGCACACTTAACCAGTATGTCTACCACAGAATTTTGCAGCGATACGCCATCCCATCTGGTTTGCGCTTAGTGGGACTATCATTTGTTTTTGAACAGGACAATGACCCAAAACACACCTCCAGGCTGTGTAAGGGCTATTTGACCATGAAGAAGAGTGATGGAGTGCTGCATCAGATGACCTGGCATCCACAATCACCCAACCTCAACCCAATTGAGATGGGAAAGTAAAGTGAAGGGAAAGTAGCCAAGAAGTGCTCTGCATATGTGTGAATTCCTTCAAGACTGTTGGAAAAGCATTCCTCATGAAGCTGGTTGAGAGAATGCAAAGAGTGTGCAAAGCTGTCATCAAGACAAAGGGTGGCTATTTGTGTTATTGTGTTTTTTCATAATTTGGATGTCTTCACTATTATTCTACAATGTAGAAAATAGTAGAAATAAAGAAAAACCCTTGAATGAGTAGGTGTGTCCAAACTTTTGACCGGTACTGTATATAAAACACAGGAAATAACGTTTTTGACTGCACTGGACCTTTAATGTGGCAGGTGTGATTGCCATAGGGGGAGTAGAACGGATGGAGGTGGAGCAGCAGGATAAATAATGTACATAGCGGGAGTAGCAAGTGAGAGTTGAGACAGTAGGAGGGAGTAGCGGAGGGAATGTCCATAGGAGGAGTAGCAGAAGGAATGTCCATAGGAGGGAGTAGCGGAGGGAATGTCCATAGGACATGATCTGGAAGTGCCAGTCAAACACAGGCGGCCACACTAGTAAATCAAGTGCAGGGCTCCACTGCCGCCAGACCTTCAGCTCTGCCCAAAACAAAATACTCAAATCACTGTGTCAACACAAAAGTTCTGAGAGGAGGGTGCAGGGATGTGATAAGTCCACTAGGTGGCAGTCTGAGAGAAGGGTCATGTCCCAAAATTCCCTCCTTCCTCCTGAAGTGTGCACTTGCTCACTTCTTCCCACGCCAAAAAGCATTGGATTGGTGGAGGAATGGGCTAATGGCAGTTTCCACCATATTTCTAATACCAGTCATTGCATACATCAGGTGAAGTAGAAAATTGGGATGTAGCTATGGTCGAAGGGTTTAGTAACTGTGACCTCAACATGTACTTTTAGAGCAAATCAAAAGGGAAGCACACCACCACATTACATCTCTTTGCAGAACACTCTTGACAAGCTACTCTCAGACAGCTATAACTTGGTCTTCATTGAAATAAGTTATGCACAAACACACCTTGTGGGGTGGCAGGTAGCCTAGTGGTTAGAGCGTTGGGCCAGTAACCGAAAGGTTGCTAGATTGAATCCCCGAGCTGGGCAGTTAACCCACTGTTCCTAGGCTGTCATTGTAAATAAGAATTTCTTCTTAACTGACTTGTCTAGTTAAATTAAGGTTAAATAAAATTGCAAATTAAACCGTATGCCTGTACATTTATTTTGTAGATGTTCGGGTGAATTTTCAGGGGTCGTCTTGATTGAAACCTATTTGCATTCTTGGGTTCAAATAGGCCTACTGTTTGAAATCTTGCTTTAGCCTGGCTGGAATACCTGCAACATTGTGTCAACGTTAAGACAATGTAGCAACATTCTTTAACGCATCCCTCCCCTCTCTGTGGGGTTTCATATGGCTAGTGGGTTACAGATATACTGCAGCTTGGCCTAGGTCACAAAAAGCATTGGGGTCTCCCAGGTACCCCAGGCCCTTTACTAGCAGATAAATCAAATCAAATTTATTTATAAAGCCCTTCTTACATCAGCTGATATCTCAAAGTGCTGTACAGAAACCCAGCCTAAAACCCCAAACAGCAAGCAATGCAGGTGTAGAAGCACGGTGGCTAGGAAAAACTCCCTAGAAAGTCCAAAACCTAGGAAGAAACCTAGAGAGGAACCAGACTATGAGGGGTGGCCAGTCCTCTTCTGGCTGTGCCGGGTGGAGATTATAATAGAACATGGCCAAGATGTTCAAATGTTCATAGGTACCCAGCAGGGTCAAATAATAATAAATAATAATAATCACAGTAGTTGTCGAGGGTGCAACAAGTCAGCACCTCAGGAGTAAATGTCAGTTGGCTTTTCATAGCCGATCATTCAGAGTATCTCTACCGCTCCTGCGGTCTCTAGAGAGTTGAAAACAGCAGGTCTGGGACAGGTAGCACGTCCGGTGAACAGGTCAGGATTCCATAGCCGCAGGCAGCATGGCCAGGTGGACTGGGAACAGCAAGGAGTCATCAGGCAAGATAGTCCTGAGGCATGGTCCTAGGGTTCAGGTCCTCCGAGAGAGAGAAAAAAAAGAAAAAAGAGAGAAAGAAAGAAAGAGAGAAAGAGAGAGAGAGAGAGAGTTAGAGAGAGCATAACTACTCCAGATATAACAGACTGGCCTTAGCCCCCCGACACATAAACTACTGCAGCATAAATACTGGAGGCTGAGACGGGAGTGGTCGGGATAACACGTCCCAAAGTCCCTCGCCCGTGACGGCCCCCTCTCTCTCTCTCACACAACCACTGTGCCGTGACTACAACTGGCCCCTAAGTTTCCCCCCTATTCCTGCCCCCCTCACCCTAACCCCAAATCCCCTAATCCATTCCCCAGCGTTGGAGGGGTGGAAAAACAAGCGCAGCAGACTCGAGTGAAAAAACAGGGAGTAAATGAATGAGTGACACAGTCCAACCCCTCGCATGACGTTGTAAAGCCCCTTCTCTTGTCAGATTTTCTCCTTCTTATTACCACATTTTTTGTTCTCTTCCTCTATAGAACGTGCATGTTCTAGGGGCCACGGCCATCGAGGACAAGCTTCAGGACAAGGTGCCTGAGACTATTGAGACCCTGATGAAGGCTGACGTCAAGATCTGGATTTTGACTGGGGACAAGCAGGAGACGGCCATCAACATTGGTAAGACTGGACAAAGAGTCGAAGTGGACCATAAGAAAGAGATCTGACCAGAAAACATCAAAATAACATCAAAATGATGTCCTTCCCTGACATTGTGAAATGAAACATCTATACCTGATTGTGATCTGGGTAGGTGATGTCTCTACGACCAGGAAGACAGTTGAGATGAGAAAATGACGCCATTAAGACGTTTCCTGTGGATATAATTCCCGCACCAGCCACATTGTTGTTGTATTTTATGTCCCTTTGGATAAAAGGATCCGATAAATGACCATATTATATTTTATTAGCTTACCTTTGAACAATATCCCAGGTATGAGTAGCTAATTTCAAGATTGGCATACATTTAGAGCACTCGAAAAACAGGCACGGATGAATTAATCATAAAAGTGTTCATTCAGATGGAGACACACAGGTGAGACAGGAGTAAGGAAACGAGACATATCCTGGGCAGCCAGCGCAGTCAGCACTGTGGCCATTCCTCATGGAATGCAAAACGGTGTATTGACAAGCAGATTTTCTCTATAAAAGTTGGCAGCACAACTCGCTTCAAAATGCATGTGATGTGTTGCTACACCACATGGCATGGACAGGAATAACATAAGTATGTACACATACACACACACCCCCTCTCACATACATACCTGTCAGCCACAGGGGTTCCAAAGTTACCGCTGCTGTCAACGCACCAGAGAGCTGACGTTAGGCATGTGCACCCTCCCCATGTTCCCCCTCAAAGCGCATGGTCACTATAAGTCCTCAGATGTGGCCGTTTTAGTAAAATGGCTAAGAACGTGCCGGCCTCGCTTAGCTAGCAAGTTAGCAAACCAAATGCATAGCTGGAGCCCTGAGCTGAAGATAATTTCTTTGGCACATCTTAGACAGTTTTAAGCAGTGTTGTAGCAACCACAAAAGTAAATAAATGCATGTTTTTGACAGTACTGAAAATCATACCGTGGGTATTTCAAAATGTATACGGTATTCTACCCAAGCCTGTTTTCTCCCTTCTCCTCCTCTTCCTCTGCCTGAAAATAAAACACCCTCTGCCTAGGTTGGTGGTTCACCTTTTGTGGCGAAGGGGGGCTGACGAACTAGACTCTGTCCCGTTCTCCGTGTTCTTCTGTTCCCAGCCTGCTTGTGGCAGCCGATGTCGTGAAAAGGCAACGCAAACACTGGCCTACCCTAACAACCCACTGGCCTACCCTAACAACCCACTGGCCTACCCTAACAACCCACTGGCCTACCCTAACAACCCACTCTCTCCTCAACTACACCCTAACTTCACCATGCCCAGATTAAGTTGAGTGCCACCCCCACCCTCCCCCCTAAAGCCCACTGCCCCGGCAGCAACTTTTTACCCCTTTTTTCTCCCCAATTTTGTGATATCCAATTGGTAGTTACAGTCTTGTCCTATCGCTGCAACTCCCGTACGGACTCGGGAGAGGCGAAGGTTGAGAGCCATGTGTCCTCCGAAACACGACCCTGCCGAGCCGCACTGCTTTTTAACACACTGCTCGCTTAACCCGGAAGCCAGCCTCACCGTACAGCTGGTGAACGAAGTCAGCTTGCAGGCACCTGGCCCCCCAGAAGGAGTCGCTAGAGCGCGATGGTACAAGGAAATGCCGGCCGGCCAAACCCTCCCATAACCTGGATGTGTATGTGTGTGTGTGTGTGTGTGTGTGTGTGTGTGTGTGTGTGTGTGTGTGTGTGTGTGTGTGTGTGTGTGTGTGTGTGTGTGTGTGTGTGTGTGTGTGTGTGTGTGTGTGTGTGTGTGTGTGTGTGTGTGTGTGTGTGTGTGTGTGTGTGTGTGTGTGTGTGTGTTCAAGCACATGTGTGTGTGTGTGTAATTCTCTCTCAGACACAGTCCCACCCAAACACTCATGCAGATCTAGGTTTTATGGTAAGCCCTCAAATTGAAACAGGAGTCATTTCCAAGCTTGACGAAGCCCACAGATGTTCCACTCTGATATTGCCGCTCACTAGGGAGCCATGTTTAACAAACAAAGGTCTAACTGCCCCCTTAAAACAGAAAACAGACATGTAACCCGGAGAATTAGTCTTGTCTTTATAGACTTTGATGGACTCAATACTGTTACTGTGCACCTAATGAAGTTCCAAGAATTTGTTGTCTTTTTCATCCCATTGGTACTTAAGCTAATAACATCGAAGTAAACAGAGAGCTCAATTTCAGGAGGGAGTACATATAACATATTACTTCTCCTACATTTGCTCTTTTGTATTAAAGTTTATTTTAAAAAGATAATCATAATACAGTGTATTCGGAAAGTTTTCAGACCCCTTGACCTTTTCCATATTTTGTTACGTACAGCCTTAATCTAAAATGGATTAAATCGTTTTTTCCCCTCATCAATCTACACACAATACCCCATAATGACAAAGCAGAAACAGGGTTTTAGAAATGTTTGCAAGTGTATTAATAATAAACTGATTTCACATTTACATAAGTATTCAGACCCCTTTACTCAGTACTTTGTTAAAGCACCGTTGGCAGCGATTACAGCCTTGAGTCTTCTTCGGTATGACGTTACAAGCTTGGCACACCTGTATTTGGGAAGTTATCCCATTCTTCTCTGCAGATCCTCTCAAGCTCTGTCAGGTTGGATGGGGAGCATTGCTGCACAGCTATTTTCAGGTCTCTCCAGAGATGCTCGGTAAGGTTTCTAGTCTGGGCTCTGGCTGGGCCACACAAGGACATTCAGAGACTTGTCCCGAAGCCACTCCTGCGTTGTCTTAGCTGTGTGCTCAGGGTCATTGTCCTGTTGGAAGGTGAACCTTCACCCCAGTCTGACGTCCGGAGCGCTCTGGAGCAGGTTTTCATCAAGGATCTCTCTGTATTTTGCTCCGTTCATCTTTGCCTCAATCCTGACTAGTCTCCTAGTCCCTGCCACTGAAAAACATCCCCACAGCATGATGCTGCCACCACCATGTTTCACCGTAGGGATGGTGCCAGGTTTCCTCCAGACGTGACTCTTGGCATTCAGGCCAAAGAGTTCAATCTAGGTTTCATCAGACCGGAGAATCTTGTTTTTAGATCTTAAGGTGCCTTTAGTTGCCTTTTTAGCAAACTCCAAGCGGGCTGCCATGTGCCTTTTACTGAGGATCCTTCCGTCTGGCCACTCTACCATGAAGGCCTGATTGGTGGAGTGCTGCAGAGATGGTTGTCCTTCTGGAAAGTTCTCCCACCTCCACAGAGGAACTCTAGAGCTCTGTCAGAGTGACCATCGGGTTCTTGGTCACCTCCCCGACCAAGGCCCTTCTCTCCCGAATGCTCAGTTTAGCAGGGCGGCCAGCTCTAGGAAGAGTATTGGTGGTTCCAAACTTCTTCCATTTAAGAATGATGGAGGCCACTGTGTTCTTGGGAACCTTCAATGCTACAGACATTTTTTGGTATCCTTCTCCAGATCTGTGCCTTGACACAATCCTGTCTCGGCTCTCTACAGACAATTCCTTCGACCTCATGGCTTGGTTTTTGCTCTGACATGCACTGTGAACTGTGGGACCTTATATAGACAGGTGTGTGCCTTTCCAAATCATTTCCAATCAATTGAATTTACCAAATCAAGTTGTAGAAACATCTCAAGGATGATCAATGGAAACAGGATGCACCTTCGAGTCTCATAGTAAAGGGTGTGAATACTTATGTAACTAAGGTATTTCTGTTTTTTATTTGTAATAAATGTGCAAACATTTTGAAAAACCTGTTTTCACTTTGTCATTATGGGGTTTTGAGTGTAGATTGCTGAGGATTTTTTTTGTTTTTATCCATTTTTTTCCATGTGGAAAAAATATAATGCATGATGGCATGAACAATCTTTTTCTTCATGACTTTAGTATGTTAGATGTTTGATGTTTGCACAAGATGACATTGCAGCTCATCTCTTGTTTCAGTTGTCTCTCTCCAGGATACTCCTGCAAACTTCTGACCAAGAATATTGGCATTCTGGTGATAAACGAAGACACACTTGACGTGAGTACAGCAGACTGAAGATCTGTTTTCAATCTACATTATTATTATTATAACATTGAACAGGGGATGTGCTATAGTAACTGCGTAGGTAACTCTTATCGGACAAGTTCAGGTAGTCCCTCTCCGTTTAGGTCAGTTTTCTTCCATTTGTTAGTGAATAGAACCCTATAATACAGTCCCTTATTACTGTCACGTGCTTTTTTATTTCTCTAATTAGTTAGGTCAGGGTGTGATTTGGGTGGGCATTCTATGTTTTCTATTTCTTTGTTTTTTGCCGGATATGGTTCCCAATCAGAGGCAGCTGTCTATTGTTGTCTCTGATTGTGAATCATACTTAGGTAGCCTTTTTCCCACCTGGTTTTGTGGGTAATTATTATTATCTGTGTGTGTTTGTGTGCGCCACGGTTGCGTCACGTTCGGTTTCTGTTTACCTTTTTTTTTTGTGAAGGTTTCACTTTATTAAAGATGTGGAATTACAAGCTGCGCCTTGGCTCATCTATGACGGGGAGTTTGAAGACAGTGATCGTGACAATTACCCTTAAAAGTTATTTTGTTTAACTGTTTTCATGGAAATGTAGTTATTTTAGGATTGTTAGTGTTAATGCTGTCAATCTGCATAATCCAAACGCTCCATCTCAACCCCAATTATAATCATAATCCATCCCTGTGTGTGAAACAAAAACACGAATCTGGTTTGGCTTGTACCCTGGAGCCCGCTCAGAATGTAAAAAACACAGTCTTTGTGCCAAAGGTTGGTAAGTCACCACCACAATTGCCTTGACCGACAATGTAATCCCACTTAAAACAGGGCTCGGTGTGTCCCCCAATCAGCTAGTGCTTTTGATGACTATTAGCGACGTATCCTGAAAACTCAGATGAAGGGAGTATAAATGACGGCTTCAGAAGGTTGTAATAGTGCAGAGTTCAGTTCATGCTAGGCACAACTAAGTTTGTTAATTTGTGTTTTTTTAAAGTTTCTAGAAGCGAAGAAGCTGGGTGTTCCATGATGTCATATCCTGTGTTTAATCGATTGGTTGCTTACTGTGTAATCAGTCATAACTTGCCATTGGCTAGTTATGACTGGTTAATCACTTTGTTTTTGTCATGATTTGTATTTGTCGTATTGTGGAATTCCCACCTGGTTTTGTGGGAACATTTACAAAAAAAGGGTCAAAATAGTTGACTAACAAACAATAATATGGTGCATTAAAACTCATTGCAGGAACAAGGCGTAATGTTAACTTTAAACCATAGTGTTTGCTTTAGTGTTTGAAGAAGACTAGTCCTGTCAGCGTGTTGTCAGACAAACTCTGACAAACCACAAATGTGATCTTGCATGTTGCTAAACCAACTACCGTCATAGTCGGTGACGTTGAACTTGGCTTTACTGTTGCTTTCTTTGTTCCTTAGTCTTTTTCTTCCTCTTCTCGTTGTCTTTGGATTCTCTTTCTCTTCTGTAACTGTCACGTTCGTCGTAATGTGGATGAAGAGAGGAAGACCAAGGCGCAGCGTGATACGAATACATTCTTCTATTTATTAATAACGAAACGAAGAACACTTAAACAAACTAATCAAAACAACAAAACGAACGTGAAGCTATATATATATATATATATATTTGTTGCTTGCAGACACAAGCAACAAATACATAGACAATAACCCACGAAATACCCAACGTAATATGGCTGCCTAAATATGGTTCCCAATCAGAGACAACGGTAATCAGCTGCCTCTAATTGAGAACCAATCTAGGCAACCATAGACATACAAACACCTAGACTAGTAAACACCCCATAAACATACAAAACCCCTAGACAAGACAAAACACATACATCCCCCATGTCACACCCTGACCTAACCAAAATAATAAATAAAACAAAGATAACTAAGGTCAGGACGTGACAGTAACAACCCACTCTGTTGTGTAAGTTGCCTCTAGTGACCACAGTGCAGATGCCTCTATGTCAAACCCATAGTTGAAGAGATGTCTCGATCCAGAGTGAAGTGAACCCCAGCCAGTCACAGGGCCGGGGCCGAGGTTGGGGCTGGAGGCTCTGACTGTGCCTTGTGGGATGTCGGTCAGCACATAACCAGAGCCCAGAATGCCTTCTTTTGCATGATGTAGAAAACTCAACAGAAGGTGGCCCGGGTGGGCCTCCAGCCGAACCCCCTTTTAACCCTCTTTAAAAGCAGAGCAGTAGAGGGGGAAGAGGTAAGCGGGCCCCTGCAGGGACAGTCTTGTCTGTTGTCGTGGGGGACGGAAAGGAGGAGAAGAAACCACTGCTGCACTCCTCCAGGAGAGGAAGCGAGGGAACAGAGCCGTGGACGGAGGAGGACCCGCTCACTGTGTGTGTCGGAGCAGGAGGGAGGGATGAAGGGAGGGAATGTAGAAAGGGAGGAGGGGATACAGCGATGACGGACGGCCTTCACTCTGTCAACCGGCTGGTTGGCATGATAAATGAAGTGGAGGTAGAGAAGAGAGGACGGCCCCTTTGAAATGTCAGCTCCCATTCGCCTGTGGCTCAAGAGATGCTCATATAAGGTTGTTTGTAAAACATGGAGGAATTATGGAGGAATTATCTCACCCCACCCCTCCATTCGGGCTCAATGAACAGAGGTCCTGCCATCGGTGCTGCTGGGAATTGGAGTTGCTCTTATGTTGCGCCTGAGAGTAATTATTATATTTTTTCCCCCATGTTTACAAACAGTTATCATAGAGATGGGGACGTGTTCGGCGGCTTGAAGCAGGCTGAAATCTCTTCAGTGCTAAATCTTCCAACCCCCCCGAGACCTGAAGTGAAATGTGCAGGAAGTAGAATCTTCAACTTCAGCTCAGTGACTGAGATAGTCAAAGAGAGTGAACGCAGTGCAAAGGAGCCTAGGATTGCGCTCACGCTTTCAGCTATCAGGGTTTCCATTAGCTGGTAATTGGCAGCTTTTGGCTGATAAAATAAATGAAAAGCCGGTAAGTAAAATTATAGCCAGCCATATTGTCCGGAGAGAAAGCGAGAGAGGAGGCTTTGCCTAGGCTACTGTTTATTGCAAAGATTAACGCCTTTTTCATTTAAGTAAAATGAACAAAAATATAAACGCAACATGTAAAGTGTTAGTTCCCTGTTTTTCATGAGCTGAAATAAAAGATCCCAGAAAGGTTCCATGTGCACAAAAAGCTTATTTCTCTAAAATTGTGTACACCAATTTGTTTACATCCTTGTTAGTGAGCATTTTTCCTTGGTCAAGATAATCCATCCACCTGACAGGTGTGGCATATCAAGAATCAGATTAAATAGCATGATCATTACACAGGTGCACCTTGTGCTTGGGACAATAAAAGGCACTCTGAAATGTGCAGTTTTGTCACACAACACAATGCCACAGATGTGTCAAGTTTTGAGGGAGCTTACAATTGGCATGCTGACTGCAGGAATGTCCGCCAGAGCTGTTGTAAGAGAATTGAATGTTCATTTCTCTACCATAAACCATCTCCAATGTCGTTTTAGAGAATTTGGCAGTAAGTCCGACTGGCCTCACAACCGCAGACCACGTGTAACCATGCCAGCCCAGGACCTCCACATCCGGCTTCTTCACCTGCGGGATCGTCTGAGACAAGCCACCCTGACAGCTGATGAAACTGAGGAGTATTTCTGTCTGTAATAAAGCTCTTTTGTGGGGAAAAATGAATTCTGAATTCTCCCAAGTGGGTGAGTCTATGCCCTCCCAGGCCCACCCATGGATGCGCCCCTGCACAGTCATGTGAAATCTATAGATTAGGGCCTAATTCATTTATTACAATTGACTGATTTCCTTAAATGAACTATAGCTCAGTAAAATCATTGAAATTGTTGCATGTTGTGTTTATTTTGTGCAGTATAGTTCGGTCCTTGAACTGTTCTTGTCTATTAATGTTCAGTTTTATGTCATATTTCATGTTCTGTGTGGACCCCAGGAAGAGTAGCTGCAGCTAATGAGTATCCTAATAAAATTCCCCAAAAATACCAAATATTAATATTAAAGCCTTGAATCTTATAGGGATCTCACTGTCACCACTGGTCATCTAGCCAGCATGGTTGCATCGGTTTCCATTGGTATTAGGTAGGTAGCTAGGTAGCTAACGCTGGCTAGCTAACGCAAGCTGATTATCATGTAGCAGCCAATGCTGACTAACGTCAATACACCATAGTCGTGGATCCGCAAAATCAAGCAAATGGTACTGAACTCATGACAAAATCATCTTTCGACATTGTAGTGGCTGTTGGTGTTTTGGTTGTTTGTTTTTTGCTTAGTGACATTGAAAACATATTTTTGGAATTTAACTCTGATTCACTATAAATACTGGTATGTACAGTGGGGAGAACAAGTATTTGATACACTGCCGATTTTGCAGGTTTTCCTACTTACAAAGCATGTAGAGGTCTGTAATTTTTATCATAGGTACACTTCAACTGTGAGAGACGGAATCTAAAACAAAAATCCAGAAAATCACATTGTATGATTTTTAGGTAATTAATTTGCTTTTTATTGCATGACATAAGTATTTGATCACCTACCAACCAGTAAGAATTCCGGCTCTCACAGACCTGTTAGTTTTACTTTAAGAAGCCCTCCTGTTCTCCACTCATTACCTGTATTAACTGCACCTGTTTGAACTCATTACCTGTATAAAAGACACCTGTCCACACACTCAATCAAACAGACTCCAACCTCTCCACAATGGCCAAGACCAGAAAGCTGTGTAAGGACATCAGGGATAAAATTGTAGACCTGCACAAGGCTGGGATGGGCTACAGGACAATAGGCAAGCAGCTTGGTGAGAAGGCAACAACTGTTGGCGCAATTATTAGAAAATGGAAGAAGTTCAAGATGACGGTCAATCACCCTCGGTCTGGGGCTCCATGCAAGATCTCACCTCGTGGGGCATCAATGATCATGAGGAAGGTGAGGGATCAGCCCAGAACTACACGGCAGGACCTGGTCAATGACCTGAAGAGAGCTGGGACCACAGTCTCAAAGAAAACCATTAGTAACACATTACGCCGTCATGGATTAAAATACTGCAGCGCACGCAAGGTCCCCCTGCTCAAGCCAGCGCATGTCCAGGCCCGTCTGAAGTTTGCCAATGACCATCTGGATGATCCAGAGGAGGAATGGGTGAAGGTCATGTGGTCTGATGAGACAAAAATAGAGCTTTTTGGTCTAAACTCCACTCGCCGTGTTTGGAGGAAGAAGAAGGATGAGTACAGCCCCAAGAACACCATCCCAATCGTGAAGCATGGAGGTGGAAACATCATTCTTTGGGGATGCTTTTCTGCAAAGGGGACAGGACGACTGCACCGTATTGAGGGGAGGATGGATGGGGCCATGTATCGCGAGATCTTGGCCAACAACCTCCTTCCCTCAGTAAGAGCATTGAAGATGGGTCGTGGCTGGGTCTTCCAGCATGACAACGACCCGCAACACACAGCCAGGGCAACTAAGGAGTGGCTCCGTAAGAAGCATCTCAAGGTCCCGGAGTGGCCTAGCCAGTCTCCAGACCTGAACCCAATAGAAAATCTTTGGAGGGAGCTGAAAGTCCGTATTGCCCAGCGACAGCCCCGAAACCTGAAGGATCTGGAGAAGGTCTGTATGGAGGAGTGGGCCAAAATCCCTGCTGCAGTGTGTGCAAACCTGGTCAAGAACTACAGGAAACGTATGATCTCTGTAATTGCAAACAAAGGTTTCTGTACTAAATATTAAGTTCTGCTTTTCTGATGTATCAAATACTTATGTCATGCAATAAAATGCTAATTAATTACTTAAAAATCATACAATGTGATTTTCTGGATTTTTGTTTTAGATTCCGTCTCTCACAGTTGAAGTGTACCTATGATAAAAATTACAGACCTCTACATGCTTTGTAAGTAGGAAAACCTGCAAAATCGTCAGTGTATCAAATACTTGTTCTCCCCACTGTATGTAATCCGGTTTTGGCATGAGAAAATTTGTGAAGTGTCAAAATACCTTCAAGTATTGCGAGAATTTGCGTAACTCCCTGTTATTAATGTATATCATTGTTGTTATTTTAGGCCTATTTATTAATCCAAACCAGTTCTTTAAATGTGACCGACCGGCTCAAATCGGTCTTATGTAGCAACATTTGAAATTGTGTTTTTTACATTGGATACAAGTAGAGACTCAGAGCTACAAATGAACCCCCCACAAGGGTGTGTGCTCAGCCCCTTCCTGTACTCCCTGTTCACCCATGCCTGCATGGCCATGCATGCCTCCAACTCAATCATCAAGTTTGCAGCCGACACAGCAGTAGTATGTTTGATTACCAACCACGACCAGACAGCCTACAGGGAGGAGGTGAGGGCTCTGGGAGTGTTGTGTCAGGAACGTCTCACTCAACAAAGGAGAGGATTGTGGACTTCAGGAAACAGCAGAGGGAGCACCCCCCTATCCACGTTGATGGGACAGCATTGGAGAAGGTGGAAAGTTTTAAGTTCCTTGGCATACATATCACTGGCAAACTGACATGGTCCACCCACACAGACAGTGTGGTGAAGAAGGCGCAACAGCACCTCTTCAAACTCAGGAGGCTGAAGAAATTTGTCTTGGCACCTAAAACCCTCACAAACATTTATAGATGCACAATTGAGAGAATCCTGTTGGGCTGTATCACTGCCTGGTATGGCCCACAATCGCAGGGCTCTCCAGAGGGTGGTGCGGTCAGCATCACCGGGGGCAAAGCATCAAAGCTGGGACCGAGAGACTGAAAAACAGCTTCTATCTCAAGGCCATCAGATTGTTAAATAGCCATCACTAGCACAGAGAGGCTGCTGCCAACATACAGACTTGAAATCATTGGCCACTTTAATAAATGGAACACTAGTCACTTTAGTAATTCTTACATATCTTGCATTCTCATCTCATACTGTATGTATATACTGTATTCTATACTATCTATTGCATCTTAGCCTATGCTGCTCTAAATTACTCATCCATTTATATATATTTATATATTCTTATTCCATTCCTTTACTTAGATTTGTGTGTATTAGGTTATTTGTTGTGAAATTGTTAGATATTACTTGTTAGATATTGCTGCACTGTCGGATCTAGAAGAACAAGCATTTCGCTACACTCGTAATAACATCTGCCAAACACGTGAATGTAACCAATAACATTTTATTTTTATTTTATATCTCGGCATGTCCAGCCCACTCATTATCTCAGCCAATCATGGCTAGCGGGAAGGTTTCGGACTTTTTCTGTGGCTAAACCATTCTAGGCTTGAAATTTCACAAATGTATTTGTATTTACAGAGGGCATGGAAGTTTGTTATTAAGGCATATGAAAAGTTCACATGTTCAATAAGCCATTTTCATAAAAAAAAAAGTTTACGTTCAAACGGCTCTCCTGTGAATTAGTGAAACGGGTCACAAATATGCAAAATGTGTTTTGTTTCATTCTGTTGAGAGATTTTCATTGGCTAAATTACGTTCGATCTGTCTTAATTGTGTGGTCCGTATTTAGTTTAAGATAGGTTAGGTAGGCCTATTGTAAAATAAATGTCATTAGCCTATTGCTGTCATTTGTTGGGTACGATAGGCATTAGCCTTTCTTGGTAATTGATGCAATATAGCCTGTTCAAAACTTTTGTGAATGTTTAAACCAGTTCACAAGTGTTTTGTTTCATTCTAATGACCCATTTTCTTTAGCCAAATTAAGTTCCAACTGTAATGTTGTGTTTGCCGCAATATAATATCCTGCTTGTATTTTCCCTATAAACAATTTTCCCCTAATAATGTTTAGAATTTTTGTGAAGGTTTGGTGTGGTGTGGCCTATGATATCACAAGGCACTGGTTCTCCAATTGACTCTGACAGTTGATCTTGAGATGAGGAAGAATGTTTTAGGTCTACCAGAGTTACTCCTATAATCTAACAATATAATGCTTATCTTTAGATTCTAAATGAAAATGAACTAATTAGCCTCCTTCTGTACACCTATATCTGTATAGCAGACGCAGTAGCCTATCTGACAAGTATAAAGAAATGTATGCCGGTGTCGCAGCATGCCGCCGGCATACCTCTTCTCGCTTCCTCTCTCTGGGGCTATAGGCCTAAGCTTCTCCTCCTTTTATATACAGTATATATTCATACAATACAGTGGATGCCTAGGCCAATAGGCCTATGCATGCAATGCCCTTATGCATTTAGTCCTCAAATCTCTGACAGCTAAACCTTGAGTTGGACAATTATTGTTTTAGGTAAATAAAAACGAATAAAACAATAGGCTATACGGTTTTGCATATGCTACAGTTTGAAATACAAGGAATTATGTTTTTGAAATTAGTTATAGGCTTTTTAAGGACATGTAAATGTGACTCAGTTAGCCAATATCCCTTGTTTATTGATTGTGCTGGCTGCGTGATTGGATGGCCTAATGGGTTACGCACCCAATGCATATGGATGACCGATACATTTCTGAAATGGCTGATAAATTAAAATCTTCCTGGTCACTTGTCAAGCGCCAAATGTTCCTGACGGAAACCCTAACTGCTATACACAATCACACAGTCTTTCTCACACTCTTCTAAAACTAAGGGTGTTCTTCTGACTTAAGATCCACTTGATTAATTTTTCGCAAATATCACATTGATTTAAAATCATGATTTATTCAAAAGTCTGAGTTGCACAACCTTATCTCCACTTTGAACTGGGCCATAAATTAGTCAACTGAATCAAAGCTTGAGTCAAGCCTATCTGAAGTTTTCTGTGCAGTGTGTGTGTATTGCAGAGAGAGGTCAGGGGTCAAACCAGAAGGGCAGAGGAGAATGTGTGTGACGGCTCATTGTTTTCTCAGACATCATTGACTGCTCTGCTTGATGCCCACTGACAGGTGGAGCTGCCGTGACTGAACACTGGGCCTAGAGGCAGCAGAATGACTGGGAAGTGTATGCGTTTGCCTGTGTGCGTGCATGAACGCACATGGGTTGTTGCTGTTGGTGTGCACGTATGTGCATAATATGTCTGTGCTTTATTTATCGGTGTATGCCCTCTTTGGGTGTGTCCACGGTTGTATAGAACTGTATGAGACTAATGGAGACACGTCCTCCAACTCGGAATCCCTGTCAAGTGTGTCATGTCCTGTTTGCTACATTACTCAAGACTTACATCAACAATGGATCACAAAGTCTTGATGGAATCTCTCGTGTTTTTTTGAATGGATGCCATCTAGCCACTCCTAAACAAAACACAACTGAGTCACATACGTTAACTGGTCAGTCTATCCATAACTAAGAGGCTTTAGGAGGAGACACATAGCATTAGCACTAAAATACCTCAGTGGAAATGGGGACCCTACTTGAGCAAATGGCTGCACTGCTTGATTGCGGTTATCGTGATTTCGTGATGAATCGCTTGTACCCAAACATTCCCAGACATACACTGTACAAAGTCGGTACACTACACACACTTCCATACATTAGTGTTCAGTGGTGCCAGTTCACCCTGTGGTGCCAGTTCACCCTGTGAGGAATCACTGTTTTTGGTTCCAGGGTTGGATACATATGTCAAATGTGAGTCTATTCTTACTCTTGTGTGTAACACACACACACACACACACACACACGTTGCTTGCCAGCCCGCATGCTGTTTTATGGCCCCCATCAGGGATTGACCACGCTCATGTGGAGAAGTCCTCACAGCTGCATTCCTCCTCTCATTCAATTTCTCTCCCTCTTTAGCTTCTATCTCTCTCTCTCTTCATCTCTTTCCCTCTTTCTCTTCATCTCTCTCTCTCTTCATCTCTTTACCTCTTTCTCTTCATCTCTCTCTCTTCATCTCTTTACCTCTTTCTCTTCATCTCTCTCTCTCTTCATCTCTTTCCCTCTTTCTCTTCATCTCTTTCCCTCTTTCTCTTCATCTCTCTCTCTCTCTCTCTTTCCCTCTTTCTCTTCATCTCTTTCCCTCGTTCTCTTCATCCCTCTTTCCCTCTTTCCCTCTTTCTCTTCATCCCTCTTTCCCTCTTTCCCTCTTTCTCTTCATCCCTCTTTCCCTCTTTCCCTCTTTCTCTTCATCCCTCTTTCTCTTCATCCCTCTTTCCCTCTTTCTCTTCATCCCTCTTTATCTCTTTCCCTCTTTCTCTTCATCCCTCTTTCTCTTCATCTCTTTCCCTCTTTCTCTTCATCCCTCTTTCTCTTCATCTCTTTCCCTCTTTCTCTTCATCCCTCTTTCTCTTCATCTCTTTCCCTCTTTCTCTTTATCCCTCTTCATCTCTTTCCCTCTTTCTCTTCATCCCTCTTCATCTCTTTCCCTCTTTCTCTTCATCTCTTCATCCCTCTTTCTCTTCATCTCTTTCCCTCTTTCTCTTCATCCCTCTTTCCCTCTTTCCCTCTTTCTCTTCATCCCTCTTTCTCTTCATCCCTCTTTCCCTCTTTCTCTTCATCCCTCTTTATCTCTTTCCCTCTTTCTCTTCATCCCTCTTTCTCTTCATCTCTTTCCCTCTTTCTCTTCATCCCTCTTTCTCTTCATCTCTTTCCCTCTTTCTCTTCATCCCTCTTTCTCTTCATCTCTTTCCCTCTTTCTCTTTATCCCTCTTCATCTCTTTCCCTCTTTCTCTTCATCCCTCTTCATCTCTTTCCCTCTTTCTCTTCATCTCTTCATCCCTCTTTCTCTTCATCTCTTTCCCTCTTTCTCTTCCCCTCTTTCTCTTCATCCCTCTTTCTCTTCATCCCTCTTTCTCTTCATCCCTCTTTCTCTTTCTCTCTCTCTCTCTCTCTCTCTCTCTCTCTCTCTCTCTCTCTCTCTCTCTCTCTCTCTCTCTCTCTCTCTCTCTCTCTCTCTCTCTCTCTCTCTGTGAAACTTGAGGCCCTTCTCTTAAAATATTGTCCTTCAAGCTTTGGTTTCAGAGCTTTGTTATGCCAGGAGAGGGTTGCATGGTCCCGTTCATGCCCTTAGTTATCTAACCCTCCTCACCTGACCCCTCCCAAGCCTCATTCATGACCACTAGGTCACCCCTGCATTTCATTATAGTCACACCCGGCCGAGCCATCTGTTCAATGTGTTAGGTGTGACCACCTTCGGGTGGAGGTGATGATACCTTTGGGTGGAAGGGCCCACCTAGGTCTTGTAACCCAGCTGATACGCTCGCTCTCACACAAGCCCAGATGCAGATACTTGTGAGTCTCAACCTTACCTCACTCTTCAGACCACACCGGAGTCTGCCGGAGTCTGCGACTCCTATGGGGCAAACGGGGTGACTTTCGTCCCTTCTTTATGTGTGAGTTTACTTTTACAATCGTTTGAGTCACTTCTTAGTTATGGGCTGTTAGTCGTACAGGACAATTATTGAACTTCATATCACTATCCTCGCTCTTTTTAATACTCTCAATGTCTTTACATAGTAACCACAGCTGGTGTAAAGTTTAAATTACATGTTGGCAAGAACCAGAGTTATCACTTGCACATCAGGTTGTTCAAGTTGGCTGAATTCCTTAGCTTGGTTAGAAAATGTAGAAGGTCCTTTTCAGAGAGTGGGAAAGTCTGTCATTCAAAGTTCTATTATAGGCATCTTTGTCGTAATCCAACTTGACCAAATATTGACGACCGCTGCACACAAATATTGTTATTTATTTTGTTTAATTCAATAACTACCATCACAAGGATGCATCTCAGTCACCAATTCCTCGCCAGACAACAACAGCAGCAGAAATTGATGGACAATTTATACCCAATTATACCCATGTCATTGATTAGTGTGGTCTGAGAGCAGCATGTCTGTCTCCAATCCCAATTCGAAACCTAAAGATTTAGTCTGTTTGGGGCATGTGCGACCTCTCCTGTAGTAATGTATGCACAGCCACATACTCTAGAAGATGTTATGTATCCTACTGCACAAATAAATATTACCAGAGCTGCGATCACATTTCATCCATGTTGTTTCAAGCAGTCTAATATCTTATTTCCATTAACCAACCCCTTGGCCCCAGAACCACATGCTCGCAATCCTCAGAACCCTCCCAACCCTCTTTTATAAGCACATCCATAGCTGTTCCGGTCTCTCTTGGAAATGGATCCTTGATTGGTTTTCTCTCCAGATGCACAGATGATGTCACCATGACTACAGTATGTCCATCTCCATCCTGGGCTTTCCTGAGTGCAGGATGTTGGCCTTAGCCGCTCCTATTAGATGGCACTTAATCTTACCCGCCATTTATGGCATTTCAACATCGCTTGTCATCGTATCACTATATTACAAACACAACGCGAGAATACATCCGTTCACATCCCAAACGTTTTGCACAGTTTGTGATTTGAGTAATCGTCTCTTGGCCAGGAGTCTGAATATTCTGTCCAATAGGCATGTAAAACATGGAGGACAGCTGCTATATGGCAGCTTAGTAAGAGAACGGAGAGTGGAGAGAGCAAGGGCTTATATTTTTAACCACCCTCATTGATTTAGGGACTTATAGAAGATGGAGCCTCCGAGGACGCTTGAAAGCCGGGTTAAGACTATGGACTTTCGAATGGGCTCTCCAGCACAGCGCTGAACAGAGATCTGTGGAAATTGTATCTAGCAGGGATGCTTTGTGTGACCCGTACATCTTCTTGGTTTTCAACATGAAACGCAAAGGATGACGAATCCCAATGACATACGTCTAGGGTGTCTGTCCTCACGGGAGCCGATACATTTACTAGCCCCGCTTATCGCTCCAGCAGATGATCCGGGAAATCACGTGGCTTTTTACGGGGAAAATGATATTGAGGTTCAGTGCATTCCCAAGCCAAACATGACCCATCCACCAGTACACCCTAACCCTTAGAATAACAGTCTCCTCTTTGAGGCCATAATTGCCATTTGAAGTGTAATTCTCAGAGTTTGAAACATTAAACTGACAGAGGGTTCATGTGAAGTATCCGTAGTATTCAAGTCAGCGGGGATTTAAAATAGTCCAGGTTTAGTCAGTAAATGGAAATATTCCTGGCTCTCAATTTGAACAAATTCAGATGGCTCGGGACATTCCTGAAAATTGGCTCGTAAACCCAGACAGCTAACTGTACAGTACTTGGTTGCTGAGAACTAAATTATGGAACTGCACAACGAGAGAATAGAAACACTTTGTTATTAATGCCCGATACCATGTGAAGGTATGCTTTTCCACATGAATCATCAAACCGTTTCTAATGGAGCGTGCCTTATGTATTTTTGTGTTATTTTCTTATGTTCTATATTGCATGATGTTCTATCATCTGTAACAAACCTAAATTGTTTTGGCAAGCCTGAAAAATCTTTACCATATGTAAAGATGATACTTGTCATATTTTTTGCACTGTAAAAATAATAAATGTATTGATGATAAGGTCAATGAAATCCCTGGAGAATAGGTTGCTATGTTCTCTTGCATTGAAAACATCAACTATATTTACTTTACTTCACTGTCATTTGCAGAATGTGTTCTGTTTAGATATAGTAGTCCTAATGATGAGAAAATGTGTGTCTTTACAGGCAACCAGGGAGACCCTCAGCCACCACTGTGGAATGCTGGGAGACGCCCTTCACAAGGAGAACGATTTTGCCCTCATCATCGACGGAAAGACTCTCAAATACGCCCTTACGTTTGGAGCACGGCAGTACTTCCTAGACCTTGCCTTGTATTGTAAAGCAGTGATATGCTGCAGGTAAGGCCCATTCACCCATAACAGCGTTACACCGAGTTTACAAAACATTAAGAACACCTGATCTTTCCATAACATAGACTGACCAAGTGAATCCAGGTGAAACCCTAAATCCACTTCAATCAGTGTAGATAAAGAGGAGGAGACAGGAACTGCACAGGAGAAGGATTTTTAAGCTTTAGACAATTGAGACTTGGATTGTGTATGTGTGCCATTCAGAGGGTGAATGGGCAAAACAAAATATAAGTGCCTTTGAACAGGGTATTTGTAGTAGATGCCAGGCGCACCAATTTGTGTCAAGAACTGCAAAGCCAATGGGTTTTTCACGCTCAAAAGTTTCCCATGTGTGTCAAGAATATTTGCCTAATGTACCATAACAGCAAATCAGGACAAACCTGCACATTCAAAGGCTTGTGCACTGGACCTGAAAGGTAATCATTTAGTGTGTAGTTCGCTGTAGTCAAAATAAAAAATGGCAACGCTATAATTACGAAGGTGCGGTGTGTGTGTCGCACTGGCCACATAAATAAAAGGAAGTACTTAGGTGCTCAGGAGACCCTAACCACAACATCCAGTTTACAACACCTTCTCTCGAAAGTGTTTGTACTGTAGCTGTAGATCATGGGGTTGCATCACAATTGGCATAGGGAATATAGGGAATAGGGTGCCATTTTGTACACATACCATGTCTTAGACCCGGGCAGACGCAGAAGAAAGCTTGGAGCTCCAGGTGCCTATAAGACTCAGGCTGTCATTTCAGGGGTTAACGTTGGATAACTCGTAAAAGAGGGGCCACATGAAGGGGCAGATCCATCACATGACGAGTGGCTTTACAGGTGCAGGCAGCCAGGGAGGTCAGCCAGTCAGACAGAGGTCAGGGTTGGGGAGGTCAGTAGACAGGGAGAAAGAAAACATCTGTCGTTGAGAATTATCATCCATAAAATAAATTGCTCGTCTAATATCTAAAGCAATATTGTTGTAAAAGAGGTCGTCACAAAGTACAACCTTGGCCTCGTGTTTTGTTGTTAGTTGTCTTGCCACCAACCCACCTTGCAACTCCCTTTTTATTTATTTTTTATGATTTCCTCACTATGTGCTTGGAACTCTACAGAATGCATTCTTTTTTATTAATCAGCATTGTCTATATGTCTGCGCCTAGCTTAGATTGGTTATGTTCTGAGAAATGGCTGAAAGTCTGAAGTTTGAAATGTGTATTGTGGACTTTCCATGAAAAATCAAGCATATCTCGTATCTCATTCTAATGTCCTGCATCACTTCCTACTCTCCTTTAGGGTGTCCCCACTGCAGAAGTCGGAGGTGGTGGAGATGGTAAAGAAGCAGGTGAAGGTGATCACGCTGGCCATTGGTGACGGTGCCAACGACGTGGGCATGATCCAGGTGGCATACGTGGGCGTGGGCATCTCGGGCAACGAGGGCCTGCAGGCCGCCAACTCCATCGCACAGGTGAGGGTTCCGGAGTGAAGTTTCCCCTAGGTACAGATATAAGATCAGATTCCCCTCCCCCAATACTAACCTTAACCATTAGTGGGGAAAATGTCAAAATGACCCCATCTAGGAGCAACTCCTTACTCCCATACACTACCGGTCCAAAGTTTTAGAAAATCGACTCATTCAAGGGTTTTTCTTTATTTTTCCTATTTTCTACATTGTAGAATAATAGTTAAGACATCAAAACTATGAAATAACACATATGGAATCATGTAGTAACCAAAAAAGTGTTAGACAAATCAAATATATTTTATTTTTGAGATTCAAATAGCTACCCTTTGCCTTGATGACAGCTTTGCAAACTCTTGGCATTCTCTCAACCAGCTTCACCTGGAATGCTTTTCCAACTGTCTTTAAGGAGTTCCCACATATGCTGAGCACTTGTTGGCTGCTTTTCCTTCACTCTGCGGTCCGACTCATCCCAAACCATCTTAACTTGGTTGAGGTCAGGTGATTGTGGAGGCCAGGTCATCTGATGCAGCACTCCAGCATGGAGGTGTGTTGGGTCATTGTCCTGTTGAAAAACAAATGATAGTTCCACCTAGCCCAAACTAGATGGGATTGCGTATCGCTGCAGAATGCTGTGGTAGCCATGCTGGTTAAGTGTGCCTTGAATTCTAAATAAATCACAGACAGTGTCACCAGCAAAGCACCCCCACACCATAACACCTCCTCCTCCATGCTTTACAGTGGGAAATACACATGCGGAGATCATCAGTTTACACACTCCACGTCTCACAAAGACACGGCGGTTGGAACCAAAAATCTCCAATTTGGACACCAGACCAAAGGACAGATTTCCACCGGTCTAATGTCCATTGCGCGTGTTTCTTTGCACAAGCAAGTCTCTTCTTATTATTGGTGTCCTTTAGTAGTGGTTTCTTTGCAGCAATTCGACCATGAAGGCCTGATGGACTGTCGTTTCTCTTTGCTTATTTTATCTTATAAAATCCAAGATGGCGTAGCAGTTCAGACGTCTTTGTCTTTGTCTTGTCGTGTCCCGTGTATATTTATATTTTTTCTTCGTATATATTTTGTTTATATTTTTTATATTTTTAACCTCAATTTCAACATATATTATATCTCCTGCAACCCGCCTCACCCAATGTGGTATGGATCTGCTATTTTTTACACTTTAGAACCGGAACCCCCAACAGAAGCTAGCCAGCTAACTAGCTAGTAGTCAGTTAGCCACTGCTAGCGGTCATCAGCTAACCTTAGCCGGGTCAACTCCTGCCAGTCTGCACAGCGCGATTCAAACCAGAGCATGCCGGACTGCTTTTTCTCCACCAAATCTCCACATCTCTAGATTCCTACCTCAAGCTCTGAACCTTTTCACCTGGATCATCGCAGCTAGCTAGCTAGCTGCTATCAGAGTGGCTACTCCGGGCTAATGTCTCTGTCCCGAAGCAAGCACCAGTTAGCCTGGAACTAGCCTTGTGCTAGGCTCATCTCCCGGCTAGCTGAAGAGGTCCATCAGCCACTCCTTGGGCTACAATACCTATTTTGCCATTTGGCCTGGACCCCTTTTACTGCCGACACGGAGCCCCGCCGATCCATCACGACTGGTCTACCGACGTAACCATCCGAGGGGGCTACAACAGACTATAACATCGCTGTAGAGCCTCCAGCCCTGCTCAATATGCATTAGCTAGCCCTTTTGTTCCACCTCCCACACATGCAGTGACCTCACCTGATTTAAATGGTGTCTCTAGAGACAAAACCTCTCTCATCGTCACTCAATGCCTAGGTTTACCTCAACTATATTAGGCCTTGAATCTATTCTTCCGCGCCCAGAAACCTGCTCCTTTTACTCTCTGTTCCGAACGCACTAGACGACCAGTTCTTATAGCCTTTAGCCGTGCCCTTATCCTACTCCTCCTCTGGTGATGTAAAGGTTTATCCAGGTCCTGCAGTGCCTAGCTCCATTCCAATTCCCCAGGCGCTCTCATTTTTTTACTTCTGTAACCGTAAAAGCTTTGGTTTCATGCATGTTATCATGAGAAACCTCCTCCCTAAGTTTGTTTTATTCACTGCTTGAGCACACTCTGCCAACCCGGATGTCCTAGCCGTATCTGAATTCTGGCTTAGGAAGGCCACCGAAAATCCTGAAATTTCCATCCCTAACTATAACATTTTCCGACAAGATAGAACTGCCAAAGGGGGCGGAGTTGCAATCGACTGCAGAGATAGCCTGCAGAGTTCTGTCATACTATCCAGGTCTGGCCCAAACAATTCGAGCTTCTACTTCTAAAAATCCACCTTTCCAGAAACAAGTCTCTCACCGTTGCCGCTTGTTATAGACCACCTTCAGCACCCAGCTGTGCCCTGGACACCAAATGTGAATTGATTGCCCCCATCTATCTTCAGAGCTCGTACTGTTAGGTGACCTGAACTGGGACATGCTTAACACCCCGGCCGTCCTACAATCTAAACTAGATGCCCTCAATCTCATACAAATTATCAATGAACCTATCAGGTACAACCCCAAATCCGTAAACACGGGCACCTTCATATATATCATCCTGACCAACCTGCCCTCTAAATACACCTCTGCTGTCTTCAACCAGGATCTCAGCGATCACTGCCTCATTGCCTGTGTCCGTAATGGGTCTGCGGTCAAACGACCACCCCTCATCACTGTCAAACGCTCTCTAAAACACTTCAACGAGCAGGCCTTTCTAATTGACCTGGCCCGGGTATCCTGGAGAGTTCCAGCGTCGACAGAGATGGCCGCCTCGCGTTCCTAGGAAACTATGCAGTATTTTGTTTTTTTATGTGTTATTTCTTACATTGTTACACCAGGAAATATTAGGTTTTATTACATACAGTCGGTAGGAACAATTGGATATAAGAGCAACGTCAACCCACCAACATTACAACCAGGAATAAGACTTTCCCGAAGCAGATCCTCTGTTTGGTCCACCACCCAGGACAATGAATTGGATCCCAGCCGGCGATCCAAAACAACGGTGCCGCAGAAGGGGCAGACGGAGCGGTCTTCTGGTCAGGCTCTGTAGACGGGCACATCGCGCACCGCTCCCGAGCATACTACTCGCCAATGTCCAGTCTCTTGACAACAAGGTAGACGAAATCCGAGCAAGGGTTGCCTTCCAGAGAGATCTCAGAAATTGTGACGTTCTTTGTTTCACGGAAACATGGCTCAATCGGGATATATCATTAGAGTCGGTACAGCCACCTGGCTTCTTCACGCTTCACGCCGACAGTAACAAACATCTCTCTGGTAAGAAGAAGGGCGGGGGTGTATGCCTTATGATTATTGAGACGTGGTGTGATCATAACAACATACAGGAACTCAAGTCCTTTTGTTCACCTGACCTAGAATTCCTTACAATCAAATGCCGACCGCATTATCTACCAAGAGAATTCTCTTCAATCTTAATCACAGTCGTGTATATCCCACCGCAATCAGACACATCGACGGCCCTGAAAGAACTTAATTTGACTCTATGTAAACTGGAAACCACATATCCTGAGGCTGCATTTATTGTAGCTGGGGATTTTAACAAGGCTAATCTGAAAACAAGGCTCCCTAAATTTTAGCAGCATATCGAATGCGCGACCCGGGCTGGCAAAACCCTGGATCATTGTTATTCTAACTTCCGCGTCGCATATAAAGCCCTCCCTCGCCCTCCTTTCAGAAAATCTGACCACAACTCCATTTTGTTGCTCCCAGCCTATAGACAGAAACTAAAACAGGAAGCGCCCGTGCTCAGGTCTGTTCAACGCTGGTCCAACCATTCTGATTCGACGCTTCAAGATTGCTTCGATCACGTGGACTGGGATATGTTCCGCATAGCGTCGGACAATAACATTGATGAATACGCTGATTCGGTGAGCGAGTTTATTAGCAAGTGCATTGGTGATGTTGTACCCACAGCGTCTATTAAAACATTCCCCAACCAGAAACCGTGGATTGATGGCAGCATTCGCACAAATCTGAAAGCGCAAACCACTGCTTTTAATCAGGGCAAGGTGACCGGAAACATGACCGAATACAAACAGTGTAGCTATTCCCTCCGCAAGGCAAACAAACGAGCGTCAGTATAGAGACAAAGTAGAGTCGCAATTCAACGGCTCTGACACGAGCGGTATGTGACAGGGTCTACAGTCAATCATGGACTACAAAAGGAAAACCAGCCCCGTCGTGGACCACGATGTCTTGCTCCCAGACAAACTAAACAACTTATTTGCTTGCTTTGAGGACAACACAGTGCCACTGACACGGCCCGCTACCAAAACCTGCGGGCTCTCCTTCACTGCAGCCAGTAAAACATTTAAACGCGTTAACGTGAGTAAAACATTTAAACGTGTTAACCCTCGCAAGGCTGCCGGCCCAGACAGCATACCCAGCCGCGTCCTAAGAGCATGCGCAGACCACCATTGTTCCTGTTCCAAAGAAAGTGAAGGTAACTGAGCTAAATGACTATCGCCCCGTAGCACTCACTTCCATCATCATGATTTCCATCATGATGATTTCCATCATCAACATTTACGATAGCAAATTTCAATTTACAAAAAAAAAATGAAATTTTTGTCTTTTGAGCTTCTAATCATGAAATCTATGCAGCCTACTCAATCACTTTTTATAGCTACTGTTTACAGGCCTCCCGGGCCATATACAGCGTTCCTCACTGAGTTCCCTGAATTCCTATCGGACCTAATTTTTGGTGATTTTAATATTCATATGGAAAAGTCCACAGACCCACTCCAAAAGGCTTTCGGAGCCATCATCGACTCAGTGGGTTTTGTCCAACATGTCTCTGGACCTACTCACTGCCACAGTCATACTCTGGACCTAGTTTTGTCCCATGGAATAAATGTTGTAGATCTTAATGTTTTTCCTCATAATCCTGGACTATCGGACCACTATTTTATTACGTTTGCAATTGCAACAAATAATCTGCTCAGACCCCAACCAAGGAGCATCAAAAGTTGTGCTATAAATTCTCAGACAACACAAAAATTCCTTGAAGCCCTTCAAGACTCCTTCTGCCTACCCAAGGACGTCAGAGGACAAAAATCAGTTAACCACCTAACTGAGGAACTCAATTTAACTTCTTGCAACTATAGGGGGTGCTGTTCCGCATTAGCATATTTGGGTCTCCAAATTAAACTGCCTCGTGCTAAATTCTTGATCGTACAATATGCATATTATTGTTATTATTGGATAGAAAACACCTTCTAGTTTCTATAGAAGTTGGAATTTTGTCTCTGAGTGGTACAGAACAATATCTACAGCACTTTTCATGACAGGGGTCAGATTTCAGAAATTTTTACCCCTGATCTGGAGTCTGTTTTTAAGGCGACAGTGAATGCTATGAAGAAACCGACACTGCCTACGTCTTCCTCTGGGTGTCTGTACGTCATCACGTTTTGAATGGAGTCTATTGCACAATCCCAGCCCATATAAAACCACAAAACGTGGGAGGACCTTTCTCTCTCTCCGCGCGCCACAAGCAAGATGGACATCGGACCTGCCTCATTCCAAATCGTTGTTTAACTAGTTAGATTTCTCCGGTCATGTTTTCAGTCGTTATAGTTGTTAAAAACATCATAATGTAGTTAATTTGAACCGTTTTATAGCAATTTATATCCGTTTAGTGCGATTTTGAGGAATTTCTTTGTCGTGCCCTTTTTAGCTTTGGAAACGTTTCGGGGTGTCGGTCGTTGGTGGTGGACATTTCGAAGGACAGAGGACATCTATCGACCAAAAGACGTTTATAACATAGAAAGGATACATTGCCCAAGAATCTGATGGAAGAACAGCTCAAAGTAAGCAATATTTAATATGATAAATCGTTGTTCTGTCGAAATATTTTAAACGCATATTTCGCCATTTTGTTTGTTATCGCGTCACTTGGCGAACCCTGTATTGAAAAGTAAGGATAATTTTAAAAATGTAAGTCAGCGGTTGCATTAAGAACTAATTTGTCTTTCGATTCCTGTCAACCCTGTATTTTTTAGTCAAGTATATGATTAGCTTTCAATTAAACTAGATCACTCTGATAGATGACGTCAGACATATTGAGGCTTGATTTCCTAGTATTTTTATTGTGTAACCACGGTTTTGTATGGCTAAATATGCACCTTTTCGAACAAACTGTATATGTATGTTGTAAAATGATGTTACAGGAGTGTCATCTGAAGAATTCTGAGAAGGTTAGTGAAAAAATTAATATATTTTGGCGGTGATTACGTTATAGCGCTCTTTGGCTGGAATCGATGCTCTGGTAACGTTTGCACATGTGGTATGCTAACTTATCGATTTATTGTGTTTTCGCTGAAAAACGCTTAGAAAATCTGAAATATGGTCTGAAATCACAAGAACTGGGTCTTTCCATTGCTATGCTTTGTCTATTTTTATGAAATGTTTTATGATGAGTAAATTGGTCATACACGTTGCTCTATCTAGTAATTCTAGTCGATTTGTGATGGTCGGTGCAATTGTAAACTGTGATTTCTACCTGAAATATGCACTTTTTTCTAACAACACCTATCCTATACCATAAATATGTTATCAGACTGTCATCTGAAGAGGTTTTTTATAGGTTATTGGCTATCAATATCTTAGTTTAGCCGAATTGGTGATAGCACCTGAAGGAGTAAGAAACTGATGGAGTTAGAAAAGTGGTGTATTTTGCTAACGTGTTTAGCTAATAGATTTACATATTGTGTCTTCCCTGTAAAACATTTGAAAAATCTGAAATGGTGGCTTTATTCACAAGATCTGTATCTTTCATCTGGTGTCTTGGACTTGTGATTTAATGATATTTAGATGCTACTATCTACTTGTGAAGCTATGCTAGCTATGCTAATCAGTGTGTGGGGGGGGTGGGGGGTGATCCCGGACCCGGGGTAGAGGCTCGTGAAAGGTTAACCTTGCGCAATACCCTAGATGCAGTTGCACCCCTAAAAACGAAAAACATTTGTCATAAGAAACTAGCTCCCTGGTATACAGAAAATACCCGAGCTCTGAAGCAAGCTTCCAGAAAATTGGAACGGAAATGGCGCCACACCAAACTGGAAGTCTTCCGACTAGCTTGGAAAGACAGTACCGTGCAGTATCGAAGAGCCCTCACTGCTGCTCGATCATCCTACTTTTCCAACTTAATTGAGGAAAATAAGAACAATCCAAAATTTATTTTTGATACGGTTGCAAAGCTAACTAAAAAGCAGCATTCCCCAAGAGAGGATGGCTTTCACTTCAGCAGTAATAAATTCATGAACTTCTTTGAGGAAAAGATCATGATCATTAGAAAGCAAATTACGGACTCCTCTTTAAGTCTGCATATTCCTCCAGGGCTTAGCTGTTCTGGATCTGCACAGCTCTGCCAGGGCTTGGGATCGGGAGAGACACTTAAGTGTTTTAGTACTATATCTCTTGACACAATGATGAAAATAATCATGGCCTCTAAACCTTCAAGCTGCATACTGGATCCTATTCCAACTAAACTACTGAAAGAGCTGGTTCATGTGCTTGGCCCTCCTATGTTGAACATAATAAACGGCTCTCTATCCACCGGATGTGTACCAAACTCACTAAAAGTGGCAGTAATAAAGCCTCTCTTGAAAAAGCCAAACCTTGACCCAGAAAATATAAAAAACTATCGGCCTATATCGAATCTTCCATTCCTCTCAAATATTTTAGAAAAAGCTGTTGCGCAGCAACTCATTGCCTTCCTGAAGACAAACAATGTATACGAAATGCTTCAGTCTGGTTTTAGACCCCATCATAGCACTGAGACTGCACTTGTGAAGGTGGTAAATTACCTTTTAATGGCGTCAGACCGAGGCTCTGCATCTGTCCTCGTGCTACTAGACCTTAGTGCTGCCTTTGATACCATCGATCACCACATTCTTTTGGAGAGACTGGAAACCCAAATTGGTCTACACGGACAAGTTCTGGCCTGGTTTAGATCTTATCTGTCGGAAAGATATCAGTTTGTCTCTGTGAATGGTTTGTCCTCTGACAAATCAACTGTACATTTCGGTGTTCCTCAAGGTTCCGTTTTAGGACCACTATTGTTTTCACTATATATTTTACCTCTTGGGGATGTCTTTCGAAAACATAATGTTAACTTTCACTGCTATGCGGATGACACACAGCTGTACATTTCAATGAAACATGGTGAAGCCCCAAAATTGCCCTCGCTAGAAGCCTGTGCAGACATAAGGAAGTGGATTGCTGAAAACGTTCTACTTTTAAACTCGGACAAAACAAAGATGCTTGTTCTAGGTCCCAAGAAACAAAAAGATCTTCTGTTAAATCTGACAATTAATCTTGATGGTTGTAAAGTTGTCTCAAATAAAACTGTGAAGGACCTCGGCGTTACTCTGGACCCTGATCTCTCTTTCGACGAACATATCAAGACTGTTTCAAGGACAGCTTTTTTCCATCTACGTAACATTGCAAAAATCAGACATTTTCTGTCCAAAAATGTGGCAGAAAAATTAATCCATGCATTTGTTACTTCTAGGTTAGACTACTGCAATGCTCTACTTTCCGGCTACCCGGATAAAGCACTAAATAAACTTCAGTTAGTGCTAAATACGGCTGCTAGAATCCTTACTAGAACCAAGAAATTTGATCATATTACTCCAGTGCTAGCTTCCCTACACTGGCTTCCTGTTAAGGCAAGGGCTGATTTCAAGGTTTTACTGTTAACCTATAAAGCGTTACATGGGCTTTCTCCTACCTATCTTTCCGAGTTGGTCCTGCCGTACATACCTACACGTACACTACGGTCACAAGACGCAGGCCTCCTAATTGTCCCTATAATTTCTAAGCAAACAGCTGGAGGCAGGGCTTTCTCCTATAGATCTCCATTTTTATGGAATGGTCTGCCTACCCATGTGAGAGACGCAGACTCGGTCTCAACCTTTAAGTCTTTACTGAAGACTTATCTCTTCAGTAGGTCCTATGATTGAGTGTAGTCTGGCCCAGGAGTGTGAAGGTAAACGGAAAGGCTCTGGAGCAACGAACCGCCCTTGCTGTCTCTGCCTGGCCGGTTCCCCTCTCTCCACTGGGATTCTCTGCCTCTAACCCTATTACAGGGGCTGAGTCATTGCCTTACTGGTGCTCTTTCATGCCGTCCCTAGGAGGGGTGCGTCACTTGAGTGGGTTGAGTTACTGACGTAATCTTCCTGTCTGGGTTGGCGCCCCCCCCCCTTGGTTTGTGCTGTGGTGGAGATCTTTGTGGGCTATACTCGGCCTTGTCTCAGGATTGTAAGTTGGTGGTTGAAGATATCCCTCTAGTGGTGCGGGGGCTGTGCTTTGGTTATATCCTTCCTGTTTGGCCCTGTCCGAGGGTATCATCGGATGGGGCCACAGTGTCTCCTGACCCCTCCTGTCTCAGCCTCCAGTATTTATGCTGCAGTAGTTTATGTGTCGGGGGGCTAGGGTCAGTTGGTTATATCTGGAGTACTTCTCCTGTCTTATCCAGTGTCCTGTGTGAATTTAAGTGTGCTCTCTCTAATTCTCTCCTTCTCTCTTTCTTTCTCTCTCTCGGAGGACCTGAGCCCTAGGACCATGCGTCAGGACTACCGGGCATGATGACTCCTTGCTGTCCCCAGTCCACCTGGCCTTGCTGCTGTTCCAGTTTCAACTGTTCTGCCTGCGGTTATGGAACCCTGACCTGTCCACCGGACGTGCTACCTGTCCCAGACCTGCTGTTTTCAACTCTTAATGATCGGCTATGAAAAGGCAACTGACATTTATTCCTGATTATTATTTGACCATGCTGGTCATTTATGAACATTTTGAACATCTTGTTCTGTTATAATCTCCACCCGGCACAGTCAGAAGAGGACTGGCCACCCCTCATAGCCTGGTTCCTCTCTAGGTTTCTTCCTAGGTTTTGGCCTTTCTAGGGAGTTTTTCCCAGCCACCGTGCTTCTACACCTGCATTGCTTGCTGTTTGGGGTTTTAGGCTGGGTTTCTGTACAGCACTTCGAGATATTAGCTGATGTACGAAGGGCTATATGAAATAAACTTGATTTGATTTGATTTGATGACGTGCTTTGAGAGACTAGTCAAGGACCATATCACCTCTACCCTACCTGACACCCTAGACCCACTCCAATTTGCTTACCGCCCCAATAGGTCCACAGACGACGCAATCGCAATCACTCTGCACACTGCCCTAACCCATCTGGACAAGAGGAATACCTATGTAAGAATGCTGTTCATCGACTACAGCTCAGCATTTAACACCATAGTACCCTCCAAACTCGTCATTAAGCTCGAGACCCTGGGTCTCGACCACGCCCTGTGCAACTGATTCCTGGACTTCCTGACGGGTCGCCCGCATGTGGTGAGGGTAGGAAACAACATCTCCACCCCGCTGATCCTCAACACTAGGGCCCCACAAGGGTGCGTTCTCAGCCATCTCCTGTACTCCCTGTTCACCAATGACTGCGTGGCCATGCACGCCTCCAACTCAATCATCAAGTTTGCAGACGACACAACAGTGTTCGGCTTGATTACCATCAACAACGAGATGGCCTACAGGGAGGAGGTGAGGGCCCTCGGAGTGTGGTGTCAGGAAAATAACCTCACACTCAATGTCAACAAAACAAAGGAGATGATCGTGGACTTCAGGAAACAGCAGAGGGAGCAGCCCCCTATCCACATCGACGGGACGGTAGTGGAGAAGGTGGAAAGTTTTAAGTTCCTCGGCGTACACATCACGGACAAACTGAAATGGTTCACCCACACAGACAGCGTGGTGAAGAAGGCGCAGTTGTTGGAAAAATTACTTGTGTCATGCACAAAGTAGATGTCCTAACCAACTTGCCAAAACTATAGTTTGTTAACAAGAAATTTGTGGAATGGTTGAAAAATGTGTTTTAATGACTCCAACCTAAGTGTATGTAAACTTTCGACTTCAACTGTAGAGCTGATGGAGGAAATTAAACTGGATCAGTCTGTATCTGGAGTTCAATAAGGAAGTAACACCATCCCTACATAGGTCACTCAATAGTCCTTCATCAAGATTAATACCCAGATATTTTTCCCGTCTAAGTCGGGGTTTATCTAGCTCAGGCAGTGTTAGTCCTGACATAAGAGCATCGTAAACACGGGAAATGGTCTTGAACAGTGGTTGGTCTGCATGGGAGAGTTGTTCAATAGGTTACATCTTAGGTAGGTTCCATTGTCCTATGAGAGTCACCCTAATAAAATGTTGTAGTTGTAGGTAACTAAAGAAGTCCCTGTTAGACAAGTGGTATTTCTGTTTCAGCTGTCCAAAAGACATAAGAACTCCCTCCTCGTAACAATGTTCCAGAAGAGTGATACCCTTATCAGACCATCGTCTAAAATTACTATTCTGGAAAAACATAGGAATCAATCTATTGTTCAATAAAGGGGTTTTAGGGGAAAGAAATCCCTCTCGTCTGAACAGCTCATGCAGTTTGCACCATGCCACGACAGAATGTATAATTTAAGGGTTGTCTGTGATGGTTTTATATAGATTTCCTGTCCCATTTCTAAATCAATTCTTCCCCGGTGTCCTCATCTACCTCAAACGTTTCAATGTTCAACCATGAGGGAGAAGGACCATTGTCAAACCTCTGAGCCAGAAATCTAGACTGCGCAGCCCAGCAGTACATTCTGAAATTGGGGAGGTTTAAGCCCCCTTGACCGTAATCAAGAAAGTCCATCCATTTACACAGGTCACCCTCCACCTTTTGCAACAAGCTGGCCAGATTGAGTTTATAGAGGTTGTTCAGGTTACCATCCAGCATTATGCCCAAATATGTGAAGCCCATAGGCGACCATCTAAAAGGAAACCTATGCTTGATGGTATGATGTTTAAAGACAGATAACGGTAAGATTTAGCTTTTATCAAAATTGACCTTATATTCAGAGAAAGAAATATAATTCTGTAATAGGTTCTGTAAATGAGAGAGGGAATGTTCGGTGTTCTTTAGAAATAAGATAAGGTCTTCCGCAAAAAGTAATAACTTATGGGTATGGGGGCCCACCTCAAAGCCATGTATGTCAGGGCACGTTCTATTGGCCTCAGCCAACGGTTTGATGGAGAGGTGGGAGCTAATTGGGCAACCTTGTCTGTTCCCCCAAATTTACAAACACGGTGTCTAAACCAAACTTTTCCAAGACGCGAAAGAGATATGGCCGTTCAACCCAATCAAAGGCCTTTTCGGCGTCGAGGGAGACTGCGACACTAGGTTATTTGTTTTTGTTCGCAAATTGAATTATATCAAAGAACCTTCTGAGATTATTGGTGTACAATCTATTAATTATAAAGCCAGTCTGATCTGGGTTGACCAACAGGGGAAGACATGACTCCAGTCTCTTAGATAGCATCTTGGTGACCAGTTTACAATCTGTGTTAAGGAGAGAGATTGGTCTATAGGAGGTGCACTTTAGCGGGGTTTTCCCTTTCTTGTGAATTACTGTAATCACCGCTTGAGAGAAAGACTCTGGAAAGCAGTTGTCCTCCCCGGCTTTTTTAAGTACCTCCATAAGGTAGGGTACCAACAGCTCCTTAAATTCTTTATAGAAATCTGGAGGGAAGCCATCCTTCCCAGGAGATTTATTAGAATGTAAGGATTTAATGGCCTCCAACAATTCAGGGACTGAGAACTGTTCCCTCAGGCGCTCTCTGTCTTCCTCTGACAGGCATGGGAGGTTGAGAGGAGAGAAAAGAATCGATCTCTGATCGATCAACGCTTGATTGGGAAGTGTAGAGGTCTTCGTAATATTTCTTAAAAGTATCATTAATATCAGTGGAGTTGAAAGATATCTCATTAGTAAGAGTTTCTATAGGATTAATTGTCCTCTTACTTTCCTCTGCTTTCAGTTGCCATGCCAATACTTGCTTTCTGTGTGCTTTCTCTCCAAGCTCGTAGTAATGCTGTTTTGATTTAGTGATGGCCCTCTCAGCTCGGTATGTGTTCAGAGTATTATATTTCAGTTTTTTATTTACCAAAAGCCTGTATAGGTCTTTAGTCGGGCCTCTTTGGTAGGTTTTCTCTAGCTAAGAGATTTCAGATTCAAGGACATTCAGTTCAGCACTGTGTTTTCTCTTCAACCCTTTAGTATAGGAAATTATCTTTCCCCTCAGATAGGCGTTCAATGCGTCCCAAAGAATGAAACTGTCAGGAGCGGAGGGTTTGTTTGTCAAAGTAAAAATATCGATCTGCTCATTGATGAATGCGCAAAATTCAGGTTGCTTCAGGAGTGTAGAATTTAGTCTATATGCTCCATTTACCTTGGTAGGAATGGAGATTGATAATACCAGAGGGGAATGGTCACATCAGTAATCTGGGGAGATAATCGGTATCTAACACTCTATGAAACAGTTTTGTCGATAGTAAAAAGTTATCTATGCGTGTGTGTGTGTTGTGTGGGTGTGAATAAAAAGAGTAGTTCCTATCCTGTGGGTGCATCTGTTACCAGATGTCTAGTAAATTGAGATCCTTCATGAAAGATATGGTGAGCTTGGTGACTTTGGTAAGAAGAGAGGGTTTATCAGAGGACCTATCAAGAACTGTATCTAAACAAAAATGTAAATCTCCTCCAGCCAGTAGCCATCCTGGTGGTGTTTGAGCAACCTGAAGGAAGACATTCTGAGTAAACCTATGGTCATCGAAGTTAGGAGCATACATATTCAATAGGGTCCAAGACTCTGAAAACATATGCCCCTGCACCAAAACAAACCTGCCTGAGGGATCAGAGATGGTGTTGTTGACGCAGAATGGGATGTGTCTACTGATCAAAATTGCAGTTCCTCTTGCTTTGGAGTTAAAAGAGGATGCAAAAACGTGTCCTACCCATTCCTTCTTTAGTTTCTGGTGTTCACTGCCAAAAAGATGTGTTTCTTGTAAAAACACAATGTCAGCCTTTAATTTCTTAAGGTATGTATAGACAATTTTCCTCTTAATCGGGCTGTTAAGACCCGTAGTGGATTAAGCATAGGTTGGGTTTCAAATATATAACCGAATGGTAATCCCTCATATGTAAATAGTCAGGTAATGTTTCAACTTTAGTTTAACACAAGTGACCTATGTGTCTCTTTAGGAAGGAAACAACAATAAATATAGAAAAAAAACAGAAACCCCACCCACATTGATTATCAGACTAAAACCACAATCCCAACAATCAAACATGAAAACACTTGTAGAGATACGTTGTTGCTCGCTTTCCATCTTGCTCTTACTAGCTAAACCTTTTGGCGTAAACTAAAACCTACGAGATCTCTATATTGAAACAAATGTTGTGAATAGACATTTATGGCTGAATATTTACTGTCCACAATAAGGGCTGCTTGAGTGTCTTTTTAGGAGAGGAGAAACATAAATGGGGGAAAAGCAGTGGGCCTAAGCCTACTAATTTGCTTCGCCCAGTGGATATTGACAAAACCACGATATACTCTCCTGTAAATGTAATACAACTCACCATGGGGAAAAAACTGTTAGTTGAAAATGTCCAAATCAGCTGTAGCGACCGGATAGCAGGGTAAACATATCCAAATTACAAGAATACATCAGCAGTTATGTCCCAGGACAGCACGAATAAGAAGACAAAAACAATAAACTGCGTCTTATCCCACGGTAAGACCATCGTGAATCAAACACGGTTCAGTTCTTTGAGAAAAGTGAACACTTCTCCCGGTGTGTCGAAGAGATGGCTTCGGCCATTGCACTGAACTTTCATCCGTGCAGGGTGAATGAGGTAGCCGGTGATGTTCCTCTCCTTCAGTGCTTTGGCATCTGGCCGGGGTTTCGGTGCTGGTTCTCTATCTGGTCTACCTTGTTTTTGAGATAGGCATTGTCCTTCTGCAGCTGTATTAGAACCTGGTCATGTCTAGTGACGGTATCTTCAACTGTGCTAATGCGCAACTCAGCCTCAGTCGTTCTCAAAAGGAGATAATTCAGGGAAGTTTTCAGGTCATCAATGGAGTTCAGCTGATTTCTTGTCAATTTTCAGAGAAAGACCTTTGCTACCATCTTGAATTTCCTGGAGGAGAGTAGCAAGCATGTCGGCAGGCTCGGAAGAAGCTGCTGAGAGCAACAGTCTGGAACTGTCGTCTGAGTTATGAGGGCTAATGCTAATCTTGCTAGCTGTGGCGTTATCATTATCATGGGATTCAACAAAGATTTGGTCATCCTTCTTACCTCTCGGCCGGAGGTGCATGGCTGTTTGGGAAGTAAGTACTTGAAAGTTTAACCTTTCAGTGATACCCATCCCGGATCCGGGATCCTCCTAATCAAAAAAGCTGACTAGCATAGCCTAGCCTAACGGGACAGGGATATCATATAATATAATTTTCATGAAATCACAAGTCCAATACAGCAAATGAAAGATAAACATCTTGTGAATCCAGCCATCATTTCTGATTTTTTAAATGTTTTACAGCGAAAACACAATATGTATTTATATTAGCTAACCACAATAGCCAAACACACAACCGCATATTTTCACCATGTTTCCACCACAAAGGTAGCTTTCACAAAACCGACAAAATAGAGATATGATTAGTCACTAACCAAGAAACAACTTCATCAGATGACAGTCTTATAACATGTTATACAATACATTTATGTTTGTTCGAAAATGTGCATATTTGAGGTATAAATCATAGTTTTACATTGCAGCCACCATCAAAAATAGCATCAAAGCAGCCAGAATAATTACAGAGAGCAACGTGAAATACATAAATACTCATCATAAAACATTTATGAAAAATACATGGTGTACAGCAAATGAAAGATAAACATTTTGTGAATCCAGCTAATATTTCCGATTTTTTAAGTGTTTTACAGCAAAAACACAATATAGAATTATATTAGCTTACCACAATAGCCAAACACACAACCTCATTTATTCACCGCAAAGGTAGCTTTCGCAAAAACCAGCAATAAATATAAAATTAATCACTAACCTTTGGACAACTTCATCAGATGACAGTCTTATAACATCAAGTTATACAATACATTTATGTTTTGTTCGAAAATGTGCATATTTAGAGCTGTAAATCGTGGTTATACATTGTGAATACATAGCAACATTTTCCCAGAATGTCCGGAGATATTTTGGACACTCACCTAATCTGACCAAAGAACTCATCATAAACTTTACATAAAAATACTTGTTGTATGGCAAATGAAAGATACACTGGTTCTTAATGCAACCGCTGTGTTAGATTTTTTAAAATAACTTTACTACAACATACAAAATACATTATTGTGAGAAAGTGCTCACATATTCTCCGCCCTGTTGGATTCTACATATTCCAAAGAAATACGAAATAACATCATAAATGTTTTCTTACTTTTGATAAGCTTCCATCAGAATGTTGTACAAGGAGTCCTTGGTCCAGAATAAATCGTTGTTTGGTTTTAGAATGTCCATTTCTTCTGTCGAATTCGCGCCACAATGCTAGCCAAGGTTGCTAACATTCCCATCCTCTCTTGGCGCAAAGAATGGAAAACTCCAAAAGTCCCAATAAATGTTGAATAAACTGATAAAACTCGGTTGAAAAAACCTACTTTATGATGTTTTTCTAATATGTATCAAATAAAATCAGAGCCGGAGATATTCGCCGTGTAAACCGAACGCTTTTCAGAAGACAATGTGGAGCTCCTTCGCGCGCCTTGGAAAACTGACAAAATGGCAGACCTGTCACTTCAAAAGCTCTTGTTCGACCTCAGATCAGGCTAGACACCCCATTCCACCTTCCACTGCCTGTTGACATCTAGTGGAAGGCGTATGAAGTGCATGTATATCGATAAATATAAGCCAGTTGAATAGGCAGGCCCTGACACAGAGCCCCATTTTCAGAATTTCCACTTCCTGTCTGGAAGTTTGCTGCCAAATGAGTTCTGTTTTACTCACAGATATAATTCAAACAGTTTTAGAAACGTGAGAGTGTTTTCTATCCAATAGTAATAATAATATGCATATTGTATGATCTAGAATAGAGTACGAGGCCGTTTAAATTGGGCACGGTTTTTTCCAAAGTGAAAACAGCGCCGCCCTATTGACAAGATTAACAGCCGATGTTAGAATATTGTTTCAGCGTTGTTATTTAAGTAATAATAGGATAACTTTGAGGAGCTCGGTTTGTCAACGTCTGCTCAGCTCCACGGCATCACGTGCTCTCCACAAATGAACTTTTAATAAGGCACACCTGTTATTTGAAATGCATTCCAAGTGACTACCTCATGAAGCTGGTTGAGATAATGCCAAGAGTGTGCAAAGCTGTCATTAAGGCAAAGGGTGGCTATTTTAAGAATCTCAAATATAAAATATATTTTTATTTGTTTAACAATTGTTGTTACTACATGATTCCATATGTGTTATTTCATAGTTTTGATGACTTCACTATTATTCTACAATGTAGAAAATAGCACAAATAAAGAAAAACCCTTGAATGAGTAGGTGTTTTTCACCTTTTCACCTGTAATGTAGGTGTTGAATTTGGAAGGAGTGTTAGGGTTAGGGCCAGTAGATTAGACAGGTCATCTTTGCTTACACAAGTGAGCAGCAGCAGGACAGGCATCTGTTGACACCGTATTCTACAGCCACAGTTAGGTAATTATAAAGAAACCGATTTTAAAAATGTCAACTCATTATTCTCTCTCAGTAACCAGTATCTCTGAAATTCAGAGATAACAAAAACGACAAGGCTTCTATATCATGGATACATTTGGTCTCTTTCCATTATTTCATGGTATATACTGTCAATGCCTCACTGTACTGTTCATATAGCCAAGGGCTCTGTGAGCAAGGCAAGCCAATAGTTCATTAAAGCACAGTACAGTCTCTAAGCCGTAGCATTGGATTACTCTGAGAGCGACTCCGTCTTGTCTTAAGTGCCCCCACTATCTACGTGCCATTCAGAATGACGAAAGCAGACGGCTTCATAGAACCGGTTTAGGTTGCATCCCAGCAATGTATTGAATTACCTTCCATGCCTCATTGGTGTGTAACAATTTGTTGCGTGATAAAAATCAATCTTCATAATTGCATAAGATGTTTTTATTTGTTTTACTGCTTTTCCCCCAGAACAAGGGACAGGATGCCACTTATAACCCCAGATGTTGAACTGAAACACAACTCCTATTTACAATTCACTATTGACCATGAGTACTATATTTAGTGTAGTACTCTCGTTGTAACGGCTTTCCTCCTCCTCCTCTGAGGATGAAGAGTAACAAGGATCGGAGAACCAATGCGCAGCGTGGTAAGTGTTCATGATGAAGTTTAATAGAACAAAACTGAACACTGAAAATACAAAACAATAAAGAGAACGAACTAAACCGAAACAGTTCCGTGTGGAACACACAGACACGGAAGACAACCACCCACAAAACACAACAGAAAACAGGCTACCTAAATATGGTTCCCAATCAGAGACAATGATTAACACCTACCTCTGATTGAGAACCATATCAGGCCAAACGAAAAACCCAACATAGAAACACAAAACATAGATAACCCACCCAATTCACGCCCTGAGCTGACCATACTAAAACAAAGAAAATACAAAAGAACTAAGGTCAGAACGTGACACTCGTCCTCTCATTCTCTCAAACTCTCAAACTCTGCGTTGTGTATTTATCTTAAAAATATTCTTACATTCCCCCTAGACCAATTTAAAAATAAATATAGTTCAAATGTCTTTTTCGAAAACAATAGAAAACATGAAAAAATTTACAGAATAATAAACATTAGCAGTCAGCATAAAATCGTTCACATTAAACGACTTGCATTCCTATAAAACACAAAGGGCATATTCTACTTGCCGTTGCAATAAGAAATAGATTTCACACAAAGTTATAGAAAAGGGGTATTAACAAGTCTGATACCACATCTGAGAGAGCATGGTTCATTACAGCACCGAGGACAGGTACCACGGGCCCATTGACCACAATCATGAGGCTTGGTGTGATGATGGAGACCTTTATGATCCCCACCACATTCTGGTGGGACACCACTGACACCCATCTCCACAAAGACATGGTTGATGAATCTTATGATATCCCCTATCACGTAACCGTCAGATTTTAGCACACAAACGTCGGGCAATAACACACTTGATAACCTGGATGAGGATAAGAAAAATAACCACAACTCCCACTATTGGAAGTATCATGCCCACCAAAAAACTTCCCCATGTACCGAATGTGGAAGACAACCACACGACTAAGCCTAAATCATCTGGATTGTAATCATGATATTTAGCGCCCTAAATCCTGATCTTGTAGATTAGGTCAGTTATTTCCTCAGAATTATCAGGAATATAAGTTCAGCATTCAGCACCAATAACAGGACATGTAACCCTTGTGCGGACAGAAGATAATCAAGAGCCAAACGATTTTGCATCACCACAGTTCAAATGGCAACCATCTCAGCTGTAACTAACTCAAGACTCGCAGCTGTACTATTAACTACGACTTCCAAAGAGTCCGTGCTATTCTAGAAATACCGTAAGAGGAAAACACAAAAAAAGAATCTCTCCATTTCTGTAATCACATGTTTATGACGGTGTGAAAAAGGAGAATTCACAGAATGTCTTACGACGTATCCCAAATAACACAACCCTTGCCACAACTTTGGTAACCAGGAATAGGCATAGGATCCACAGATAAAGTAAGTCCCATTAGGAGCTATCATACCATCATTGATGAGATTTCCGAAGGTATTGGCATAAAAAGCAGTCATAGTGCCATTACCAAGAGTCAATTCAACAGACATTAGACATTCCTCAACCTTAGTACCGTCACAGGCAGATAGGTGGATATGTTGTCTGATCACACTGTCCTACTTTGACAAACGCGTCCTGGTGCAGTTGAGACAAATTCCCGAAAGAGTGACCTATTAAAACATAACCACCCAACAGGGGCATGTGTAATAACTAGGTAAGGTAGTCGCTGATTAGTGTTATTGGTAAGCTCAAGTGAAGGAAGGTACTGCAGAACTAGGTACTCTCGCATGTTGATACTCAACATTCTCACCCAAATCAGTACAAATAATCGCCTTATACCAATTAACATTCCCAACATGTCACTCTGTTAAAAGGAATAGCCCCTAATGGAATACCTGCCCATGATGTGAATGGTGCATATGTACAAACCCAACAACTACTTTGATTGACTACTGTGACATAGTATAGAGAAAGAGCTAGAAATGTATTGACACCCAAGTGTCCCTCATCCTGCTGATGCATCTCTGTGTTAGAAATGGAAACACCACCCACATCCTGTATTAGGAGGAAACTCGCAAGGAAATAATAATTTCAAACATCTTGCCTGCAAGACAATAATATTCAATCGTCCTATTGTCAAGGTAATCATTCACAAAGTCCTTTAAAAGTGACCATCTCTTCCACACTGGTATCAGTCCCACATAGATAACTATTAGAAATTATGTTGTGACAGTCTGCTGCTAGTGAGGAATTCTTCTTGATAAGGACTTCTCTAATGAACACTTCACCGGTGATCTTGTATCGTTTCAGGTACAGTCAAGGGATATGTCTGCGGCTTCAGACGGTAGATTCTCACAACCTGTAACGAAGTAACCAAAAAAGGGAAAGTAACATGTCCTGGTTTCAAGAGAAATTGATATTTCACATGAATTTCCCAATGTCCCAATTTTCAGGAAAAGGTTGGGCATTTCACCTAGATATCCCTAATATGATGACTGCGGTGTACAACATAGAAGCTTATCAGGTTCTGATCATCTTACTATGCTTCTTCACCCGAGATTGGCCCCCGATTGCTAATCAATCAGTTCTTTATTCTCCTGGCTCCACTTTGTCATCAACATGGACAACCTTGCAACGAATATGGACAACCTTGCAATGAATGACATGTATCCATCGTGATTTTCCCTGAACATTTACTGCTGACGTCGTTATGAGCAAAACTTGATAAGGACCTTCCCGTTTTGGCCCTAATGTGTCTGTCGCCAATTTCTTTACCATCACATATTTTTTTACCTTCACCCACTACGCCACTACGTCATGTCCCCCCTCGGGAGTTATTCCCCATTAGAGAGTTGTATGCAATAGTTAAACATTGTGTCACTCATAACGTGAACGTCTGCTTTTCTTAATAAATATAATGTGCCTGTCAAGCACACTGGTTCCATATCCAAATTTCCACACAAATGTTTCTTCGTTGTCCAAATAGCATGGTTCTGAACTATAGATTCCGGTTCTGAACTGGAGATTCGTCCATCAATCTTCATTGGACCAATAGAAATTGATAATGGTTTGGTCTGGTTGGTCTCTGGTTGGTCTGGTTGGTCTTCCCTCTCCACTCCTGTTGCTCTCATCTTCTTGCCCGTGTACTGAGGACATATATGTTTTGCATAAGATATGGGTAATACAGTGACTTCAGCACCCGTATCTACTAAAAAATCTACTGCAAAGTTGTTAACCATCATGTTCACATATATTCCAACCGATTTCATATGTACACCAGCTGAGATGGGACGTAAGAGTGGGTCTGTTAGTTTACCTCCACAGCATTTAGCAAACTCTGCTGCTGTGCTGGAGAGAGCTTCTTAAATTTCTGCATCAGCATTGTGTATTGTGGCTGTTGTCTTGATTCCATTTTCCCTTAGACCCTTCTTCTCCTGGCCACTTCTCAAAAAAATATATATATATTTTCGAACATTCTCCTTGCCAGTGACCAGAAATCCCGCAATAATAACATACACCAGGTTTCTTTTTACTGAACAAATAATGTTGTTGTTTTCTTTCGGGGCCCTGCACAACTCTGATAACCACGTCTCGTGGATGCTTAAAAGCTTTCGACCATTCATCCATCTGTTTCGGAGATGCTGATTTATGTGTGATCACTATCTCTAGAAGTGTGTCTTCACTTCCTTTTACAGCCTGTGTTCTGGTTGTCCTAAACCATTGTTCGTCACTGCTGTCAGAATCTAATGAGTCAAAACCAAGCAGTGCTGACCAGTTGCTTGAAACCTGATCTGCCTTGCCCAATTCAGTGGGAGAGGGAACAGAGAGGCCACAGGTGGGTGTCACGTCTGACTTTTTCACCCGTGTCTCCTCCACTACTTTGAAATGGTTATAGACAGTGAGTTTCATGCTCACATCCGGAGGAGCTGATCCTCCCTTTTCCAGAGTGGTTTTCTCATTTAACAATGACATTACATTAACATCAAAAGTTGTATAATATATTTCTCTATGTTTATATATTTATTAAACCCCCCCCCAATTTTTTTAAAATATATATATCTCTCTACATAGCACTTTTTAAGGACTCAAACCTCTTCTAGAACACATTGTTTCTGTAGGGCCTGGCTACCCATAACTTATGTTCACTCAAAGCTTGTTGAATGATTACAAGGCTTACATTAACCACATGTGTAAAAATTGCTACTCAACTAGCAATTCACTTCTATGCAACAAGGTTTCACCCCCAAAAAATTGCTTGTCAACTAACAACTCACTTCTATACAACAAGAAGGTTTCACAAAAACAGAGGCCTCCAACCTTTCCATAGAGTAAGGACTCCAACCTTTCCATAGAGTAAGGCCTCCAACCTTTCCATAGAGTAAGGCCTCCAACATTTCCATAGAGTAAGGCCTCCAACCTTTCCATAGAGTAAGGCCTCCAACCTTTCCATAGAGTAAGGCCTCCAACATTTCCATAGAGTAAGGCCTCCAACCTTTTCAAGAGTTGACTCCCGAAGTGGGTTGCGCACAGCCTTCTCTCTTTCTCTGGATAAACACACAGTTGATAAGTTGTTGTTGTTGTTGTTCAGACCAATTAATCAATTCACCAAGTGTTAGCATTTTGTTATTCTTCAATAACACAAACTCCAAAGCAAATCAGGGGGAGAAAATGTTTATTCAGAGAGGACAAATCAAGATGTTATGCTGGGAGTCAGATGTTCAGTCTCCTCCCTGTCCTCAGCTTTCCCCCAGAACAAAGGACAGGATTCCACTTATAACCCCTCTACTCTCGCCTGGGGTTGACCAATTAGAAGTCTTTGCAGTACAACTTGGCCAATGGCCAAATAACGAGTATCCCACTCCAGACTCATTGTACAGACCAATGAAAATGTGGCCCACGTAGCTCTGAGTTCAGGAGTGACATTCCACAGATCCTAACAGATGTTGAACTGAAACCCAACTCCTATTTACAATTCACTATTGCCCATTAGTACTATATTTAGTGTAGTACTCTCATCCTCTCAAACTCTGAGTTGTGTATTTATCTTCAAAATATTCTTACAGCTGGATTGCAAGACAATTCAGCATTACACTACCTGAAAACGATATACAATATTATTGTCCATTTCCTTGGAAATCAATTTTGTCAGGTCAGCAATAAATTATAATGCTATGTGATTGAGCTCTACATACAGCACAGTGAAACTGTTTTGAGATCAGTTGAATGAAGTCTGAGGAAAAGTTCAGGGCCCAGGCGCCTCTGCTGTCCATCCGTCATCAGCTCACTGCTGTGGGAATACAGGCCGTTTAATCCCAGAATTCCCTCAAACATTTTCATTTACAAATTATACCGTCTCCTCCCTGCTGTTTATCTGAAATATGACTTGGCCCTTCAAATAATCACAATTCTACATTGGCGTTTGACTTCATAAAGGCATGTACATTACATAGAAGTAAATTACTTAGAAGTTACATAGAACTCAATAGAGGTCCTTTTGTCGCCATACTGGAAAACGGGATGAGATATCATTGTTTGTAAAAGCTAAGCTTTTTAGTAATCAAGACTAAACAGTTGCCCAAGAGCAACCTGCTCAATCTAATCAACGTTATCAACAAGTGATTACATGATTATGACGTCCACGACATGCCCCAAATAGTAGGATTATCAAATAATCAAATTTTATTGGTCACATACACATGTTTAGCAGATGTTAGTGCGGGTGTAGCGAAATGCTTGTGTTTCTAACTCCGACGGTGTAGTAATATCTAACAAGTAATATCTAACAATTAAGAATATATAAATATATGGGCGAGCAATGTCAGAGCGGCATAAGATACATTAGAATAGTATAGAATACAGTATATACAGTGGGGAGAACAAGTATTTGATACACTGCCGATTTTGCAGGTTTTCCTACTTACAAAGCATGTAGAGGTCTGTAATTTCTATCATGGGTACACTTCAACTATGAGAGACGGAATCTAAAACAAAAATCCAGAAAATCACATTGTATGATTTTTAAGTAATTAATTTGCATTTTATTGCATGACATAAGTATTTGATACATCAGAAAAGCAGATCTTAATATTTGGTACAGAAACCTTTGTTTGCAATTACAGAGATCATACGTTTCCTGTAGTTCTTGACCAGGTTTGCACACACTGCATCAGGGATTTTGGCCCACTCCTCCATACAGACCTTCTCCAGATCCTTCAGGTTTCGGGGCTGTCGCTGGGCAATACGGACTTTCAGCTCCCTCCAAAGATTTTCTATTGGGTTCAGGTCTGGAGACTGGCTAGGCCACTCCAGGACCTTGAGATGCTTCTTACGGCGCCACTCCTTAGTTGCCCTGGCTGTGTGTTTCGGGTCGTTGTCATGCTGGAAGACCCAGCCACGACCCATCTTCAATGCTCTTACTGAGGGAAGGAGGTTGTTGGCCAAGATCTCGCAATACATGGCCCCATCCATCCTCCCCTCAATACGGTGCAGTCATCCTGTACCCTTTGCAGAAAAGCATCCCCAAAGAATGATGTTTCCACCTCCATGCTTCACGGTTGGGATGGTGTTCTTGGGGTTGTACTCATCCTTCTTCTTCCTCCAAACACGGCGAGTGGAGTTTAGACCAAAAAGCTCTATTTTTGTCTCATCAGACCACATGACCTGCTCCCATTCCTCCTCTGGATCATCCAGATGGTCATTGGCAAACTTCAGACGGGCCTGGACATGCGCTGGCTTGAGCAGGTGGACCTTGCGTGCGCTGCAGGATTTTAATCCATGACGGTGTAGTGTGTTACTAATGGTTTTCTTTGAGACTGTGGTCCCAGCTCTCTTCAGGTCATTGACCAGGTCCTGCCGTGTAGTTCTGGGCTGATAACTCACCTTCCTCATGATCATTGATGCCCCACGAGGTGAGATCTTGCATGGAGCCCCAGACTGAGGGTGATTGACCGTCATCTTGAACTTCTTCCATTTTCTAATAATTGCGCCAACAGTTGTTGCCTTCTCACCAAGCTGCTTGCCTATTGTCCTGTAGCCCATCCCAGCCTTGTGCAGGTCTACAATTTTATCCCTGATGTCCTTATACAGCTCTCTGGTCTTGGCCATTGTGGAGAGGTTGGAGTCTGTTTGATTGAGTGTGTGGACAGGTGTTTTTTATACAGGTAACGAGTTCAAACAGGTGCAGTTAATACAGGTAATGAGTGGAGAACAGGAGGGCTTCTTAAAGAAAAACTAACAGGTCTGTGAGAGCCGGAATTCTTACTGGTTGGTAGGTGATCAAATACTTATGTCATGCAATAAAATGCAAATTAATTACTTAAAAATCATACAATGTGATTTTCTGGATTTTTGTTTTAGATTCCGTCTCTCACAGTTGAAGTGTACCTATGATAAAAATTACAGACCTCTACATGCTTTGTAAGTAGGAAAACCTGCAAAATCGGCAGTGTATCAAATACTTGTTCTCCCACTGTACATATGAGATGAATAATGCAAGATATGTAAACATTATTAAAGCGGCCAGTGATTTCAAGTCTATGTATATAGGCAGCACTCTCTGTGCTAGTGATGGCTATTTAACAGTCTGATGGACTTGAGATAGATGCTGTTTTTCAGTCTCTCGGCCCCAGCTTTTATGCACCTGTACTGACATCGCCTTCTGGATGATAGTGGGGTGAACAGGCAGTGGCTCGGGTGGTTGTTATCCTTGATTATATTTTTGGCCTTCCTGTGACATCGGGTGCTGTAGGTGTCCTAGAGGTCAGGTAGTTTGTCCCTGGTGATGCATTGGGCAGACCGCACCACCCTCTGGAGTGCCCTGCGGTTGCGGGCTGTGCAGTTGCCGTACCAGGCGGTGATACAGCCCAACAGGATGCTCTCGATTGTGCATCTGTAAAGGTTTGTGAGGGTTTTAGGGGCCAAGCAAAATTTCTTCAGCCTCCTGAGGTTGAAGAGGCGCTGTTGCGCCTTCTTCACCACACTGTCTGTATGATTGGACCATTTCAGTTTGTCAGTGATGTGTACGCAGAGGAAACCCATTAAAGTATTATGTCGAGCCCTGGGAGAGCATACCCCTTTTCTGGCTCTCCCCTTTTCAACAACTTAAGGCAAAACGAACCCCCAAACTATGACAAAAAAATGCCTGGAATTTGTCCGTGAAGACCTTGTTCTCGACTGCCCTCTGGCCCTTCAGTTTCCTGCTGTCAAACGACGATAAGATTGTTTCTTTATTTAATCCAAGAGTTTCTCTCAGAAGCATTTTTTCCTCGAGGGACAGCCCTGGTCCTGGGTTGCCCAAGAACACTCTGTGCACAAACTTTATCATGCCTGTGTTACAACTTTTGGGTTATTAATTTATCTTGGCCTTTCTCCTCCCTTCCCTCCCACGTAGTTCAAATAATTGAAGAATCTATTGCTGGTTCACGGTGCCTGGAATTACAACCGCGTCGCCAAGTGTATCCTGTACTGCTTCTACAAGAACATTGTCCTGTACATCATCGAGGTAAGTCATGCAGCCCTCAACACCAACAATCTTCGATGTCTCCCGTAGGGTTCCCATGGCAGTGGTAAGGCAGTAACCTCGATTGGCATAAAAAAACTTAGATTTTCCACATGACATTAACAAGTTGAAGTGAAGGGAATTTAAAAAAATGTTTTTATGACTAAGGCATATGCCCTATACGCTAGTTTGCCAATGTGTCCAAGTCTATATACAGATATATAAAACATGATATGATATGTAACAGAATCCGTGTATATTCAGCTTTACTGGAAGCCAGTCGTCAAGAATCCAACACCAGTTTTTTAGAAAACTGTAGTATAGATGGTAGGAATTCTGCTCCACTCGGTGTGTAGCTTCTTGGCCTCCGTGGCCAGTGATGTCATTTAACAGAAGCCAGGTCTTGTGCTAATTGCAGCTTCAGAGCTAAGACCAAGAGTGACCTGACAAGCTTTCAAGATATAGAACTTTAAAAATACAGGAATACAGCCAGTTTGCAAAATGCATCATACCAGCTGTATTTCTGTATTTTGAAAGTAATATATCTTAACTTGATTGTATGACATGCAAAACATTTTGGGACTATGTCAACAATGGACGAATGAAACAAATACCAAAAGATAGTTTTTGGGTGGAATTGTCCTTTAAGGCCTCTCGGATCATCCCAATTTTCATCATCCAATACTTTTTTCAACAACAGTTTTTCAACAACAGTTACCCCCCTCTCTTCTGACTGGCATTCCTTTGGCTGTAAACGTCTGCCCTCAGGCGCCAGTGATGCAGACATGGTGAATTAGATGCTCCCCTCTCCCCCCTGAGTGAGTCATCACTGTGTGCTCACTGGAGGATTGGACAAGGGGCTTCTGGGCCCAACTATTCAAGATCAGTGAAGATCATCCTGATGTTGTCATGTTTTGTCTTTGATCATGTCTTGTCCCTGTGCTTCCCTCTGCTGGTCTTATTAGGTTCTTTCCCTCTTTCTCTCTCTCTCTCTCCTCCTCCCTCTCTCCCTCTCCCGCTCTCTCTCTCTATCGTTCCGTTCCTGCTCCCAGCTGTTTCTCATTCTCCTAACGACCTCATTTACTCTTTCACACCTGTCCCCTATTTTGCCCTCTGATTAGAGTCCCTATTTCTCCCTCTGTTTTCCGCTTCTGTCCTTGTCGGATTCTTGTTTGATGTTTGCTGTTCCTGTGTCCTTGTTCCGCCCTGTCGTGTTCTTTGCCTTCTTCAGATGCTGCGTGTGAGCAGGTGTCTATGTCAGCTACGGCCAGTGCCTTCCTGAAGCGACCTGCAGTCTGTGGTCGCGTCTCCAGTCGTTCCTCTCTATTGACGAGAGGATTTCAGTTTCCTGTTTTGGATTGACCATTGATAATATCCAGGAGAATCATTATTTGTTTAATACTGGAATAAAGACTCTGTTACTATTACGTCGCTTTTGGGTCCTCATTCACCAGCATAACAGAAGAATCCGACCATGATGGACCCAGCGACTATGGATTCTCTCAACACTGCCGTCGAGTTCCAGGGAGCAATGCTCGGCAGACACGAGCAGGAATTGTTTGCTGCTCGTCATGCCGTTGAGACCCTGGCCGCTCAGGTCTCCGATCTCTCTGGACAGTTTCAGAGTCTTCGTCTCGTGCCACCAGCTACTTCCTGGTCTTCCGAGTCTCCGGAACCTAGGGTTAATAACCCACCATGTTACTCTGGGCAGCCCACTGAGTGTCGCTCTTTTCTCACCCAGTGTGATATTGTGTTCTCTCTCCAGCCCAACACGTACTCTAGTGAGAGAGCTCGGATCGCTTACGTCATATCACTCCTTACTGGTCGGGCTCGGGAGTGGGGCACAGCTATCTGGGAGGCAAGGGCTGAGTGTTCTAACGATTATCAGAACTTTAAAGAGGAGATGATACGGGTTTTTGATCGTTCAGTTTTTGGGAAGGAGGCTTCCAGGGCCCTGGCTTCCCTAGGTCAAGGTGATCGATCCATAACGGATTACTCTATAGAGTTTCGCACTCTTGCTGCATCCAGTGACTGGAACGAGCCGGCGTTGCTCGCTCGTTTTCTGGAGGGACTCCACGCTGAGGTTAAGGATGAGATTCTCTCCCGGGAGGTTCCTTCCAGCGTGGACTCTTTGATTGCACTCGCCATCCGCATAGAACGACGGGTAGATCTTCGTCACCGAGCTCGTGGAAGAGAGCACACGTTAACGGTGTTTCCCCTCTCCGCCTCTCAACCATCTCCTCCCACCGGCTCAGAGACTGAGCCCATGCAGCTGGGAGGTATTCGCATCTCGACTAAGGAGAGGGAACGGAGAATCACCAACCGCCTTTGCCTCTATTGCGGTTCTGCTGGACATTTTGTCATGTCATGTCCAGTAAAAGCCAGAGCTCATCAGTAAGCGGAGGGCTACTGGTGAGCGCTACTACTCAGGTCTCTCCATCAAGATCCTGTACTACCTTGTCGGTTCATCTACGCTGGACCGGTTCGGCTGCTTCCTGCAGTGCCTTGATAGACTCTGGGGCTGAGGGTTGTTTTATGGACGAAGCATGGGCTCGGAAACATGACATTCCTCTCAGACAGTTAGGGAAGCCCACGCCCATGTTCGCCTTAGATGGTAGTCTTCTCCCCAGTATCAGATGTGAGACACTACCTTTAACCCTCACAGTATCTGGTAACCACAGTGAGACCATTTCCTTTTTGATTTTTCGTTCACCTTTTACACCTGTTGTTTTGGGTCATCCCTGGCTAGTATGTCATAATCCTTCTATTAATTGGTCTAGTAATTCTATCCTATCCTGGAACGTTTCTTGTCATGTGAAGTGTTTAATGTCTGCTATCCCTCCTGTGTCTTCTGTCCCCTCTACTCAGGAGGAACCTGGTGATTTGACAGGAGTGCCGGAGGAATATCATGATCTGCGCACGGTCTTCAGTCGGTCCAGAGCCAGCTCCCTTCCTCCTCACCGGTCGTATGATTGTTGTATTGATCTCCTTCCGGGGACCACTCCCCCTCGGGGTAGACTATACTCTCTGTCGGCTCCCGAACGTAAGGCTCTCGAGGATTATCTGTCTGTTTCTCTCGACGCCGGTACCGTGGTGCCTTCTTCCTCTCCCGCCGGAGCGGGATTTTTCTTTGTAAAGAAGAAGGACGGTACTCTGCGCCCCTGCGTGGATTATCGAGGGCTGAATGACATAACGGTTAAGAATCGTTATCCGCTTCCCCTTATGTCGTCAGCCTTCGAGATTTTGCAGGGAGCCAGGTGCTTTACTATGTTGGACCTTCGTAACGCTTACCATCTCGTACGCATCAGAGAGGGGGACGAGTGGAAAACGGCGTTTAACACTCCGTTAGGGCATTTTGAATACCGGGTTCTGCCGTTCGGTCTCGCTAATGCTCCAGCTGTCTTTCAGGCATTAGTTAATGATGTACTGAGAGACATGCTGAACATTTTTGTTTTCGTTTACCTTGACGATATCCTGATTTTTTCACCGTCACTCGAGATTCATGTTCAGCACGTTCGACGTGTACTCCAGCGCCTTTTAGAGAATTGTCTCTACGTGAAGGCTGAGAAGTGCGCCTTTCATGTCTCCTCTGTCACATTTCTCGGTTCTGTTATTTCCGCTGAAGGCATTCAGATGGATCCCGCTAAGGTCCAGGCTGTCAGCGATTGGCCCGTCCCTAAGTCACGTGTCGAGTTGCAGCGCTTTCTCGGTTTCGCTAATTTCTATCGGCGTTTCATTCGTAATTTCGGTCAAGTGGCTGCCCCTCTCACAGCTCTGACTTCTGTCAAGACTTGCTTTAAGTGGTCCGGTTCCGCCCAGGGAGCTTTTGATCTCCTCAAGAAGCGTTTTACATCCGCCCCTATCCTTGTTACTCCTGACGTCACTAAACAATTCATTGTCGAGGTTGACGCTTCAGAGGTGGGCGTGGGAGCCATTCTGTCTCAGCGCTTCCACTCTGACGATAAGGTCCATCCTTGCGCTTACTTTTCTCATCGCCTGTCGCCATCGGAGCGCAACTATGATGTGGGTAACCGCGAACTGCTCGCCATCCGCTTAGCCATAGGCGAATGGCGACAGTGGTTGGAGGGGGCGACCGTCCCTTTTGTCGTTTGGACTGACCATAAGAACCTTGAGTACATCCGTTCGGCCAAACGACTTAATGCACGTCAAGCTCGTTGGGCGTTGTTTTTCGCTCGTTTCGAGTTCGTGATTTCCTATCGCCCGGGAAATAAGAACACCAAGCCTGATGCCTTATCCCGTCTCTTTAGTTCTTCTGTGGCTTCTACCGACCCCGAGGGGATTCTCCCTGAAGGGCGTGTTGTCGGGTTGACTGTCTGGGGAATTGAGAGACAGGTAAAGCAAGCACTCACTCACACTGCGTCGCCGCGCGCTTGTCCTAGTAACCTTCTGTTCGTTCCTGTCTCTACTCGTCTGGCTGTTCTTCAGTGGGCTCACTCTGCCAAGTTAGCTGGCCACCCCGGCGTTCGGGGTACGCTTGCTTCTATTCGCCAGCGGTTTTGGTGGCCTACTCAGGAGCGGGACACGCGTCGTTTCGTGGCTGCTTGTTCGGACTGCGCGCAGACTAAGTCAGGTAACTCTCCTCCTGCCGGTCGTCTCAGACCGCTTCCCATTCCTTCTCGACCATGGTCTCACATCGCCTTAGACTTTATTACCGGTCTGCCTTCGTCTGCGGGGAAGACTGTGATTCTTACGGTTATCGATAGGTTCTCTAAGGCGGCACATTTCATTCCCCTCGCTAAGCTTCCTTCCGCTAAGGAGACGGCACAAATCATCATTGAGAATGTGTTCAGAATTCATGGCCTCCCGTTAGACGCCGTTTCAGACAGAGGTCCGCAATTCACGTCACAGTTTTGGAGGGAGTTCTGTCGTTTGATTGGTGCTTCCGTCAGTCTCTCTTCCGGGTTTCATCCCCAGTCTAACGGTCAAGCAGAAAGGGCCAATCAGTCGATTGGTCGCATATTACGCAGCCTTTCGTTTCGAAACCCTGCGTCTTGGGCAGAACAGCTCCCCTGGGCTGAGTACGCTCACAACTCGCTTCCTTCGTCTGCTACCGGTCTATCTCCGTTTCAGAGTAGTCTTGGGTACCAGCCTCCTCTGTTCTCGTCCCAGCTCGCCGAGTCCAGCGTTCCCTCCGCTCAGGCTTTTGTCCAACGTTGTGAGCGCACCTGGAGGAGGGTCAGGTCTGCACTTTGCCGTTACAGGGCGCAGACTGTGAGAGCCGCCAATAAACGTAGGATTAAGAGTCCTAGGTATTGTCGCGGTCAGAGAGTGTGGCTTTCCACTCGTAACCTTCCCCTTACGACAGCTTCTCGCAAGTTGACTCCACGGTTCATTGGTCCGTTCCGTGTCTCTCAGGTCGTCAATCCTGTCGCTGTGCGACTGCTTCTTCCGCAACATCTTCGTCGCGTCCACCCTGTCTTCCATGTCTCTTGTGTCAAGCCTTTTCTTCGCGCCCCCGTTCGTCTTCCCTCCCCCCCCCCCGTCCTTGTCGAGGGCGCTCCTATTTACAAGGTACGGAAGATCATGGACATGCGTTCTCGGGGACGTGGTCACCAGTACTTAGTGGATTGGGAGGGTTACGGTCCTGAGGAGAGGAGTTGGGTTCCATCTCGGGACGTGCTGGACCGTTCGTTGATTGATGATTTCCTTCGTTGCCGCCAGGGTTCCTCCTCGAGTGCGCCAGGAGGGGCTCGGTGAGTGGGGGGGTACTGTCATGTTTTGTCTTTGATCATGTCTTGTCCCTGTGCTTCCCTCTGCTGGTCTTATTAGGTTCTTTCCCTCTTTCTCTCTCTCTCTCTCCTCCTCCCTCTCTCCCTCTCCCGCTCTCTCTCTCTATCGTTCCGTTCCTGCTCCCAGCTGTTTCTCATTCTCCTAACGACCTCATTTACTCTTTCACACCTGTCCCCTATTTTGCCCTCTGATTAGAGTCCCTATTTCTCCCTCTGTTTTCCGCTTCTGTCCTTGTCGGATTCTTGTTTGATGTTTGCTGTTCCTGTGTCCTTGTTCCGCCCTGTCGTGTTCTTTGCCTTCTTCAGATGCTGCGTGTGAGCAGGTGTCTATGTCAGCTACGGCCAGTGCCTTCCTGAAGCGACCTGCAGTCTGTGGTCGCGTCTCCAGTCGTTCCTCTCTATTGACGAGAGGATTTCAGTTTCCTGTTTTGGATTGACCATTGATAATATCCAGGAGAATCATTATTTGTTTAATACTGGAATAAAGACTCTGTTACTATTACGTCGCTTTTGGGTCCTCATTCACCAGCATAACAGAAGAATCCGACCATGATGGACCCAGCGACTATGGATTCTCTCAACACTGCCGTCGAGTTCCAGGGAGCAATGCTCGGCAGACACGAGCAGGAATTGTTTGCTGCTCGTCATGCCGTTGAGACCCTGGCCGCTCAGGTCTCCGATCTCTCTGGACAGTTTCAGAGTCTTCGTCTCGTGCCACCAGCTACTTCCTGGTCTTCCGAGTCTCCGGAACCTAGGGTTAATAACCCACCATGTTACTCTGGGCAGCCCACTGAGTGTCGCTCTTTTCTCACCCAGTGTGATATTGTGTTCTCTCTCCAGCCCAACACGTACTCTAGTGAGAGAGCTCGGATCGCTTACGTCATATCACTCCTTACTGGTCGGGCTCGGGAGTGGGGCACAGCTATCTGGGAGGCAAGGGCTGAGTGTTCTAACGATTATCAGAACTTTAAAGAGGAGATGATACGGGTTTTTGATCGTTCAGTTTTTGGGAAGGAGGCTTCCAGGGCCCTGGCTTCCCTAGGTCAAGGTGATCGATCCATAACGGATTACTCTATAGAGTTTCGCACTCTTGCTGCATCCAGTGACTGGAACGAGCCGGCGTTGCTCGCTCGTTTTCTGGAGGGACTCCACGCTGAGGTTAAGGATGAGATTCTCTCCCGGGAGGTTCCTTCCAGCGTGGACTCTTTGATTGCACTCGCCATCCGCATAGAACGACGGGTAGATCTTCGTCACCGAGCTCGTGGAAGAGAGCACACGTTAACGGTGTTTCCCCTCTCCGCCTCTCAACCATCTCCTCCCACCGGCTCAGAGACTGAGCCCATGCAGCTGGGAGGTATTCGCATCTCGACTAAGGAGAAGGAACGGAGAATCACCAACCGCCTTTGCCTCTATTGCGGTTCTGCTGGACATTTTGTCATGTCATGTCCAGTAAAAGCCAGAGCTCATCAGTAAGCGGAGGGCTACTGGTGAGCGCTACTACTCAGGTCTCTCCATCAAGATCCTGTACTACCTTGTCGGTTCATCTACGCTGGACCGGTTCGGCTGCTTCCTGCAGTGCCTTGATAGACTCTGGGGCTGAGGGTTGTTTTATGGACGAAGCATGGGCTCGGAAACATGACATTCCTCTCAGACAGTTAGGGAAGCCCACGCCCATGTTCGCCTTAGATGGTAGTCTTCTCCCCAGTATCAGATGTGAGACACTACCTTTAACCCTCACAGTATCTGGTAACCACAGTGAGACCATTTCCTTTTTGATTTTTCGTTCACCTTTTACACCTGTTGTTTTGGGTCATCCCTGGCTAGTATGTCATAATCCTTCTATTAATTGGTCTAGTAATTCTATCCTATCCTGGAACGTTTCTTGTCATGTGAAGTGTTTAATGTCTGCTATCCCTCCTGTGTCTTCTGTCCCCTCTACTCAGGAGGAACCTGGTGATTTGACAGGAGTGCCGGAGGAATATCATGATCTGCGCACGGTCTTCAGTCGGTCCAGAGCCAGCTCCCTTCCTCCTCACCGGTCGTATGATTGTTGTATTGATCTCCTTCCGGGGACCACTCCCCCTCGGGGTAGACTATACTCTCTGTCGGCTCCCGAACGTAAGGCTCTCGAGGATTATCTGTCTGTTTCTCTCGACGCCGGTACCGTGGTGCCTTCTTCCTCTCCCGCCGGAGCGGGATTTTTCTTTGTAAAGAAGAAGGACGGTACTCTGCGCCCCTGCGTGGATTATCGAGGGCTGAATGACATAACGGTTAAGAATCGTTATCCGCTTCCCCTTATGTCGTCAGCCTTCGAGATTTTGCAGGGAGCCAGGTGCTTTACTATGTTGGACCTTCGTAACGCTTACCATCTCGTACGCATCAGAGAGGGGGACGAGTGGAAAACGGCGTTTAACACTCCGTTAGGGCATTTTGAATACCGGGTTCTGCCGTTCGGTCTCGCTAATGCTCCAGCTGTCTTTCAGGCATTAGTTAATGATGTACTGAGAGACATGCTGAACATTTTTGTTTTCGTTTACCTTGACGATATCCTGATTTTTTCACCGTCACTCGAGATTCATGTTCAGCACGTTCGACGTGTACTCCAGCGCCTTTTAGAGAATTGTCTCTACGTGAAGGCTGAGAAGTGCGCCTTTCATGTCTCCTCTGTCACATTTCTCGGTTCTGTTATTTCCGCTGAAGGCATTCAGATGGATCCCGCTAAGGTCCAGGCTGTCAGCGATTGGCCCGTCCCTAAGTCACGTGTCGAGTTGCAGCGCTTTCTCGGTTTCGCTAATTTCTATCGGCGTTTCATTCGTAATTTCGGTCAAGTGGCTGCCCCTCTCACAGCTCTGACTTCTGTCAAGACTTGCTTTAAGTGGTCCGGTTCCGCCCAGGGAGCTTTTGATCTCCTCAAGAAGCGTTTTACATCCGCCCCTATCCTTGTTACTCCTGACGTCACTAAACAATTCATTGTCGAGGTTGACGCTTCAGAGGTGGGCGTGGGAGCCATTCTGTCTCAGCGCTTCCACTCTGACGATAAGGTCCATCCTTGCGCTTACTTTTCTCATCGCCTGTCGCCATCGGAGCGCAACTATGATGTGGGTAACCGCGAACTGCTCGCCATCCGCTTAGCCATAGGCGAATGGCGACAGTGGTTGGAGGGGGCGACCGTCCCTTTTGTCGTTTGGACTGACCATAAGAACCTTGAGTACATCCGTTCGGCCAAACGACTTAATGCACGTCAAGCTCGTTGGGCGTTGTTTTTCGCTCGTTTCGAGTTCGTGATTTCCTATCGCCCGGGAAATAAGAACACCAAGCCTGATGCCTTATCCCGTCTCTTTAGTTCTTCTGTGGCTTCTACCGACCCCGAGGGGATTCTCCCTGAAGGGCGTGTTGTCGGGTTGACTGTCTGGGGAATTGAGAGACAGGTAAAGCAAGCACTCACTCACACTGCGTCGCCGCGCGCTTGTCCTAGTAACCTTCTGTTCGTTCCTGTCTCTACTCGTCTGGCTGTTCTTCAGTGGGCTCACTCTGCCAAGTTAGCTGGCCACCCCGGCGTTCGGGGTACGCTTGCTTCTATTCGCCAGCGGTTTTGGTGGCCTACTCAGGAGCGGGACACGCGTCGTTTCGTGGCTGCTTGTTCGGACTGCGCGCAGACTAAGTCAGGTAACTCTCCTCCTGCCGGTCGTCTCAGACCGCTTCCCATTCCTTCTCGACCATGGTCTCACATCGCCTTAGACTTTATTACCGGTCTGCCTTCGTCTGCGGGGAAGACTGTGATTCTTACGGTTATCGATAGGTTCTCTAAGGCGGCACATTTCATTCCCCTCGCTAAGCTTCCTTCCGCTAAGGAGACGGCACAAATCATCATTGAGAATGTGTTCAGAATTCATGGCCTCCCGTTAGACGCCGTTTCAGACAGAGGTCCGCAATTCACGTCACAGTTTTGGAGGGAGTTCTGTCGTTTGATTGGTGCTTCCGTCAGTCTCTCTTCCGGGTTTCATCCCCAGTCTAACGGTCAAGCAGAAAGGGCCAATCAGTCGATTGGTCGCATATTACGCAGCCTTTCGTTTCGAAACCCTGCGTCTTGGGCAGAACAGCTCCCCTGGGCTGAGTACGCTCACAACTCGCTTCCTTCGTCTGCTACCGGTCTATCTCCGTTTCAGAGTAGTCTTGGGTACCAGCCTCCTCTGTTCTCGTCCCAGCTCGCCGAGTCCAGCGTTCCCTCCGCTCAGGCTTTTGTCCAACGTTGTGAGCGCACCTGGAGGAGGGTCAGGTCTGCACTTTGCCGTTACAGGGCGCAGACTGTGAGAGCCGCCAATAAACGTAGGATTAAGAGTCCTAGGTATTGTCGCGGTCAGAGAGTGTGGCTTTCCACTCGTAACCTTCCCCTTACGACAGCTTCTCGCAAGTTGACTCCACGGTTCATTGGTCCGTTCCGTGTCTCTCAGGTCGTCAATCCTGTCGCTGTGCGACTGCTTCTTCCGCAACATCTTCGTCGCGTCCACCCTGTCTTCCATGTCTCTTGTGTCAAGCCTTTTCTTCGCGCCCCCGTTCGTCTTCCCTCCCCCCCCCCCGTCCTTGTCGAGGGCGCTCCTATTTACAAGGTACGGAAGATCATGGACATGCGTTCTCGGGGACGTGGTCACCAGTACTTAGTGGATTGGGAGGGTTACGGTCCTGAGGAGAGGAGTTGGGTTCCATCTCGGGACGTGCTGGACCGTTCGTTGATTGATGATTTCCTTCGTTGCCGCCAGGGTTCCTCCTCGAGTGCGCCAGGAGGGGCTCGGTGAGTGGGGGGGTACTGTCATGTTTTGTCTTTGATCATGTCTTGTCCCTGTGCTTCCCTCTGCTGGTCTTATTAGGTTCTTTCCCTCTTTCTCTCTCTCTCTCTCCTCCTCCCTCTCTCCCTCTCCCGCTCTCTCTCTCTATCGTTCCGTTCCTGCTCCCAGCTGTTTCTCATTCTCCTAACGACCTCATTTACTCTTTCACACCTGTCCCCTATTTTGCCCTCTGATTAGAGTCCCTATTTCTCCCTCTGTTTTCCGCTTCTGTCCTTGTCGGATTCTTGTTTGATGTTTGCTGTTCCTGTGTCCTTGTTCCGCCCTGTCGTGTTCTTTGCCTTCTTCAGATGCTGCGTGTGAGCAGGTGTCTATGTCAGCTACGGCCAGTGCCTTCCTGAAGCGACCTGCAGTCTGTGGTCGCGTCTCCAGTCGTTCCTCTCTATTGACGAGAGGATTTCAGTTTCCTGTTTTGGATTGACCATTGATAATATCCAGGAGAATCATTATTTGTTTAATACTGGAATAAAGACTCTGTTACTATTACGTCGCTTTTGGGTCCTCATTCACCAGCATAACAGATGTCATGAGAATGTCACCACCACCACTGACTAAATGCTCCTGGCGCATTACAGAGACCGAAGGGTTGCACACTGTAAGCGACATAACCCGTACAGGAAATCTGAGCACTTAAAGATTACATTTTTTCCCCCCCGCTCTTTTTCTGAGACACTTCACCTGTGAACTCCTCATCCTCGTTTTGGTGAATGTGCTACGGGAAATCTTGGCGTAACCTCAAGGATTACTGTGTATGTCTGTGCATAACCTCAAGGCCTCTATGTATGTCTGTGTCTATCTACACTCTGAGAAAAAAAGGTGCTATCTATACTGAACAAAAATATAAAGTGTAGGTCCCATTTTTCATGAACTGAATTAAAAGATCAGAGAAATGTTCCATATGCAGAAAAAACATGTTTCTCTCAAATTTTGTGCATTATCCTATGCCAAGATAATCCTTTCACCTGACAGGTGTGACATATCAAGAAGCTGATTAAACAGCATGATCATTACACAGGTGCACATTGTGCTGGGGACAATAAAAGGTCACTCTAAAATGTGCAGTTTTATAACACAACACAATGCCACAGATGTCACGCTCTGGCCATGGAGAGGCTTTTATTCTCTATTTTGGTTAGGCCAGGGTGTGACTAGGGTGGGCATTCTAGTTTCTTTATTTCTATGTTTGTGTGGTTCCCAATCAGAGGCAGCTGTCTATCGTTGTCTCTGATTGGGGATCATATATAAGTTGTCCTTTTCCTTTGGGTTTTGTGGGTAGTTCGTTTCTGTTTAGTGTCTGCACCTGACAGAACTGTTTCGGTTTTTCACTTTGTTATTTTGTTTGAGTGTTTTTGAGAAATAAAATATAATGAACACGCTGCGCTTTGGTCCATGCCTTCCGACGAGAGACGATACAACAGATGTCTCAAGATTTGAGGGAACGTGCAATTGGCATGCTGACTGCAGGAATGTCCACCTGAGCTGTTGCCAGATAATTGAATCTTAATTTCTCCACCATAACAATTTGGCTGTACATTCTAATGGCCTCACAACCGCAGACCACGTGTAACCACACCAGCCCAGGACCTCCACATCCGGCTTCTTAACCTGCAGAAAAAATCTATAGATTAGGGTCTAAAAATTCCTAGAGTAGGGCCCAATTTATTTATTTCAATTGACTGATTTCCTTCTATGAACTGTAACTCAGTAAAATCTTTGAAATTGTTGCATGAATAAATGAATGAATGAGTGAAATTTTATTTTCGTGTCAAATCTCCAATTGACAACCCATCCCTTATGGGATTATTTGACACATAAACAAATATTACAGTAATTCACTATGGTAATTAAATGATCATTCTTCTTCTGGTGTTCTTTGCATTGAGCATCGGATAAAGAGTGAAAAAAAATCAATACATAATAATAGGTTATCCAAACAATAATTACTTCCCTAGAGCAGTAAAATAATATACATACATATACTACCGTTCAAAAGTTTGGGGTCACTTAGAAATGTCTTTGTTTTTGAAAGAAAAGCAAATTTTTTGTACATTAAAATAACATCAACTTCATCAGAAATACAGTGTTGACATTGTTAATGTTGTAAATGACTATTGTAGCTGGAAACTGCAGATTTTGAATGGAATATCTACATATGCGTACCGAGGCCCATTATCAGCAACCATCACTCCTGTGTTCCAATGGCACGTTGTTTTAGCTAATCCATGTTTATAATTTTAAAAGGCTAATTGATAATTTGCAAACCCTTTTGCAATTATGTTAGCACAGCTGACAACTGTTTTTCTGATTAAAGAAGCAATACAACTAGCCTTCTTTAGACTAGTTAAGTATCTGGAGCATCAGCATTTGTGGGTTCGATTACAGGCTCAAAATGGCCAGAAACAAAGACCTTTCTTCCGAAACGCATCAGTCTATTCTTGTTCTGAGAAATGAAGGCTATTCCATGCTAGAAATTGCCAAGAAACTGAAGATCTCGTACAACGCTGTGTACTACTCCATTCACAGAACAGCGCAAACTGGCTCCAACCAGAATAGAAAGAGGAGTGGGAGGCCCCGGTGCACAACTGAGCAAGAGGACAAGTACATTAGAGTGTCTAGTTTGGGAAACAGACGCCTCACAAGTCCTCAACTGGCAGCTTCATTAAATAGTACCCGCAAAACACCAGTCTCAACTTCAACAGTGAAGAGGCGACTCTGGGATGCTGGCCTTTTAACCCTTTTAATGGTAATAAACTGCCTTTGTTGACACGGCAAGAGGCAATCCTTTCATTTTCATAGGGCACAATAGACACATAGATCATTGTGATTTTAGTGTCTCATTCATAATTTCTCTTTGACTCAGTGCAAATGCAAAAGTACAGCTTGGATTTCCAACAAAGCATTTAGGTGTAAGATAAGGTACCAAATGTAAATGACAAAACAAAAATGTAATTCAAATTGCGATCAAGGGCCAACGGTGCCGAAGGCAAACACTAGAAATGAGACCTTTTAATGTAAACGCTGATGCCGTTCATGTAGTTGTCTTAGCTTTCGCGGTAATCTTGTTGCACCCACTGGGAAACACTGAAACAGTTGGCAAAACTTTTGACATGATGGCGAAAGGCCAGAGGTCCTCATCACACACCAGGCCATATGAACCTCTCTCTTTCCTTCATATAATTAAGAATAGACTTGTCTGGTGGCGGTGTGGATACTCTGAGCAAAGCACGCTCATTACAAAGTTTTCCTTTCTGAGTTCTTCTCCCACCTTATTTTGCCTCTCTTTGTGTCCAGCCACAAGCCCTCTTTCAAACATGTCAATTCCCTTTTGAAAGGATGCTGTCTCTCTCAGGGTAACAGTTTAACTTTAAACCGTCCCCTCGCCCCGACACGGGCGCGAACCAGGGACCCTCTGCACACATCAACAACGGTCGCCCACGAAGCATCGTTAACCATCGCTCCACAAAGGCCACGGCCCTTGCAGAGCAAGGGGAAACCCTACTTAAGTCTCAGAGCAAGTGACGTAACTGATTGAAATGCTAGTAGCGCGTACCCGCTAACTAGCTAGCCATTTCACATCCGTTACATCAGCATGCACAGTCTACAGTTCTGTCCGCAAGGCGAGTCCCTTCCCAGCACACCTTTTGTTATTCCCTGAAAATCGTGATTAAAGTACATAATAGGGTATTTCTTCACTGTTTTTGCTGCTTTGAAAAGTATTAAACACCCCTGTTTGTAAGGGCTTGACATCCAAGACACTAGCAACCCAGGAGAGGGCTCAAAGCTACATTTGTTTCTGTAATAGGTTTACTTCTGTGCACACATGTTTTTCCTTCTCCTCTCCCATGCCATGTCCTACCAGAAGAAACAGGGAGAAAAGAAGTAAAAGGGAATGTTCACCTTTTTCTGAGAACATTGTCTGTTACAGTGTGCATTAGAAATGAAATACCATGACTGGGACTGCTCTATAGCCTGGCCTGGCCTGTTCTGGCCTGGCTTGTTTTGTTCTCTCCTCTGTCTAGCATTTGCCTTTGGTTGTTTGAAAGGGTCTTTCCAAGGTCATTGTAGGGAATGTGAGTGTAGATGCAGCTCGCTCTTCTTTGGTGGTGGAATCAGCAGCTGTGTTATAATTGCTATTTTGCTGGGAGCCTGGATGGATGGAGGTTAATTGAGAGTCAGGAAGTGAGGCGGACACCGAACTGTCTGTTGGAGCAACAGGTTGGGCTGCCATGCAATGCCTCAGTCAGTTTTCTCATGGCCTGTTAGTCTCTCTCTCACTCAGTTAATGATCTGTCTTTTTATGACAGGGCACTCATTCAGAAGGAACATTCAAACTTCACAGAACTTAACGTTTTCATAACTTTGTGAGGTATAGTTGGAGGGAGATCATGATGGTCAGAAAATTGCGGGGGATATGAGGGAGCAGAAGATACTGAAAACAGTTATATATTACACACAAATGCCAAATGAAATTTAACACAGCAGTCATACTTTATTTCCTTTGTCTATAATCTTGCAATGCTAAACAAACAAAAAATAACAATTGGACAAAATGGAAGGATTTGCCACATTTAAACTGAGAGACCTTTTCAATGATGTTGCCATAACGACCTAATTCAAATATTTGGTCCAGCTGGGCACGACTTTGCTTGATTGACGTATTGTCAAGCGGCCCCGGAGAAGCTGATTGACAAGTGGCATGTATGAGGTTATTACTAGAGGCTCAGAAAGCCTGGATAACACCTGGAGACCGAGAGACGTGGGCCTAGTGCTGAGCTGAGCACAGCCTGCCAACTGGTGCCACACTGTGAACATAACCACCACTCAGGGCCCCATTCAGTATGGTAACACTGGGTGCCCTTCTCTTTCCAGCATATTTACTAGCTCCTCTTTCTTCATCCCTCTCTCTTTCTCCTTTGCCTACTTTTTTGAAGCAGGATAAGGACATCGTTTGCATTTTTTTCAGGAGCAAAGAGTACTGTCATTTTGTTGAGGACAAAATGTCACTCCTCTCTCTCCCTCCTCCACCCCCTTCCTCCCACACTGAGACCTACGCATCTGTGGGACGGTGTCGCAGATTTTTTATTCTGCTGATGAATATGCAACGGGAGCTTCTTTATTGGCGGGTCGCATTCCCTTCTTCCCTCTCCCTCCGTTTCCCCCTGCTCTGTTTTTCAGAATGTGCACTGGGGGAGAGAGGCCAGCCACACCCCTCTGCTGAGTGACACTCAATGAAGAGAGAGGGGGGAAAAAGACCCTGCCTGGTCCTTCTCCTAATGAGCAAATCAATGCATCTGTCTCTCAAGAGAGTGAGAGAGGGGCGCTAGCGGGACCCGAAGGACCAGGCCAAAACACTCACGCATAAGCCGTTACAGCATGCTCTGAATGGGCTTCTTTTTAAACTTAGCACAACAATATATCAGCCCGGAGTCCCTCATTGAGCCGGCCCTTAATTAATTCAGCACTTTGACCCCAGGCTAGTAGTGTTGTCACGATACCAGAATTTTGACTTCGATACAATACTCGATACCGTCACGATACTTGATACCAAAACATCACAGAATGGCACTTGATCCAGACAGCTAATTCCGCTAACGGTCTATTCAATCGTTGGGTATCTTTTGAGTTCAATATCATTACATTCAATATCATTACCCAATTTTTTAGAGACAGCCATGTACGCATTAACTGAATCAATTATACAATCATACAATCAATTTTACCTTTTTTTATCAATCTAACTACAAAACAACACAATAGTAGTAATTTATTTGAATGATAAATCTCTATTGATAAACTGGATAAATCAAGATGTAGCCTAGGTCTGTTCACAATACAGGTGAATGCATATTATTCAATAGGAGTGTGAGCATGCATTGAGTAATTTAGCTTGTTTTAGCTGATTTCATGGGGATACAGATGACAAATAATCCCTTCCTTTTAGGACTTATTTTATTGCTGACTGCAAAGAGAACATATTATTTTATTGTACTGATTAACAACATTTGCATGAAGTAATATTTTATTTCATAAAGGTGTACGCTGTCTGTTTAAGAAACATTTATGAACAGCAGGTGGCCTAGCGCTTAAGAGTGTTGGACCAGTAATCGAAAGGTTGTTGGTTTGAATCCCTGAGATGACTAGGTGAAAACACTGCTCGCTTAACCCAGAAGCCAGCCGCACCAATGTGTTGGAGGAAACACCATCCAGCTGGCGACCAAAGTCAGCTTGCAGGTGCCCGGACCGCCACAAGGAGTCGCTAGAGCACGATGGGACAAGGAAATCCCTGCCGCCCAAACCCTCCCCTAACCCCGACAACGCTGAGCCAAAATGGCCTTCAAACTGTATTTAGTTGCATTATTGAAGTGTGTTAACTTCTGTGCAGCATGAGTGGGGACTGGGGAGCTAATGGATCCCAGACAGCTTTAGCAATGAATGAGTAAGTGGAGCAGGCTCTTCGCGCTATAAAGGGGCTGCGCTGATAAACAGACTTGATGATCTCAATCACGTGAGACACATTTTGACAGAAGTACCGAACATAACAACAATTCTAGTACCAAACTGGGGGGTTTTGAAATGTTGGTATACCGTGCAACACTACAGGCTAGCCACTCATTACCACGATGTCGGCCACACCACAGGTTTAACCTGCTCCATGTTCTTCAATTGAGGTGATTACCTTGTGTGTGTGTCTGAGAAAAAACGTAGTTGACCACCAGCGGCATCCCCTTTAAAAAACAACATCACGGTAGAATGCACCTGATGGAGGGAAGAGCAGGAGCTGGAATGGGTGGGCGGGGTAGTAGGGGGGATGGGGGTGGGGTGTATGGTTTAGGAGAGCGCATACACACACTTGCTTCTCTCTCCTTGCCCAAGGGAATGGGGTGTGCGGGAGGGGTGTGCCGGAGGGGTGTGCGGGTAACAGACATTTGTTTTGGGAACATTTTCGTGCATTCGCTCGCACGATTGAATGGGAAGGGCTGGTGGATTGGGAATTGGGCGTGTCCAAACCGAGAATTTGTAGCAATTCAGGCCTTCATAATGCAGTTAAATGAAGCAAGGAAATGTTTGCAGCCTGGCCATGGCACAACACAGCAACCCTGATGTCCCTTCAACAGCCATGGCCGATCCAACAGAGAGGGTCTGTTCAGTGCCACTGTCTGTCCACACAATAACACAGAGACGGCCCGACTGTTTCTCACACGAGCAGAAAATCTCACCCGGAAAATGTTCAGACAATAAGGACTCTTTTTGCCTGACATATGCTGTTTTTTGGGGGGCTTTTATGTATCTCTGCAATGGTATTATAAAAAGTCAGGACAGGAATACATCAGTCTTCAATGCACCATCTGACAAGTTGTTCTATAGAGGAGCGTGAAGAAAAGTTAAACACATATCCTGTCTCACATCTCCAATACATTGCTAGATGTTTGTTTTTTTCCTTCATTTTTATTCAAGAGCGCATAAAGAACATGTACCATACATACACAACATATCTTTGCTGTCTTTACAAAGGAGCGTAATTACATTCACATGTTAAAACCTCTGCAGGATCGGTGAGCTAACGTAGGCTAATGTGATTAGCATGAAGTTGTAAGTAACAAGAAAATTTCCCAGGACATAGACATATCTGATATTGGCAGAAAGCTTAAATTCTTGTTCATCTAACTGCACTGTCCAATTTACAGTAGCTATTACATTGAAAGAATACCATGCTATTGTTTGAGGAGAGTGCACAGTTATGAACTTGAAAATATATTAATAACCCATTAGGCACATTTGGGCAGTTTTGATACAACATTTGTAACATAAATGCAATGGTTCATTGGATCAGTCTAAAACGTTGCACGTACACTGCTGCCATTTAGTGGCCAAAATATAAATTGAGCCTATATTCCTAAGTCATATATTGACCTTTCTCTTGCAAAGATGATGGGGGGAAGAAGAAAAAAAAAATGTTTTCTTTGTATTATCTTTTACAAGATCGAATGTGTTATATTCTCCTACATTAATTTCACATTTCCACAAACTTCAAAGTGTTTCCGTTCAAATGGTATCAAGAATATGAATATCCTTGCTTCAGGTCCTGCACTACAGGCAGTTAGATTTGGGTACGTCATTTTCGGCGAAAATAGTAAAGAAGGGTCAGAGTACATTTTATAGAGCAAATATTTCAAGAGTCTGAATAAGAATACAATTTGGATAAAGCCACAGAAAAACAACAAACAAACACAAAAAACAAAAATTACAGAATAAGACCAGGATCTCTGACCAGACACCTTCATTCCTATGCTGTCTATGTTACAAAATTGATGTAATTCTCTCCATGTTAGCAAGTTCCCTGCATAGACCTAACCACATATCTTTTGAGGGTGCATGTTCATTTTTCCGGCATTTTGTTACACATTTCCTTGCTGCTGCTAAAAGATAATCTATCAATTTAAGTGGAGATGATTGGAGTGTAATTCACACGAACAACACCTAGAAGGAGATGGGTCTGGTTGAATAATAATATCTGTGAAGTACTGTATAAAATTTAGAATTTCAGATCAAAAAGACTGGATTTTCAGACATTGCCAAAATATATGTGATAAAGTACCTTCACAAAGTACCATGTAGAGCATATTCCTTTTTTCATTTTGAATTGAAACTCCCTTGTTCGGTTACTTGTAGTGGCTTTATTTAGTGTTTTCCATATATTCCCCCAGCTCTCCTCTGATATCTGCACCTGTAATTCAACCGGCCATGAGTTCCTAAGATTATCTAAAGATAATATTTGCATGTTAAGGATATTGTTGTAATATCTCTACAAAGCCCTTTCTCTTCCCATTCCCTAAATCCTTGGGCCATAGTAGTAGGAAGAAAGGCTGGGTTGTGGAATATAGGTGAGTGTCTAGACATGTCATTACTCAGTTTATATTGGCGTTGAACCTTCCTCCATTTCTTCAATGTAGGAGTAATAATTGGGTTTTGTTTAATCCTGTCAATAAAAATCTACTATGAAGAGAAGTCAATGTAAAGACATATCACAATATTGACTCTCAATTTCAAGCCATGACACATTTAGCAGGATTTTTAAACAGGAAGCATTGAAAACAGATAAAGCAGTCTTGGTAAGACATTCATTTTCACTGAAGCAACCTGACTTGCTAGAGATATAGGGAGGGTCTAGAACTTCAGTGATTTTACTAATCACAGGTGGGTAGTTCAAAGCATATAGTCTGACGTAATATTATCACCCAAGTATCAGTCCACTTAAATGCATAGTTGTCTTTGATACTTGAGGGTGCATCACCAAATGTCATCATTGCAATAGTTTTACCAACGTAAATGTTACAGCCTAATGTAGCACCATACTCACCTAGTAATTTGAATATATTTGGAATCATTGTCTCAGCCTTATGTACAGGATGACATTGTCTGCATATAGATATATCTTGTGTTCATTTGGCCCCACCTGCAGACCATGAATGTTTATGGCACTTCGAATAGCTTCCGCCAGAGGTTCTATACTAAGTCCAAATAACAGTGGCGAGAGACAACCTCCTTGACGATTTCCTCGTTGTAGTGAAAAGGAATGAGACATATTCCTATTCGTTCTAACAGATGATTTTAGACTTGAATATATCAACTCTATCCATTTCAAAAAGCACTCCCCAAAACCAAACTTCTTTAACGTTGCTAAAAGAAAAACCCAGTCGACGCGTCAAATACCTTTTCAGCATCGAGAGATATAGTATAACTGTTTGTTTGAGTTGGGTCTCAGAGTAATTGATGTTATTCAGAAGTCATCTTATATTCTATGTTGAGTGATGTCCTTCAATGACCCCAGTTTGATCAGGATCCTCAATTGTTTTTGTTAAAATCTTAGGATTTTAGAGTCACAATTTAGTAAACTTCTTTAACAGGTTGATAGTTGCTTCTAGGGTTGCAAAGGGTCAGAAACTTTCCGTAATTCTTCCGGAAATTTTCCATGGGAAGTTAAGCTCGGGAATTTGGGGAATTTTGCTTAAATTCATCAAAAAAGTTAGCTTATAACAGCCAACCTTTTTTGTGGGATACACATAAGGCAATTCTAGGTCTTGTGGCATATTTTGGTTAAACTATCCCCAATTCAATGGAATTTCAACCCTCTGCATGCACAGTGCATTCTTCCATCACATGTGCAGTGCACTCTTCCATCACATGTACAGCTGATTCTCAAGATCTTGCACACACACTAATGAGATGCTATTGAGCCCACATTACTACACTGTCTGAGCCAAGGACTACATGCTTTCTGGTAAATTTTGATTACAATACTGGTGGGGTGAATATATTTTATATGACATACATAATTTTTTGTCAACTAGTAAATAGGAGCCTACAGCAATTTGTGTTTAAATCATTTCTAACTGTTAACAATTTCTGCTAGTTACTTTTTGCTACCATGTGGGTTTTAGCTTGCTTGAGCCTGCTAACTGAGGAGTGTTAATTCACCTGTTTCCAAACATGGTTCATTTTAAAACATGTTTCTTACAAAGGAGTTGTTTAATCTAACTGCTTAACTATTTATCTGTACATGGAATTGTATTTGTTGTTTTTTTACTCATTTTTTCCCTAATCTTTACAGGAAAATGATACAGGCTCTATCTGATGTGTGGAGACATTTCACTGCAGCTAATGTAGAAGGAAAAGCTGTGTACATTTGCAAATACTGTGTCAAATCATATGTGAAGAATGATTCTGCAACAAAGATGCAGAATCATCTGGCAAAGTGCATAAAGTTCCCTCAGTGCTCACAATAAGCAACCTCTGACAAAAGTCCTTCTACGCCTATTCAAGGTGAAAATTATGAATCAGACACCTTATCGATAGCAAAAGCTCATGGTCCTCCTGGAATCAGAAGTTTTTTTGACTCAATGCAGGAACGTAGTCAAAAAATGCTGCAACTGGTTCACCTCTGATGCTCACAGGCAATGTGTATTGGAAGAGATTTCTGAATGTTCTTCGCCCAGCATACACCCCTCCAACCAGCCATGCTTTATCTACTCATTTTCTGGCTGCAGAGTTCAATAGAGTTCAAGTGAAGGTCAAGCAAATCATAGAGCAAGCAGACTGTATTGCGATCATCTCTGATGGGTGGTTGAATGTTCGTAGGCAAGGAATAATTAACTACATCATCTCCACCCCTCAACCAGCATTCTACAAGAGCACAGACACAAGGGACAACAGACACACCGGTCTCTACATTGCAGATGAGCTGAAGGCAGTCATCAATGACCTTGGACCACAGAAGAGATTTGCACTGGTGACAGACAATGCTACGAACATGAAGGCTGCTTGGTCTAAAGTGGAGTAGTCCTACCCTCACATCACACCCATTGGCTGTGCTGCTCATACATTGAATCTGCTCCTCAAGGACATCATGGCACTGAAAACAATGGATACACTCTACAAGAGAGCCAAGGAAATGGTTAGGTATGTGAAGGGTCATCAAGTTATAGCAGCAATCTACCTCACCAAGCAAAGTGAGAAGAATAAGAGCACCACATTGAAGCTGCCCAGCAACACCCGTTGGGGTGGTGTTGTCATCATGTTTGACAGTCTCCTGGAGGGGAAGGAGTCTCTCCAAGAAATGGCCATATCACAGTCTGCCGATATGGACAGCCCCATCAAGATAATCCTCCTGGATGATGCATTTTGGGAGAGAGTGGTAAGCAGCTTGAAACTCCTGAAATCTATAGCAGCAGTCATTGCACAGATTTAGGGAGACAATGCCATCCTGTCTGATGTTCAGACAAATATGAGGTAGGTAGTTGGATGGATGGGCTATTTACAGATGGGCGGTGTACAGCTGCAGCGATCGGTAAGCTGCTCTGACAGCTGAGGCTTAAAGTTAGTGAGGGAGATAGAAGTCTCCAACTTCAGTGATTTTTTCAATTCGTTCCCGTCATTGGCAGCAGAGAACTGGAAGGAGAGGCGGCAAAAGGAATAATTGGCTTTGGGGGTGACCAGTGAAATATACCTGCTGGAGCGCGTGCTACAGGTAGGTGCTGCTATGGTGACCAGTGAGCTGAGATGAGGCGGGGCGTCACCTAGCATAGACTTATAGATGACCTGGAGCCAGTGGGTTTGGCGACGAATATGAAGCAAGGGCCAACCAACGAGAGCATACAGGTCACAGTGGTGGGTAGTATATGGGGCTTTGGTGAAAAAACGGATGGCACTGTGATAGACTGCATCCAATATGCTGAGTAGAGTGTTGGAGGCTATTTTGTAAATGACATCGCCGAAGTCAAGGATCGGTAGGATAGTCAGTTTCACGAGGGTATGTTTGGCAGCATGAGTGAAGGATGCTTTGTTACGAAATAGGAAGCCGATTCTAGATTTAATTTTGGATTGGAGATGCTTAAAACCTCTTCGGACCACCCATCCCGGATCCGGGATCATTCTCATCAGAAAAGCTGACTAGCATAGCCTAGCCTAGCGCCACAGGGATATCATATAATATAATTTCATGAAATCACAAGTCCAATACAGCAAATGAAAGATAAACATCTTGTGAATCCAGCCAACATGTCCGATTTTTAAAATGTTTTACAGCGAAAACACAACATATATTTATGTTAGCTCACCACAATAGCCCAACACACAACGCCATTTTTTCACCGCAAAGATAGCTTTCACAAAACCCACAAATAGAGATAAAATGAATCACTAACCTTTGAACAATTTCATCAGATGACAGTCTTATGACATCATGTTATACAATACATTTATGTTTTGTTCGAAAATTTGCATATTTATAGCTACAAATCGGGGTTTTACATTGCCGCCATGGTCACAAATGGCACCAAAATGTCCGGAGAAATTTTAGACAGCCAAGTAATCTAACAGAAAAACTCATCATAAACTTTGCTGAAAAATACATGTTGCACATATAATTAAAGATACACTGGTTCTTAATGCAACCGCTGTGTTAGATTTTAAAAAATTACTTTAGTACAAAGCACAGCATGCAATAATCTGAGACAGCGCTCAGCCATTGTCCGCCATGTTGGAGTCCAAAGAGTCCACAAAAATACGAAATAACATCATAAATATTTGCTTACCTTTGATGAACAGAATGCAGTGCCAGGAATCCTAGTTCCACAATAAATCGTTGTTTTGTTTTAGAATGTCCATTTCTTCTGTCGAATTAGCAACTTTGGCTAGCATGGTGTAGCTCACGTGTACATGAAGATTTTACGCATGAAGGAAAAATTCAAAAAGTGATAATAAAAGTCGAATAAACTGGTCAAACTCAGTTGAGAATCCATCTTTAGGATGTTTTTCACAAATATATCCAATAACGTCCCAGACGGAGCATTTCTTCGTGTCTACCTAACAAACCTAAGTGCGTAGCCGAATACTGCCAATATGGCTGACCTCTCACTCCAATGACTCTCATCCGGTCCCAGAGAAGGCTAGACACTTCATTCCATGTTCTACTGCCTTTTGACATCTAGTGGAAGGCGTATGAAGTGCATACAGATCCATAAATACAAGGCAATTGAATAGGCGATGCCTTTCACAGAGACCCATTTCAGAATTTTCACTTCCTGTTTGGAAGTTTGCCTGCCAAATGAGTTCTGTTTTACTCACAGATATAATTCAAACAGTTTTAGAAACTTCAGAGTGTTTTCTATCCAATAGTAATAATAATATGCATATCATATGATCTAGGACAGAGTACGAGGCCGTTTAAATTGGGCACAATTTTATCCAGAAGTGAAAATGGCGCCCCCTATTTCCAAGAGGTTATTAACCAAGAGGTTAATGTGAGTCTGGAAGGAGAGTTTACAGTCTAACCAGACACCTAGGTATTTGTAAGTCAGAACCGTCCAGAGTAGTGATGCTGGATGGGCGGGCAGGTGTGGGCAGCGATCGGTTGAAGAGCATGCATTTAGTTTTACTTGCATTTAAGCGCAGTTGGAGGCCACGGAAAGAGAGTTGTATAGCATTGAAGCTCGTCTGGAGGTTAGTTAACACAGTGTCCAAAGAAGGGCCAGAAGTATACAGAATGGTGTCGTCTGTGTAGAGGTGGATCAGAGAATCACCAGCAGCAAGAGCGACATCATTGATGTATACAGAGAAGAGAGTCGGCCTGAGAATTAAACCCTGTGGCACCCCCATAGAGACTGCCAGAGGTCCGGACAACAGGCCATCCAATTTGACACACTGAACTCTGTCTGAGAAGTAGTTGGTGAACCAGGCGAGGCTGTTGAGTCTGCCGATAAGAATGTGGTGATTGACAGAATCTAAAGCTTTGGCCAGGTCGATGAATACAGCTGCACAGTATTGTCTCTTATCGATGGCGGTTATGATATCGTTTAGGACCTTGAGCGTGGCTGAGGTGCACCAATGACCAGCTTGGAAACCAGATTGCATAGCAGAGAAGGTACAGGTACGGTGAGATTTGAAATGGTAGGTGATCTGTTTGTTTACTTGGCTTTCAAAGACCTTAGAAAGGCAGGGTAGGATAGATATAGGTCTGTAGCAGTTTGGGTCTAGAGTGTCTCCCCCTTTGAAGAGGTGGATGACCGCAGAAGATTTCCAATCTTTGGGGATCTCAGACGATACGAGAGGTTGAACAGGCTAGTAATAGGGGTTGCAACAATTGTCTATCCCGGCTGATTTGTAGGGGTCCAGATTTTGCAGCTCTTTCAGAACATCAGCTATCTGGATTTGGGTGAAGGAGAAATGGGGGAGGCATGAGCAAGTTGCTGTGGGGGGTGCAGGGCTGTTGACCAGGGTAGGGGTAGCCAGGTGGAAAGCATGGCCAGCTGTAGAAAAATGCTTATAGAAATTCTCAATTATCGTGGATTTATCGGTGGTGACAGTGTTTCCTAGCCTCAGTGCAGTGGGCAGGTGGGAGGAGGTGCTCGTATTCTCCATGGACTTTACAGTGTCCCAGAACTTTTTGGAGTTTGTGCTACAGGATGCACATTTCTGTTTGAAAAAGCTTGCCTTTGCTTTCCTAACTGCCTGTGTTTATTGGTTCCTAACTTCCCTGAAAAGTTGCATATCGCGGGGGCTATTCGATGCTAATGTAGTACGCCACAGGATGTTTTTGTGCTGGTCAAGGGCAGTCAGGTCTGGAGTAAACCAAGGGCTATATCTGTTCCTGGTTCTACATTTTTGGAATGAGGCATGCTTATTTAAGATGGCGAGGAAAGCACTTTTAAAGAATAACCAGGCATCCTCTACTGACGGAATGAGGTCAATATCCTTCCAGGATACCCGGGCCAGGTCGATTACAAAGGCCTGCTCGTTAAAGTGTTTTCGGGAGCGTTTGACAGTGATGAGGGGTGGTTGTTTGACCACAGACCCATTACCGACGCAGGCATTGAGGCAGTGATCGCTGAGATCCTGGTTGAAGACAGCAGAGGTGTATTTGGAGGGCAGGTTGGTTAGGATGATATCTATGAGGGTGCCCGTGTTTGCGGATTTAGGGCTGTACCTGGTAGGTTCATTGATAAGATTTGTGTGAGATTGAGGGCATCAACCTTAGATTGTAGGATGGCCGGGGTGTTAAGCATGTCCCAGTTTAGGTCACCTAACCGCACAAGCTCTGAAGATAGATGGGGGTAATCAATTCACATTTGGTGTCCAGGGCACAGCTGGGGGCAGAAGGTGGTCTATAGCAGGCGGCAAGCGGCAATCATCTCAACAAACTGTTGGTCAAAGATTGATGAATTAGTCCACCATTAAGGTCCCAATTATAATCATAAATCCAGGTAGTTTTAAGTCCTTAAGAAGAAGGGGTCGCTTCAGTAGTCAATGTGGACTAGGCAATGTTCCACGGTTGATTTAGGCTACTTCTTGGGCCTTGAGTCCTTCTGTCTCTCACTCCTTCTGAGACCAACAATTTGCCACATAGTCGGCATATTTTTTCGTACCCTGTCCTTGGATCTGGAAGGTGGTGTAATCCCAATGGAGCGTGGGAAGGACTCAGAATCAGGTACAGAATCAAAGATGTGGGTCTTGCTCTCATGGGTGACGCCCAGCTTCGCAGGGAACATCAGAGAGTATGTGATGTTTTTGGCAGCCAATTCTCTCTTGATCCCGTCGTAATCTTTTCTTTTCTGCAACAACTCTGCAGAATAGTGATTGAAGATAGACATGCGCTTGTCCTTGTAGAGTAGTTCTCCCTTGGTTCTCGACAGATGCATTATCTCGTTTCGTTGAGAAGGCGCACGATGATAGCGCTGGTTCTCTGTGTGTCCTTTGCTCCTGGCCTGCAGGTGCCATTCTGTGGGCCCTCTCCATGACAGCATCGATTTCCAAAACCTCCCTCGGCATCGTGTCCACAAATGTAGACAATTTCTGCACCCTTTCTGCACAAAAATGTAAACATTAATACGCCGCGAAAAGTTTTCCAACAAGTCTCCCTTCTTTTGCAATTCCTCTACTTGGCCCATCAAGTAATGAATAGCCTGATCTTGTTGCTTTTCGTCATGTTCTTCATTTTCTTTTCAATGTGGGTCATCTGTTTATAATTTTTCTCCAGAGTAGCCTTCATGCCATCGATAGAGATTTGCATTTTGCCGAGTGAGGTGGCCGTTTTCCTCGTCAAAATAACTTCTGTTCTGCCCTGAGAGATGAACCTCCGCCATATCTGTCTCTGTAGTGTTAGAGCAACATCCAGCTAAATCTACACTTCACTGTTTTCCAAAGTGGTGTCTGTTTCTTGCCTGACAGGTGAAGCTGTGTACAGACAAGTCTGACTAATCAAGATATCAAGTGATCAGCTGCATCTACCCCAGCATATGGTTTAGATACATGGTATCTTTACCTTCCCCTCTCCTTCATCGGCAAGCAGATCCAAGGCTGTCTTTATCCAGCCAGTCTCTCCACACCCATGGCTCCTGCCTCATCAGGCAGGATCAAGGATCAAGGAGGGAAGGATCAAGGGAAGGATCAAGGGGGGAAACGGCGGGCATTTGACATATGTTCAGATGTAGTGCTGGGCTAAATCCATGGGAAATATTACACTGTGGAAATGATATCTCTGAGGCTTTCCCACTCCCACTCGTCCCCACTAATTCAGTCCATCTCGGTCTTTGTCTCCCGTCCTCATCCCCCGAAAGTTTGAAAAGCTGCACTTTCAGAGACTAATGATGTGTTGAGCACAGTTCAGAACTTTAAAAAAACAAGATTCGATTTTCCACTCGTTTTATCTCTTTTTACAGTGCCTGGAACATCTCTTCCATTTTTTCCTTTACTAACGATTCAATACGTATCTAGTTCCATGGGCTGCTATACGATACAGAAACAATACGTTTTAGTTTGAAATGATTTGGTAAGATTTGGTTTGATTAGAGGAACAAATCAATGCGATACACTGCGATAAACATATTCATTTTCCATTCTAAACTAAAATCGGCTGCTGATGGAGCTCATGAGCTGGGCCTCTGAGCTGGTTCTGTTTAACTTTTAGTTGGTACTCATCCCGGATCCGGGAGCACCCCCCACAGTAAAAAAGCTGACTAGCATAGCCTAGCATAGCGTCACAAGTAAATACAAGCATCTAAATATCATTAAATCACAAGTCCAAGACACCAGATGAAAGATACAGATCTTGTGAATCCAGCCATCATTTCTGATTTTTAAAATGTTTTACAGGGAAGACACAATATGTAAATCTATTAGCTAACCACGATAGCAAAAGACACAACCTTTTTTTCTCCACCATTTTTTTCCTGCATGGGCAGCTATCACAATTTCGACTAAATAAAGATATATATAGCCACTAACCAAGAAACAACTTCATAAGATGACAGTCTGATAACATATTTATGGTATAGGATAAGTTTTTTTTGAAAAATGTGCATTTTTCAGGTATAAATCACATTTCTACATTGCAGCTGCAATCTGAAATAGCGTTGGAAGCAGCCGGAATAATTACAGAGACCGACGTCAATTACCAAAATACTCATCCTAAAACATTTCTGAAAAATTCACAGCATACAGCAATCGAAAGACACAGATCTTGTGAATCCAGACAATGTTTCAGATTTTCTAAGTGTTTTACAGCGAAAACACAATATATCGTTATATTAGCATACCACATGAGCTAACATCACCCAGCATTGAATCAAGCCAAAAGGGTCGATAACGTTATCGCCACCAAAATATATTAATTTTTTCACTAACCTTCTCAGAATTCTTCAGATGACAGTCCTGTAACATCATATTACACAATGCATATAGCTTTTGTTCGAAAATGTGCATATTTAGCAGCATAAATCGTGGTTATACAATGTAATCTGTAAAAACATTGCATGCATTCTGGCCGGCGCCATCTTGGAGAAGCGCCTATTATAATAAAAAAACTATTCATAAACTTGACTAAAAAATATAAGTTGGACACCAATTGAAAGATAAATTAGTTCTTAATGCAATCGCTGTGTTAGATTTTTAAAATTAACGTTACTAGACATATAGTGTGCGTTGCAGCCAGACCAGTGCCTGCAAACATGGTGATCAAACACTATTACATTTTTCCACATAAATACGGAATAACATCATAAATAGTTCTTACTTTTGGACGAGCTTCCATCAGTATCTTGGGCAAAGTGTCCTTTCTCCAAAAGAATCGTTGCTTTGTTGTAAAACGACCTCCTCAACTTCGGAACTAGCAGCTAACGATAGCTACACGGCACACACATGTCCAAATCCTCAAACGCAATACTAAGGAAATTCAGAAAAATAGCAATATACTCGCATAAACTGATATAAATCGGTTTCAAATAACTTCGTTATGATGTTTCTAACACCTATAACGAATTAAATCACAGACGGATATATCTTTGGTCAATAAAGAGTGCTTTTGAGCATGCAATTCTGATGTCCCTTCTGCGTCCTGGCGAGCGGTCGAAAGGAAGGGACACGTCACTCCATCCCCTTTTATAAACTCTGAGAAACACGTAGAGAGCCCATTCCACTTCTCATTGGTTACTGACATCCAGGGGAAGGCGGGTGCAGTTCATTTCCAGCCATAGGATATACACAGACTTTTAAACTGAACCCAGATCAGAGCCTAGTTTTCAGACCTCCGCAAGTCATGTCAGGAATTTCGCTGTAGATGGAGTTCTGGTTCACCCACAGACAAAATTCAAACGGTTTTAGAAACTAGAGATTGTTTTCTATCCAATAGTAATAATAATATGCATATTGTACGAGCAAGAATTGAGTACGAGGCAGTTTAATTTGGAGACGCAAAAAAAGAAGAAGTGCTAACAGCACCCCCTATTGCTAACGTCTGTGTGTTTGTGTGTGCCGCGTGCATGCATGCAAAAGTGTAAAGACCATTTGGAAGTTTTGACCAACTTGGAGTGAGCTTCTCTTCTTTTCCTGCTTCAACCATGCAGTGTGGGTAGCAAAAGTGATCGCTGTCCTTGTTATGAAATCCTCAACTTTGCCCTGTATATCTAAGAATGACATCTCCTTCTTGGTCAAACAGCCTTTACACAGCCTGGAGGTGTGTTGGGTCATTGTCCTGTTGATAAACAAATGATAGTCCCACTTAGCGCAAACCAGATGGGATGGTGTATCGCTGAGTAGCCATGCTGGTTAAGTGTGCCTTGAATTCTAAATAAATCACTGACAGTGTCACCAGCAAAGCACCATCACACCTCCTTCATGCTTTACAGTGGGAACCACATATGCAGAGATCATCTGTTCACCTACTCTGCGTCTCTCAAAAAAAAACTCAAATTTTGACTCATCAAACCAAAGGACAGATTTTCACTGATCTCATGTCCATTGCTCGTGTTTCTTGGCCCAAGCAAGTCTCTTCTTATTATTGTTGTCCTTTAGTTGTGGTTTCTTTGCAGCAATTCGACCATGAAGGCCTGATTCACGCAGTCTCCTCTGAACAGTTGATGTTGAGATGTTTCTGTTACTTGAACTTTGAAGCATTTATTTGGGTTGCAATTTCTGAGGCTGTTAACTCTAATGAACTTATCCTCTGCAGCAAAGGTGACTCTGGGTCTTCCTTTCCTGTGGCGGTCCTCATGAAAGCCAGTTTCATCATAGCTCTTGATAGTTTTTGTGACTGCACTTGAAGAAATGTTCAAAGTTCTTGAAATTTTCCACATTGACTGACCTTCATGTAATGATGGACTGCCATTTGCTTTGCTGTTTTTGCCATAATATGAACTTGGTCTTTTACCAAATAGGGCTATGTTCTGTGTACCAACCCTACCTTAGCACAACACAACTGATTGGCTCAAAGGCATTAAGAAGGAAAGACATTCCCACAAATTAACTTTTATCATGGCACACCTGTTAATTGAAATTACTTCAAATCAAATTTTATTTGTCACATCTGTCGAATACAAGAGACCAATAGACCTTACCGTGAAATGCTTACTTACAAGCCATTAATCAAAAATGTAGTTCAAGAAATAGAGCTAAGAAAATCTAAATCAAAAAGACAAAAATCAAAAAGTAACACAAGAAATGAATATAACAATAACAAGGCAATACACAGGGGGTACCGGTACTGAGTCAATGTGCGGGGCTACAGGTTAGTCGAGGTAATTTGTTAAGTGACTATGTATAGATAATGAATAGCGAGTAGCAGCAGTGGGGGAGGGTCAATTTAAATCGTCCGGCCATTTGATAAATTGTTCAGCAGTCTTATGGCTTGCGGGTAGAAGCTGTTGAAGAGCCTTTTAGTCCAAGACTTGACGCTCCGGTACCGCTTGCTGTGTGTGCGGTAACAGAGAGAACAGTCTATAATTGGAGTCTTTTAACATTTTTGGGGCCTTCTTCTGACTCCGCCTAGTACATAGGTCCTGGATGTCAGGAAGCTACCCTCTGTACCGCCTTACGGTCAGATGCCAAGCAGTTACCATACCAGGCAGTGATGCAACCGGTCAGGATGCTCTCGATGGTGGAGCTGTAGAACCTTTTGAGGATCTGGGGAGCCATGCCATATCTTTTCAGTCTCCTAGGGGGAAAAGGCATTGTTGCGCTCTCTTCACAACTATCTTTGTGTGTTTGGACCATGATAGTTCGTTGATGTGGACACCAAGGAACTTAACTCTCGACCCGCTCCATTTCAGCCCCGTCGATGTTATTGAGGGCCTGTTCGGCCCTTCTTTTCCTATAGTGCACGATCAGCTCCTTTGTCTTGCTCACATTGAGGTAGAGGTTGTTGTCCTGGCACCACACTGGCAGGTCTCTGACCTCCTCCCTATAGGCTGTCTCATCATTGTCTACGATCAGGCCTACTACTGTTGTGTCGTCAACAAACTTAATGATGGTGTTGAAGTCGTGCTTGGCCACGCAGTCGTGGGTGAACAGGGAGTACAGGAGAGGACTAAGCACACCCCTGAGGGGCCCCAGTGTTGAGGATCAGCGTGGCAGATACATTGTTGCCTACCTCTACCACCTGTGGGCAGCCCGTCAGGAAGTCCTTGATCCAGTTGCAGAGGGAGGTGTTTAGTCCCATAGTCCTTAGCTTAGTGATGAGCTTTGTGGGCGCTATGGTGTTGAATGCTGAACTGTAGTCAATGAGCAGCATTCTCACATAGGTGTTCCTTTTGTCCAGGTGGAAAAGGGCAGTGTGGAGTGCGATTGAGAGTCTGTCATTTGTTTATCTGTTGGGGCGGTATTGGGAATTGGAGTGGGTCTAGGGTTTCTGACGTAATGGTGTTGTGAGCCATGACCAGCCTTTCAAAGCACTTCTTGACTACCGATGTGAGTGCTACGGTCCGGTAATCATTTAGGCAGGTTACCTTCGCTTTCTTGGCCACAGGGACTATTGTGGTATGTTTGAAACATGCAGGAATTACAGACTTGGTCAGGGAAAGGTTGAAAATGTCAGTGAAGACACTTGCCAGTTGGTCCGTACTTGCTTTGAGTACACGTCATGGTAATCCGTCTGGCCCCGCGGCTTTGTGAATGTTGACCTGTTTAAAGGTCTTGCTTACATCGGCTACGAAGACCGTGATCATGCAGTCGTCCAGAACAGCTGATGCTCTCATGCATGCTTCAGTGTTGCTTGCCTTGAAGTGAGCATAAAAGGCATTTAGCTCGTCTGGTAGGCTCGCGTCACTGGCAACTTGCAGCTGGGTTTCCCTTTGTAGTCCTAAATAGTTTTCAAGCCCTACCACATCCGACGAGCATCAGTGCCGGTGTAGTAGGATTCAATCTTAGTCCTCTATTGATGCTTTGCCTGTTTGATGGTTTGTCTGAGGGCATAACGGTATTTCTTATAAGCATCCGGATTAGTGTCCCGCTCCTTGAAAGCGGCAGCTCTAGCCTTTAGCTCGGTGCGGATGTTGCCTGTCATCCATGGCTTCTGGTTAGTATATGTACGTACGGTCACTGTGGGGACAACGTCGTCGATGGACTTATTGATGAAGCTGGTAATTGAGGTGGTATACTCCTCAATGCCATTGGATGAATCCCGGAACATATTCCAGTCTGTGCTAGCAAAACATTCCTGTGGCGTAGCAGGTGACTACCTCATTGATTCCAGGTGACTACCTCATGAAGCTGGTTAAGAAAATGTCAAGAGTGTGCAAAGCTGTCATCAAAGCAAAGAGTGGCTGCTTTGAAGAATCTCAAATATAAAATATATTTTGATTTGTTTAACACTGTAGCTTATGCTTTCAGTGCTAGATTAATTATCTGATCCTTTGATTGGATGGACAACATGTCAGTTAATGCTGCAAGAGCTCTGATAGGTTGGAGGACATTCTCTGGAAGTTGTCATGATTACTGTGTAAGTCTATGGAAGGGGGTGAGAACCACGAGCCTCCTAGTTTTAAATTGAAGTCAATTTACCCAGAGGAGGACGGAAACTAGCTGTCCTCCTGCTACACCATTGTGCTACCCTACAGAATGATGTTGGGGCTACTGTAGACATTCATTGCAAAACTGTATGTTTTAATCAATTATTTGGTGACGTGAATATATTTAGTACAGTTTTATCTAAAAAAGATAACTTTTTTAATGTTTCACTATTTTTATGAAACTCACTGAGGAGGATGGTCCCTTCCTCCTCTGTGGAGCCTCCACTGTTGTAGGATCAATGACTGTCAACACAACAATTACATGCTTAGTTCGACACTGAAGGAGAGGACGCAGTTGTCACAAAGGGTGAGAGGTATTTTCGGAAGGTAGAAAGTAATTTGAGCAAAAAAATCTGTGAACCAGCGATTCGGAACATTTGACTCGATTTCTTGGCCAATGCATGCTACATTTTGACCAGTTTGGGGTCTCGTAGACCAATGCACTCGTCTGCACTCATATCTTAAACATTTGAACATTTGAACATGGTGAATCGTTACATCCCAACCCTCTTAGAAAAAAATATGCTAAATAGAAACATATAGGGTTCTTTGTTCTGTCCCCTTAGGGCAACCCTTTTTGGTGGGTTCTTCATTGAACCCCCTGTGTATGGTTCTGCCTAGAACCCTCTATAAAGGGTTCTACCAAGAACCATTTTATAATCTCAAGGTTCTTGCTAGAACCCTCTATGAAGTGTTCTACCGAGAACCATTTCATCTTTGGAGGGTTCCTCCTAGAACGATCTATCAATGGTTCCACCAACCTTATTAGCATTTAAAATTACGTTATTTATGACAATAATTACATATACCATAAGGCCTTTCTTTGAGGGCCTAGTTATACACTAACACAGTGGTGTTAGATAACTCCTGGTTTACAGGCCACATCAGGTCAACTGGAACAACCATCCCAGTATCGGGTCCAATGAATCCACAGAATGGATTAGTTTGTTATTTATCTTAGTGTAGCATATCATTAATCAACCAATAAATGTACATGCAAAAACAGACATTAAAACAAACAATTCTGAATATCACCCTGCAGTAGAGCATGCTGGGAAATATGGCTCTATGAAGATAGAACCCTTCTTGCCTTCCAAAGAATCATCAAAGAACCCTTTCTTCCAAAAATGTTTTTTTAGGATGTTAAAGGTTCTAGGTAGAACCCTTTGCCTTACAAAGAACCCTTGTATTCAGATCAAAGCGGTTCTTGGTAGAACGCTATCCCTTTTTTCTATGAGTGCAGTAAAGGGCATATTGCTTAATGTCAAGTGATGGAAAACATGCATCGAAACGGGAAGGGGACGAGACCAAATGTCTTCTTTGCTCTGTTCTTTTGTCTCCTTCAGATCTGGTTTGCCTTTGTCAATGGATTCTCTGGTCAGGTTCTGTTTGAACGCTGGTGCATCGGCCTGTACAATGTGGTGAGTGTTTATCCGATTTACTCTCCTCTCTCCATTACTGTGAAAGAGCCTGTTTTATAATTCCCCTCCCCTGTTGCTCTCTGGCAAGAAAACCCATTTGCTGTGGCACCCCAGACGTGTTCCCCTTACTGCAGGACCATATCATCATATCCTGAGACATTTCCCATAAATTTATGACCTGCTGTTAAGTCCATATTCCCCTCGTGCCCCGAACTATGTACTGACTGTGGAAAGAACAACAGCCCCCCAAAGAGTAGTTAGCGAAGGTGGTCATTTGTGAATGATAAAGGAACAGGTTGAATAGAGCAGCACACAACCAGCTCTGGGCAACGGATGTCCCACAGGGTCCGGTTTTGGATCTAACGAATCTATGTTTCCTGTCTGTCAAATGAAATGAGTGAGCGGGCGGAAAGAATGTGTATTTTAACACTGCAACGGAAAATGTGAATAATACATTGTTTCGGGTTTCAACGAGTTGACGTGTAGCTTTACACCCTCTGTTAAGGATATACCCAAGTCCATAAACAAAAGCGAGTGAGGGAAGTGAGAGGAGAGACGTGGCCCGCACACCGTTGACGGAACGCTAATGGCAGTGATTTCATCGCCGACCAAGAAATTAGAACATAGTCACCGCTCTGGCTGTTTTTTTAAAGCGACAACAGTGGTGGACTATTCTTTCACGTTACCTAAAATGCAGGGAAATTCCACCGGCTCTGTGGTAGTCTGTCGGAGGCAGTGGGCCGAATCCGCCCCTCAATGGCGATGCTCGGCACCCTGAATGAGAAACGATGCAGTGGAGCATGTCCTCCTGCATCCCACCAGCTCCAGCCTGCAGTCTGGAGCCTGCAGATGGGCCAGTGGGGAACTCACACCACTGACCCGCAGAGTCCCCACTCTGTTCTCTCATTCCTCTCTCTCTCTCTCTCTCTCTCTCTCTCTCTCTCTCTCTCTCTCTCTCTCTCTCTCTCTCTCTCTCTCTCTCTCTCTCTCTCTCTCTCTCTCTTTCTCTCTCTCTCTTTCTCTCTCTCAGCAGCTGCTGCAGAGTGAAACGTTACAACAGCACATAGAAATTGCACTAGCTCCGCGAAAATACCTGCTAACTAGTCAAGGGCGTCGCATATGTTTGTCTGAGATGGCTTTTGCATATGAATGGAGTGTGCCGAATCAAAATAAATCTCCAAAAGTGCTACACGCTCAACAGCCTCCACTCAATAGAATCAGGGCAAGTCATAACTTCAGTATATGGCAATCAATGCAAAAGATAAGCAAAGAAAAGTTTTTTGTTTTCAATAGGCTGCGTTCACTGTTTACAAAACAAAAAACAGTTTACAATGTTCAGAAATGTGGGATGAACTGGCCATGAACTGTCTAATGGACAATGATGTATATGAGAGGCTTTGAAGCCACTTATTGGCCATATTGGCACTCCAAAGTAGGAGTACACCTCCATAGGAATGAATGGAATTCTACAGTATTTCAATTACATATATTTAAGTATTTTTGTTGTTGTGGTGGGGACAGTAACATTAGTCATCTAAAAAAAAAAAGTAATGTATGGAAAATGTTTTTATATATATTTTTTTTTATATATGTTTAGATCACATAATATTATTTCAAAGTATATATTAAGGTGTCTGTAATAGAATAAACATGTAGACATTAAAACATTCATTTCTATAGCTTCCAAAATATTTTTTCCAATGGTGAGGAAGTGCCAAGATGGAGGCGTGGTGGCTTTAACATCTAGTGTATAAATCATTTGCTAATGGACCGGATTAATTGTATCTTATTGTTGATCCTCTTCTTGGTATTGTTTGGCCCATAGTAAGCAAACTGTTTCTTTCCAGACTTTTCCCACATTTTGTTACATCACAGCCTTATTCTAAAATAATTTAAATTGTTCTTCACACAATACCCCATAATGACAAAGCAAAAACAGGTTTTTAAAAATGTTTGCAAATTTATACAACAACAAAACAAACTACATAAGTTTTCAGACCCTTTACTCAGTACTTTGTTGAAGTACCTTTGACGGTGATTACAGCCTTGAGTTTTCTTGGGTATGACGCTTCAAGCTTGGCACACCTGTATTTAGGGAGTTTCTCCCATTCTTCTCTGCAAATCCTCTCAAGCTCTGTCAGGTTGTATGGGTAGCATCGCTGCACAACAATTTTCAGGTCTCTCCAGAGACGTTGGATCAGATTCAAGTCCGGGCTCCGGCTGGGCCACTCAAGGACATTCACAGACTTGTCCCGAAGCCACTCCTGCATTGTCTTGGCTGTGTGCTTAGGGTCGTTGTCCTGTTGGAAGGTGAACCTTTGCCCCAGTCTGAGTTTCTGGAACAGGTTTTCATCAAGGGTCTCTCTGTACTTTGCTCCATTCATCTTTCCCTTGATCCTGACAAGTCTCCCAGTCCCTGCCGCTGAAAAACATCCCCACAGCTTGATGCTGCCACCACCATGCTTCACCGTAGGGAGGTTTCCTCCAGATGTGACGCTTGGCGTTCAGGCCAAATAGTTCAATCTTGGTTTCATCAGACCGGAGAATCTTGTTTCTCATGGTCTGAGAGTTCTTTAGGTTTCTTTTGGCGAACTTCAAGCGGGCTGTCATGTGTATTTTACTGAGGAGTGGCTTCCGTCTGGCCACCCTACTATAAAGGGCTGATTGGTGAAGTGCTGCAGAAATAGTTGTCCTTCTGGAAGGTTCTCCCATCTCCACAGAGGTACTCTGGAGCTCTGTCAGAGTGTCCATCGGGTTCTTGGTCTGACCAAGGGCCCTTTTCCCCCGATTGCTCAGTTTGACCGGGCGGCCAGCTCTAGGAAGAGTCTTGGTAGTTCCAAACTTCTTCCATTTAAGAATGATGGAGGCCACTGTGTTCTTGGGGACCTTCAATGCTGCAGACATTTTTGGGTACCCCTTCCCCAGATCTGTGCCTTGACACAATCCTGTCTCTGAGCTCTTTGGACAATTCCTTTGACCTCATGGCTTGGTTTTTGCTCTGACATGTCAACTGTGGGACCTTATATAGACATGTGTGTGCCTTTCCAAATCATGTACAATCAAATTGTTGAAACATCTCAAGGATTATCAATGGAAACAGGAAGCACCTGAGCTCAAATTTGAGTCTGATAGCAAAGGGTCTGACTACTTATGTTTTTTTTATTTCTAAAAACCTGTTTTCGCTTTGTCATTATGGGGAATAGTGTGTAGATTGATGAAGGAAAAAAATATGTAATCCATTTTAGAATAAGGCTGTAACGTAACAAAATGTGGAAAAAGTCAAGGGGTTTGAATACTTTCCAAATGCACTGTATACTGTGCTGTGAAAAAGTATTTGCCCCTTTCTGATTCTCTTTTTTTTTCTTCATATTTCTGACAGAACGTTATCAAATCTTCAACCATAACCTAATATTAGATAAAGGGAACCTGAGTAAACAAATAACACAAAATGTTGATACTTATTTCATTTATTTAATTAACAAAGTTATGCAACACCCAATGCCCCTCTGTGGAAAAGTAATTCCCCCTTACACTCAATAACTGGTTGTGCCACCTTTAACTGGTTGTGCTCTGTATCAGAGAATTCTAAAGGAGAATGTCAGGTCATCCATCCGTGAGCTGGAGCTGAAGCGCAGCTGTGTCATGCAGCAGGACAATGATCCTAAACACACAATAAAGTCTACATCAGAATGGCTGGAAAGCAACACATTTAAAGTTCTGGAATGGCCTAGTCAAAGTCCAGATCTAATCCCGAATTGAGATGTTGTGGCAGGACCTGAAACGAGCAGTTCATGCTCGAAAACCCACAAATGTTGCTGAGTTAAAGCCGTTCTACATGAAAGAGTGGGCCAAAATTACTCCACAGCGATGTGAGACTGATCAACAACTACAGGAAGCGTTTGGATGCAGTAATTGCAGATAAAGGCGGCATAACCAGTTGTTGAGTGTAAGGGGACAATAACTTTTTCTCACAGGGGCATTGGGTGTCGCATAACTTTGTCACATTAAAAAAGTATCAATATATTGTGTTATTTGTGTTTATCTAATATTATGTTTTGGTTTAAGATCTGATCAAATTCAGTGTCCAAAATATTCAAACATTTTGAAAATCAGAAAGGGGGCAAATATTTAGCTGAATAGGCCATCATTAGTGTCCGTGTTTTCACTAATGCAGTAATGGAATCAATTGTGTCTTGTGAAGGTCCTTGTGATTAGGAAAAGCCTGGCTTTCATTAGGTTACTCACTGAGGAACGATAAGACTGTTTTCCCATCCGAAGTTGTATCTGATAGCGTCTTTGCTAACAGGCCGTTAGTTGAGTCTACTGGTCTTTTGAGTTTACTACCTTTATCCTCACTTCTGGGTTTTGTGATGGGAAATGTTGAACAATGCAAAACAGTGTAGTTTAATTTGATATGTGTGTTTGTGTGTTTAGATTTTCACCGCTCTGCCTCCTCCCACTCTGGGAATATTTGAACGCTCATGCAGGAAAGAGAACATGTTGAAGTACCCGGGACTCTACAAAACCTCCCAGAATGCCATGGGCTTCAACATCAAGGTAGGTCTTGTGTCTGAACGTTAGAGGAACATTGTCTCAACGATTCCTTCATTTTCTGTCATTCCACTTTTACCCCTCATGTTGTTTGTCTGGGCCACATTTCCATTCATAGTGTAGTAAATTCTTAAGTATTTTCTAAGCTTAAATAGGTTTACTAAGGTTTACTTAGCATCAACAAACAACAAGGGAGATATAAGACTGCAATCAACCAGGCGTTTTTTTCCCTTATAACCTCTGTTCTGTCTCCAAATTGACATCCTTTACACACAATGGAGACGAAATGCTCCAAACTGATTTTAGGTCAGTCTAATGACAGAGAGTGAATCTGCTCGTCTGTCCCAATTGGTCTGTGTCTTACGCGTGGGGTCTCTCCACATAATGATCACCAGTCTTACCAGGTGCAGTGGTCAGAGGGTGTCTGCCTGCCTGCCTGTCTCTCTTTCTATTGGGGGGGGGGGGGCTGTCTGTTAGCTTTCCCCTGCTGTCTGTTAACAAAGATGTCTCCCCTTCTCCATGCCTGCCCCCATTCTACGGCCTTTAACCCCCCCCCCCCCCCATCCACGGCACACCTAGCCCCCTTACTTTACAGGCGTGGAGACCCGGTTAGTGCCGCATGGAGACAGAAAAAAAAATAAAGCCTGAGTGGCCATGGAGGTCAGGGGCGACAGGGGGAGTGGGGAGATAGCGGGCCAGAGAGAGGGGCGGAGGAGGGGGAAGGTTAAAGGGAGAGAGTGTGCTCTGCTGTGAGGATGTGATGGCATAAACTGTGGGAAATTATGATTGTTTTTTAAGCAATGGGCTGTTTGAACTGGAGGCCTTCTGCCTGGTCGGGCTGGCTTAGCCTAAGTACTGTAAATAAGATAACCCCAGTCTACTGGTCTCTCCCCAGAGAGTTAGTCTGCATGGGGTCAGTCACCTCACAGTTAGAGTTGACCCATGGACCTCAGCCGGCATGTCCCCCTCACAGCTTTTATTTCTGTTTGGGTGAGAGAAGGGCTCCATATGGCCAAGTGTTATATGACCCTCCAGGGAATAGCAGGGTGACATTGTGCAAGGCAGGCCGCAGTCTCAGTTTTGTGGTTTCAAGTCGCCCTGCAAATCAAGACTGTCAAAAAAACGGACTTGTTGATTCAAATTGGTTTTCCTCCATTTTCGATTGACCCCTTGCTAAAGCCCTGTAATAACGACTTGTCCAGGTCACCGTGGTGTTTTCACAGGCCTGTCCACTCTTTCCCTCTGAAAAATTTCCATGCCTCATAGCCCGAGGCAAGGTGCGAAAATCCAGCAGGAATTTGCCCGAAACCCCTTTCTTTCTGCACGCCTGTCTCTTTTGTACACAACAGATACTGTCTGAGCGAATTAGGAGGTGAGAGAGAGAGGGCCAGGGAAGGGTGTGAAATATTTCAGGCGTTGCCGCCTGCACCACTGTGTCCTTTCATTTTTAATTGCATTTTCCTGACACTTAAGTCACTCTAATAAACCTCAGTCCCCCGATGTGGCCCCCAGTAATTACACCGCCTCGCCATTTCCCTCCATTTACTCCCCCCCCACTCCCTCCTCTCCTCCCTCGCTTTGCGCAACAGCATTAAAGAGGAAGGACAGGAAATATTTGGCCCGATATAAACGGCATCCTTTCATGCTTTTTTAAGCAATTAGGTGCAGCACAATGGGCCCGAATCTTTTAGCCAGGACACGAACATGGACAGGCCGGCATTCATGCCAGAGTTCTTAGCAATCTGCCGGGATACAGCGGTGGGGGGAGGGGAGTGAGGCTTCACTATGACAAATGATTATGAACATTTATTGATTTAATTAGCATTCATTAGGGTGCTGGGCATTTATAAAGGCTTATTGTTCCACACTGGGTTGTGTTGGGGCAGAGTGAGGAGGGTGATGTGAGGTGGGGTTGTTGTTCCACACTGTGTTGTGTTGGGGCAGAGTGAGGAGGGTGATGTGAGGTGGGGTTGTTGTTCCACACTGGGTTTTGTTGGGGCAGAGTGAGGAGGGTGATGTGAGGTCTGGGTTGTGTTGGGGCAGAGTGAGGAGGGTGATGTGAGGTGGGGTTGTTGTTCCACACTGGGTTGTGTTGGGGCAGAGTGAGGAGGGTGATGTGAGGTGGGGTTGTTGTTCCACACTGGGTTGTGTTGGGGCAGAGTGAGGAGGGTGATGTGAGGTGGGGTTATTGTTCCACACTGGGTTGTGTTGGGGCAGAGTGAGGAGGGTGATGTGAGGTGGGGTTGTTGTTCCACACTGGGTTGTGTTGGGGCAGAGTGAGGAGGGTGATGTGAGGTGGGGTTGTTGTTCCACACTGGGTTGTGTTGGGGCAGAGTGAGGAGGGTGATGTGAGGTGGGGTTATTGTTCCACACTGTGTTGTGTTGAGGAGGGTGAGGTGGGGTGGGGTAGGGGAGGTGGAGGCAGGGACAGAGGGGAAAGTTGTAGGCTACTTGCCAGTTGAGGCTAATTGAGTTTAAACGTGTAATTGTAACATTGGAGATAATCTATAACACATTGAACCACAGAGATGGGGGGGTGAGGAGGGGTACATCCATCGGATGTAGTGATCACAATATACTAGCCATATCAAAGTTCCAAAGGCTGGGCATAATATTGTGTATAAGAGGTCATACAATACGTTTTGTAGTGATTCCTATGTTGTTGATGTGAAGAATATTTGTTGGTCCGTGGTGTGTAATGACGAGCAACCAGACGTTGCACTTGACACATTTCTGAAATGTCTTATCCCAGTTACTAATAAGCATGCACCTATTAGGAAAATGACCGTAAAACCTGTTAAATCCCCGTGGATTAATGAGGAATTTAAAAATTGTATGTTTGAGAGGGATGAGGCAAAAGAGAGGTCTGGCTGCAGAACCGATTGGCAAATGTACTGCAAATTGAGAAATCATGTGACTAAACTAAATAAAAATAAGAAATTACACTATGAAACAAAAGGTAAATGATATACAGAATGATAGTAAAAAGCTTTGGAACACCTTAAAGGAAATTTGGGTCAAAAAGGCAAACTCGGCTCCATCATTCATTGACTCAGATGGCTCATTCATCACAAAACCCACTGATATTGCCAATTACTTTAATGATTTCTTTCATTGGCAAGATTAGCAAATTTAGGCATGACATAACAGCAACAAACTACACATCCAAGTATATTTGACCAAATTATGAAAGTTTACGGAAATTCCGTAAAGTAAACGTGGAAGAGGTGACAGAATTATTGTTGTCTATCAACAAGCGGACAATATTGCCACTCCTATTTGCCATATCTTCAATTTAAGCCTACTAGAAAGTGTGTGCCCTCAGACCTGGAGGGAAGCAAAAGTTATTCCACTACCTGTTACGTTCGTTGATGGAAGGATCGGACCAAGATGCAGCGTGGTAGGTGTACATTTTTATTTAATAAATGAACACTAAAAAAACAAGAAAGATAAACGACACGTAAAGTTTTGTAGCGCTAACACAGCAACTATACAAAAACAAGATCCCACAAACTAAGGTGGAAAAAAGGCTGCCTAAGTATGATCCCCAATCAGAGACAATGATAGACAGCTGCCTCTGATTGGGAACCATACTCGGCAAACAAAGAAATATAACACATAGATTGCCCACCCTAGTCACACCCTGACCTAACCAAATAGAGAATTAAAAAGGATCTCTAAGGTCAAGGCGTGACACTACCTAAGAATTGGAAATCCCCCTTAACTGGCTCAAATAACCGACCAATCAGCCTGTTACCAACGCTTAGTAAACCTTTGTAAAAAAAATAGTTTGACCAGATACAATGCTATTTTACAGTAAACAAATTGATAACAGACTTTCAACACGCTTCTAGGGAAGGACATTCAACAAGCACACCACTTACACAAATTCTGATGATTGGCTGAGAGAAGTTGATGGGGGCTGTTTTGTTAGACTTCAGTGCGGCTTTTGACATTATTGATCATAGTCTGTTGCTGGAAAAACGTATGTGTTATGGCTTTACACCCCCTGCTATATTGTGGTTAAAGAGCTACCTGTCTAACAGAACACAGAGGGTGTTCTTTATTAATGGAAGCCGCCAACAAAATCCAGGTAGAATCAGGAATTCCCCAGGGCAGCTGTCTAGGCCCCTAACATTTTTCAATCTTTACTAACGACATGCCACTGGCTTTGAGTAAAACCAGTGTGTCTATGTATGCAGATGACTCAACACTATACACGTCAGCTACAACAGCGACTGAAATGACAGCAACACTTAAAGAGTTGCAGTTAGTTTGAGAATGGGTTGCAAGGAATAAGTTAGTCCTAAATATTTCAAAAACTAAAAGCATTGTATTTGGGACAAATCATTCACTAAACCCTAAACCTCAACTAAATATTGTAATGAATAATGTGGAAATTGAGCAAGTTGAGGAGACTAAACTGCTTGAAGTAACCCTGGATTATAAACTGTCATGGTCAAGACATATTGATACAACTTTAGCTAGGATGGGGAGAACTCGGTCTATAATAAAGTGTTACTCTGCCTTCCTAACAGCACTATAAACAAAGCAGCTCCTACAGGCCCTAGTTTTGTCGCACCTGGACTACTGTTCAGTCTTGTGGTCAGGTGCCACAAAGAGGGACTTAGGAAAATTGTAATTGGCTCAGAACAGGGCAGCACGGCTGGCCTTGGATGTACACAGAGAGCTAACATTGTCAATCTCTCCTGGCTCAAAGTGGAGGAGAGAATCACTTCATCACCACTTGTATTTATGAGAGGTATTGACATGTTGAATGCTCCGAGATGTCTGTTTGAACTACTGGCACACAGCTCCGACACCCATGCATACCCCACAAGACATGCCATCAGAGGTCTCTTCACAGTCCCCAAGTCCAGAACAGACTATGGGAGGCACACAGTACTACATAGTGCCATGACTACATGGAACTCTATTCCACATCAAGTAACTCATGCCAGCATTAAAATTTGATTTAAAAAACAGATAAAAATACACCTTATGGAACAGCAGGGACTGTGAAGCAACACAACATAGACATATGCATGCAAACACACAATAACATACGCACTATACACACATGTACACATGGATTTTGTGTTATAGATATGTGGTAGTAGAGTAGAGGCCTGAGGGCACACACTTAATATGTTGTGAAATCTGTTATGAAGGTATTGTAATGTTTTTTAAATGTATAATTGCTAATTTTGCTGGACTCCAGGAAGAGTAGCTGCTGCCTTGGCAAAAACGCATTAACTTCAATAAGCCGGTCGGTTTTATAATTTGTCTTAAATTAGAAATTGTGTCTTCATAGACCAATTTTATGAAGTTGACAAGAGTGCTTTTTACGGAAGTGTGGCATTCAATTGGTATTGGATCCTGCCAAACATGTATTAAAAAGTGAACATCTTGAGAGAGTAAAGTGATTTTTTCCCCCAACTCAGAATGTGGCTCCTTGCTGTTTTATAAAAATATATTTAAAACTTTTCAGAATAACAGAGCAGTGAATGGAGCAGGGTAGGGGAACAAGGGGGCATGAATACAGACTTTTTTGGAACGGTTGATTACACGGCCATTTCATGCTACATCATCCTTTAGTGTTGTGTTTGGTGACATCTGTGCATAATGTACATTTGAATCAGTGTTTTTGGAAAAAGGACTATTGATTTAAACGTCTCATCCAAGGTCCACACACACAACAACAACGCGCACACATACTGTAGAGTCGCCTGTGTGGAAACGCACAACGCATATACACACACACACTACTGTTTTCTTACTTTCCCAGCTTCTTATGAATTACCGTAAAAACAAGTTCATCCACTTCAAACTTCTCTGTCTTTTTAGATTGATTTCTGCTTTCTGCTCTTAATTTATTTTTGTGCCATCTTAAATTCACATATGAAAGACTTTTGAAATTGATGAGGAAGTCTACAGGAAAGGAGGGGGAAAGGAAAACTACCCCCCACCACAAACCATCACACTGACATAGCCCACCCGACTTTCATGCACACACACACACACACACACACACACACACACACACACACACACACACACACACACACACACACACACACACACACACACACACACACACACACACACACACACACACACACACACACACACACACACACACACACACACACACACACACCAAACCTACACACATCCCTGCACCCTCTCTCCTCCAGTACTACACCAACACACAGGAGGATATACAAAGTGTCTGTCAGCGGGGTGGCCATTCAAACAGGAGGCCCTACAAAACCGCCACTTAGCCGAGTGCTGAGCCAGGACAAAGAGCCCAGGTCAGGGGTCGCTAGGCAAGTTCAGTCAGCAACCGGGTTTCTCATGCTTTTTCTCTCCTTCTTTCACCCTGGAACCAACCAACCCACCCAACCCCCTCCCTCCTCCATTCCCCCCCTCCTTGCAGGTCTTCTGGGCCCACTGTCTGAACGGCCTCTTCCACTCTGTCATCCTTTTCTGGGTCCCCCTCCTTCCAGCATGGTAAGCACCTGCCAGAGACTCATCTGTCTTTTAAGGGTGTGTCCCAAATGGCACCCTATTTGCTACAGTATATGGCGGGGTTCCCCAACTGGCAGCCCGGGGACCAAATAATTTTTTGATAAAATAAGCAAATCAGCTCGAAGTGATTTTTGGGAAATCTGTTCCAAAGTATTCCCACGCATAATAGAGAGATATACTACTGTAAGTGATCATATACAAATGTAAGCAAGGTTTGAAATGATTGTGTTTTAGTCAAATATTACATCTGTTTGGGATTATTGCGGTCAATCTGCAGTCTAGAAATTATTTGTAATTATGTTCTGGCCCCTAACCATCCTCTGAAGAAAACAATTGTCCCACAGCTGAATCTAACTAAACAAAAATATAAACACAACAATTTCAATGATTTTACTGAGTTACAGTTCATAGAAGGAAATCAGTCAATTTAAATAAATTCATTAGGCCCTAATCAATGGATTTCATATGACTGGGCAGGGGTACAGCCATGGGTGGGCTGGGAGAGCATAGGCCCACCTACTTTGGAGCCTGGCCAAGCCAATCAGAATTAGTTTTTCGCCACAAAAGGGTTTTATTATACACAGAAATACTCCTCAGCACCCCACCTCCCCCTCCTCAGACAATCCCGCAGGTGAAGAAGCCGGATGTGGAGGTCCTGGGCTGGCGTGGTTACACGTGGTCTGCGGTTGTGAGGCCGATTGGATGTACTGCCAAATTATTTATACGACATTGGAGGCGGCTTATGGTAGAGAAATGAACGTAAAATTATCTGGCAACAGCTCTGTTGGACATTTGTGCATATGGAACATTTCTGGGATCTTTTATTTCAGCTCGTGAAACATGGGACCAACAATTTACATGTTGCGTTTATATTTTTGTTCAGTATAGTTAATGATCCCTGGTATATGGTGTACTGCTTTTGACCAGGTAGTGTTCTATATTGGGAATAGGGTGCTATTTGGGACTGAGGCAGGATGTCTCTACAGGCTCTGGGTGGAGTGGGATCCAGTTAACACACATACCTTGTCTCGATTACTGTTCTTTTCACCCACTAGCCTCATGAATTATAAACATTGGCATGCTTGAACATAAAAGTGCGTGCACATGTAGGCGCACGGACGTACACACGTAGGCGCACACACACACACACACACACACACACACACACACACACACACACACACACACACACACACACACACACACACACACACACACACACACACACACACACACACACACACACACACACACACACACTTGAACATACACACAGACACTTTTAAGTTACACTGTTCAGCTCACACGGAGAGAATGGGGATCTCTGAGTCTATGTAGTCTTGGCTGCTGGACCCAGAGGACCACACAGGCTTGGGCCTGCTCTCCAAACAAAGCCCAGAGAGAAGCCCCTTCAGTCTGACTGACAGGTTGTCAGCAAGGCCTCAGCACACACATAGGCATGTGACTAGCAGGAAGCAAAGGGGAGCCAGACTCTCTCTCTCTCCCTCTCTCGTTCTTGTTCTCTCCCTCTCTCTCTCTCGCTCTCTCTTTCTCCCGCTCTAACACTCTCCCCAAGCACGCCCATGTGTTGAATTTGGAGGATATGTTTTATTTACATGTACATTTTATTCACTTGGCAGACACTCAGAAATTAGCGAGTGTTAAAGTAAATACTTCCAGTACAATCAAGGAGCCACATTTTTTGAAAATGTTCAAAAGTTGACCCATTCCTTTACTGGTATTTGAGTAGCAGTTTGCTTTTATTTGAATACTCAATTTGTCAAAGATTATTAGACTAATTCTATTTGTCAAAGATTATTAGAGTAATTCTATTTCTCAAAGATTACTGGGGTCTTCTTGTTTTTGTTTTCAATAATAACCAGGAAAATTGGGTCATGTCAACCATAGTCCAGACTGCTTCCTGATTTCTCCATCAGGTTGCTCCATCAACCATATGCAATGGACATGCTTTGACACACACACACACACACACACACACACACACACACACACACACACACACACACACACACACACACACACACACACACACACACACACACACACACACACACACACACACACACACACACACACACACACACACACACACACACACACACACACACACACACACACACACACAGAGGACGGCAACTCAACAGTGCCGTTTTACTCCAGTGTCCAGTGTTACATCCCACTGCGTGCTCTAATGGGGCATTATGCTCGCCTGCACATAATGTACAGAGTACTGTACTCACAGTCTGCGCTCTTTTCTGTTTATAGTACACTGCTTTTGACCAGGGCCCATAGGGCTCTGTAGTAGTGCAATGTATAGGGAATTGGGTGCCATTGGGATGCAGACACATTCAATGCCCTGGTTTGTTATTTGGGTTGTTTACTCCATAGCAGAGATTTCACATAATTCCCCCTGGTCTAATTGAACTCTGTTTCTTAATAACACGGCCCTGGTCCGAATTGGGAGGAGTCGTGAAGAGGGACATAACCACACATCTAAAAGCTTTTCATGTTGATCCTTTTCACAGATACAGTCTTTGGAAACGGAAAGACCCCGGACTATCTCCTCTTAGGCAATATGGTTTATACAGTAAGTATGCATCTGAAATGGCACCTTTTCCCCTTTAAACAGTGCATTCAGAAAGTATTCAGACCCTTTGACTTTTTCCACATTTTATTACGATACATCCTTATTTTAAAATTGATTAAAACAACTTTTCCCCCTCATCAATCTACACACAATACCCCATAATGACAAAGCATGGCTGGGCCACTCAAGGATATTCAGAGACTTCTCCCGAAGCCACGCCTGCGTTGTCTTGGCTGTGTGCTTAGGGTCGTTGTCTTGTTGGAAGGTGAACCTTCACCCCAGTGTGAGGTCCTTAGCGCTCTGGAGCAGGTTTTCACCAAGGACTTTGTACTTTGCTCTGTTCATCTGTCCCTTGATCCTGACTAGGGTTGCACATTTTGGGGAATATTCAGAGGTGGAAACTTTCCATGGGAATTAACGGGAATATATGGGAATTAACGGAAACATATGCATATTAATATTAATACACTTTAAATGTAGATGTTTTTTGCATTGGATATATTTGCCATATCATATGGAGACAGAAACATAAACCTTTTACCTTATCATAAGTAGACATAACTGCAAATGATTAAATCCTTCCAATAAAAAATAAATAAAAAATAAATAAAAAACGATTTAGTTACGATTTGAGCTTTAATTAAATGAGTTGACTCTTCACATGGGATGATTTCACTGAACATCAAAAGAAAGGGAATATTGAATGATCCCCAATGAGCCATCGCATATTCCAATAACGTTTTCAACATACATCTGTAAAATGATAGTCTGGAAACTAAAGCTTTGGTTGTCTTCCTCTCAGGCTTCCATGTCTTCTCCCTGGACCTCCTCAATGTCCACCTTTGAACATCAGACTCTGAGGCCTCATCTTGACTGTCACTTTCCAACCTTATTGAGGATGGCTCGTTGTCAGGCTCAAAAAACCTCAAATTTGCCCGATTGACCACCAATCTTTCAATCCTTGTATTGGTCAGCTTGTTGCGTGCTTTGGTGTATGTGTTCCCAAACAAGGACCAGTTTCCCTAGAGGATTTAGAGGATGATGGAGGCAACAGGGGAAAGAGCCTCAGATCCACAAAGTCCCTTCCACCAGGTGGCTGATGAGATATGTTGGCACGACTGCCATATTGCATCTCCATCCCAAAGCCCTTGCTTGGAAGTGTACTTTGCCAGACTGCCAAGAACCTTGCCCTCATCCAGGCCAAGGTGGCTAGACACGATAGTGATGACTTGTTGATCTCTGCACCAGACAGGATGCTCTTGCCAGCATACTTGGGGTCCAACATGTACGCTGTGGCGTATATGGGCTTCAGACAGAAGTCTTCACACTTTCTGATGTATTTCAGAACTGCAGTTTCCTCTACTTGGAGCAACAGTGAAGTGGGCAGGCCAGTACTGCTGTCTTCTCTTACATCTGCAAGCAGAGTCTGAACATCAGACAGGATGGCATTGTCTCCCTCAATCCGTGCAATGGCTAGTGCTATAGGTTTCAGGAGTTTCAGGCTGCTTACCACTCTCTCCCAAAATACATCATCCAGGAGGATCCTCTTGATAAGGCTGTCCATATCGGCAGACTGTGATATGGCCATTTCTTGGAGAGACTCCTTCCCCTCCAGGAGACTGTCAAACATGATGACAACACCACCCCAACGGGTGTTGCTGGGCGGCTTCAATGTGGTGCTCTTATTCTTCGCACTTTGCTTGGTGAGGTAGATTGCTGTTATAACTTGATGACCCTTCACATACCTAACCATTTATTTGGCTATCTTGTAGAGTGTATCCATTGTTTTCAGTGCCATGATGTCCTTGAGGAGCAGATTCAATGCATGAGCAGCACAGCCAATGGGTGTGATGTGAAGGTAGGACTCCTCCACTTTAGACCAAGCAGCCGTCATGTTCGCAGCATTGTCTGTCATCAGTGCAAATACCTTCTGTGGTCCAAGGTCATTGACGACTGCCTTCAGCTCATCTGCAATGTAGAGACCGGTGTGTCTTTTGTCCCTTGTGTCTGTGCTCTTGTAGAATGCTGGTTGAGGGGTGGAGATGATGTAGTTAATTATTCCTTGCCCACAAACATTTGACCACCCATCCGAGATGATCGCAATACAGTCTGCTTTCGCTATGATTTGCTTGACCTTCACTTGAACTCTGTTGAACTCTGCATCCAGCAAATGAGTAGATAAATCATGTCTGGTTGGAGGGGTGAATGATGGGTGAAGAACAGAGCATGTTACATCCTTTTGTCTACATATATAAATACAGTGTGGGAGGTGAGGGTTACAATAGTAAATACAGTGTACTTACCATCTTATTACAGATTAATTACACAATGACTAAGTTATTCTGCTAGTGGTTCTGGTGTAAGGCCTATGTCATGTGAATGGTGGCAAAGAGTTGAAGGAGGAAGAGGAACAGATGGATGGAACATATCCTTATGGACCTTTTAAGATCTGCCTTTTTCCCCAATTGTTATAGGTGTCTGTGGTATGAGAAAGACGATGGATAGACAAGATATTGTAGTAAGAGGAGAGAGCCTACCATAGCCCAAGACGAGGTCTCCACCCTCCTTTAAACCCAGCAAAACATGTCTGATAACCCCTGCATTCACAGAACATTAGTAAGGGCTCCATTGGAAAATAAACACGCATTGTAGAAATGTTCACTGTTTTCTGGGTATGCACCCAGCAGTGATAAACCCTTCTATATGATCACATCATTCATAACTCAACATAATGAACAGTATCTCCTATCTCATTGCTGTTACTGACTGTGGTTGGTGGGAAGGTTTCAATGTGTCTACTCCGTAACCCAACTGTCAGGACCCGGTTACGAACTCGGGTCTCCGGTGTGAGAAACAGTCATTTAGCAAACTGAGCCACTAATAGTCGGCAGAACCCAGAAGATGAGGCAGAGACAGCAGTACTTGAGACGGTGTTTTAATAAAGTAAAAAGAAAGATCTTCAGGCAAAAAATATAAATCCACAACGTCAAAAGTAATTCCAAGAAAAAAAAAGGTATATCCTCCAAGTCACAAGGTAAATCCACAAAGTGAAAAGTACAGCAGGGAAAAAACCTCAAAAGAAATAATCAAAAAATAAATAAACGAGAACAAAACCAGAGTACCTCAAGAGAATCCAACTGGAGAAACAAATGTTCACAGCATGGCTGGGGCTGGGTGCTAACATTCAAACACAGAGCAAAGAACTGAGGAAAACTAAGGGTTTAAATACATTCAAGGGAAACGAGGCACAGGTGCAAATAATAACAGGAAACAAGGGAAAACAAAAGGGTCAAAAAAGCACAATGGGAGTGACCAAAACCGGAACAATCCTGGCCAAATCCTGACACCAACAGTGTGTTTTTGAACGGAGGGCCAGAGTAAAAGGGCACAAGGCGAGACCCATATGCAGACACAGGAGGCAGATGGTTGAGCTCCGATAGTTATTATAACACAAGGGGGTAGGCAAAAGGAAGGTTGGGTACAGGCAAGAGTTCGTTAACCAGCTCTATCTGCCCCTCTCCATCACTCTTGCTCTTTGTTTTAATCTCTATTGATCTCGCTCTCGCTTGATCTCTCACTTACTCTTTGCCCTCTCCTCTTTTTTTCCCGTCTTCTCTCTCCCTCCCTCTCTCTTTCTCTTTCTCTATCTCTCTCTCTCTCTTTTTGCTTGGAATGCCTGAGGACCATGGTGATATAGACATCACTACACCACTACTTGTTCTACAGTTTCTGCACACACTGACTCCACAATTCACCTCCTCCAAGAAGAGAGGTTGAGAAATGGCCGACTTGATGCAATAGCATTTGTCGGTGTCAGTGAGTTGACTGAAAAAATATTATTCAAAATGAAACGTTCTTCCAGGAGGTTGATTATGTGAAGTGACCTCTCCGTCTCCTTGGGCTCTGGTCAAAAGTAGTTCACTATGTAGGGAATATGGTGCCATTTGGGATGCACCCCTTCACTCCCTTCCTCTTTACTAACATGTGTTTCGGATTGGAGTTATTTATATTCAAGTGCACCTGCAGAGGCTCCAGCCCAGGCCGCTCATCAGGACTCACTTGCTTTGAAGCACACGAATGGCCCTTCAGAATGGCACTGAGAAGCCAGCTCCACCTACTGTATCGCTAGATAACCCAACCTCTCTCCACTCACATGCCAGCTCAATACAGTCACACTAGGACCCACAGAACAGAGACTCTCCGTAGTGTGTGTGTGTGTGTGTTTTTTGAGTGTGTTTTGAGTGTATGCGCGTGGGTGCACGCCAGTGCGATGTGCGTTCGTGCGTGCGAGCATATCTACGCTTACCTGTGTGAGTGTGCTGTCACCAGTGCCCCCGCGATTGAAGTAGCAGGGCCGCAGATGACGGTTCTCCTCGCTATTTCTCCGCTCTGCCATATCTTTCCAAAACCACCAGGGACCCCTGGAAACTCCAGGGGGTGGATTGAAACATCAGACTCCCAGCTCCCCGTGGTTTTATAGAAACCCACAAGGTTCCTCACTATTAGACCTGTGAACGACTCCATGTTGGAATTCGAGAGGCACTTCAGCGTTGCTGCTGAGATGACTTTGTACCCCTACGCTGTTTTCCCTCTGTCTCTGTGTTTTCGGAACACTTAACTTCTTATGGCTGCAGTCCCGGTAACGGGACCGATATGACAACAGCCAGTCCAAGTGCAGGGCACCAAATTCAAAAACCAGAAATCTCATAATTAAAATTCCGCAGACATTCATGTGTCTTATATCATTTTAAAGGTAATCTTGTTGTTAATCCCACCAAAGTGTCCGATTTCAAATAGGCTTTTCAGCGAAAGCACTACAAACAATTATGTTAGGTCACCACAAACCCAAAAATAATCACAGCCTATTTTCCCAGCTAAAGATAGCTTCACAAAAACCAGAATAGAGATTTACATTTACATTTAAGTCATTTAGCAGACGCTCTTATCCAGAGCGACTTACAAATTGGTGCATTCACCTTATGATATCCAGTGGAACAACCACTTTACAATAGTGCATCTAACTCTTTTAAGGGGGGGGGGTTAGAAGGATTACTTTATCCTATCCTAGGTATTCCTTAAAGAGGTGGGGTTTCAGGTGTCTCCGGAAGGTGGTGATTGACTCCGCTGACCTGGCGTCGTGAGGGAGTTTGTTCCACCATTGGGGTGCCAGAGCAGCGAACAGTTTTGACTGGGCTGAGCGGGAACTGTACTTCCTCAGAGGTAGGGAGGCGAGCAGGCCAGAGGTGGATGAACGCAGTGCCCTTGTTTGGGTGTAGGGCCTGATCAGAGCCTGAAGGTACGGAGGTGCCGTTCCCCTCACAGCTCCGTAGGCAAGCACCATGGTCTTGTAGCGGATGCGAGCTTCAACTGGAAGCCAGTGGAGAGAGCGGAGGAGCGGGGTGACATGAGAGAACTTGGGAAAGTTGAACACCAGACGGGCTGCGGCGTTCTGGATGAGTTGTAGGGGTTTAATGGCACAGGCAGGGAGCCCAGCCAACAGCGAGTTGCAGTAATCCAGACGGGAGATGACAAGTGCCTGGATTAGGACCTGCGCCGCTTCCTGCGTGAGGCAGGGTCGTACTCTGCGAATGTTGTAGAGCATGAACCTACAGGAACGGGTCACCGCCTTGATGTTAGTTGAGAACGACAGGGTGTTGTCCCGGATCACGCCAAGGTTCTTAGCACTCTGGGAGGAGGACACAATGGAGTTGTCAACCGTGATGGCGAGATCATGGAACGGGCAGTCCTTCCCCGGGAGGAAGAGCAACTCCGTCTTGCCGAGGTTCAGCTTGAGGTGGTGATCCGTCATCCACACTGATATGTCTGCCAGACATGCAGAGATGCGATTCACCACCTGGTTATCAGAGGGGGGAAAGGAGAAGATTAATTGTGTGTCGTCTGCATAGCAATGATAGGAGAGACCATGTGAGGATATGACAGAGCCAAGTGACTTGGTGTATAGCGAGAATAGGAGAGGGCCTAGAACAGAGCCCTGGGGGACACCAGTGGTGAGAGCACGTGGTGCGGAGACAGATTCTCGCCACGCCACCTGGTAGGAGCGACCTGTCAGGTAGGACGCAATCCAAGCGTGGGCCGCGCCGGAGATGCCCAGCTCGGAGAGGGTGGAGAGGAGGATCTGATGGTTCACAGTATCAAAGGCAGCCGATAGGTCTAGAAGGATGAGAGCAGAGGAGAGAGAGTTAGCTTTAGCAGTGCGGAGCGCCTCCGTGACACAGAGAAGAGCAGTCTCAGTTGAATGACTAGTCTTGAAACCTGACTGATTTGGATCAAGAAGGTAATTCTGAGAGAGATAGCAGGAGAGCTGGCCAAGGACGGCACGTTCAAGAGTTTTGGAGAGAAAAGAAAGAAGGGATACTGGTCTGTAGTTGTTGACATCGGAGGGATCGAGTGTAGGTTTTTTCAGAAGGGGTGCAACTCTCGCTCTCTTGAAGACGGAAGGGACGTAGCCAGCGGTCAAGGATGAGTTGATGAGCGAGGTGAGGTAAGGGAGAAGGTCTCCGGAAATGGTCTGGAGAAGAGAGGAGGGGATAGGGTCAAGCGGGCAGGTTGTTGGGCGGCCGGCCGTCACAAGACGCGAGATTTCATCTGGAGAGAGAGGGGAGAAAGAGGTCAAAGCACAGGGTAGGGCAGTGTGAGCAGAACCAGCGGTGTCGTTTGACTTAGCAAACGAGGATCGGATGTCGTCGACCTTCTTTTCAAAATGGTTGACGAAGTCATCAGCAGAGAGGGAGGAGGGGGGAGGAGGGGGAGGAGGATTCAGGAGGGAGGAGAAGGTGGCAAAGAGCTTCCTAGGGTTAGAGGCAGATGCTTGGAATTTAGAGTGGTAGAAATTGGCTTTAGCAGCAGAGACAGAAGAGGAGAATGTAGAGAGGAGGGAGTGAAAGGATGCCAGGTCCGCAGGGAGGCGAGTTTTCCTCCATTTCCGCTCGGCTGCCCGGAGCCCTGTTCTGTGAGCTCGCAATGAGTCGTCGAGCCACGGAGCAGGAGGGGAGGACCGAGCCGGCCTGGAGGATAGGGGACATAGAGAGTCAAAGGATGCAGAAAGGGAGGAGAGGAGGGTTGAGGAGGCAGAATCAGGAGATAGGTTGGAGAAGGTTTGAGCAGAGGGAAGAGATGATAGGATGGAAGAGGAGAGAGTAGCGGGGGAGAGAGAGCGAAGGTTGGGACGGCGCGATACCATCCGAGTAGGGGCAGTGTGGGAAGTGTTGGATGAGAGCGAGAGGGAAAAGGATACAAGGTAGTGGTCGGAGACTTGGAGGGGAGAGATAAAATGAATCCCTAACCTTCGATTATTTTCATCAGATGACACTCATAGGACTTCATGTTACACAATACATGCATGTTTTGTTTGATTAAATTCATATTTATATAAAAAAATCTGAGTTTCAACATGAATACTCATCATAAATATAGATGATAATACAAGTTATACACATTGAATTATAGATATACGTGTCCTTAATGCAACCGCTATGTCAGATTTCAATAGAACTTTACGGAAAAATAATTGCACACTATAATCTGAGACAGCGCTCAATAGTAGCATACCACAGCTGCAAAGATGGCGTCACTATAAACAATAAAATACATGATAAATATTCCATTACCTTTGATGATCTAGATCAGAAAGCACACCAGGAATACCAGGGCCACAATAAATGTTTGTTTTGTTCGAAAAAATCCGTTATTTATGTCCAAATACCTTCTTTTGTTAGCGCGTCTGGTTTACATATCCAAACGCTAATAATACCTTCTTTTGTTAGCGCGTCTGGTTTACATATCCAAACGCTAATTCTGGTCAGCGTTATATCGGACAAAATCTTCAAAATGTGATATTACCGGTCGAAGAAACATTTCAAACTAAGTACTGAATCAATCACTAGGATGTTTTTAACATATAGCTTCAATAAAGTTCCAACCGGAGTATTCCTTCTTGTCTGCGTGAGCAATGCAACGTCAGTGCCTTGCATGAAGAAAAGGCATGATCAGGACATGGCTGCTTGATGGACACCTGACTGATTCTGCTCTCATTCTCTCCCACAACATCATAGAAGTCTCATTGGAATTTCTATTGATTGCTGACATCTAGTGGAACCCCTAGGCAGTGCAACATCATTCATAACTCAATTGGATTTCTTAAGGGACTCTGGTGAATACAGACAAGCTCAGATTTCTGACTTCCTGTTTTGATTTCAACTCAGGATTTTGCCTGCCAATATGAGCTCTGTTAATCTCACAGACATAATTCAAACAGTTTTAGAAACTTTAGAGTGTTTTCTATCCAATACTAATAATAATATGCAAATATTAGGAACTATGACTGAGGAGCAGGCCGTTTGAAATGGGCACCTTTCATCCAAGCTACTCAATACTGCCCCTTCAGCCATAAGAAGTTTAAAGGCCGTGCATGTGTCGTAAGTTAGCCCCCTCTGTGATTAAAACCACACACACACACGGATCCATTAGCAGCCCTGAACCAATGATTTATGGAAGACTAAAGCGGCTGTGGAAGGCACAGGCTCATCCATGGTGTGTGAGACTTTGCACTGTGTGTGTTATTTGAATGAGTTGATGCATTATAATTCAAATGGATATGGGCGTACTTGTCGTGATCTAATTACATGTCAAACTAACCCTTTTGTCTGTCGGCTAATTTATCTCGCCACCATTTGAATAATTATCGAGATGCGTTGTAAATCACTATTGTACAGTTGCACCTGGATGACTTCTGTTGTGCTGTACCTGTTTTTGTTAGCATTCTTTCCCTCTGTTTTTTTCCCGGGATATCTCAGGGCTATTGTGAGGCGACACACAGAGCGTGTGTACGCAACTGAGCAAGTCCAGTTTTTGTTTTTCAGAGTAAAAGCTTAGTGCGGTGGGGGTGTTAAGGGATTGTGAACTCGCCATTTGCTTTAGCGTTGCAATGACGTCGTGGGGAATTTTGTAGAGTTGTGGGCCGCATCCGATCAAGGCTCCTCTCACACACTCGTGCTCTCTTTCTTTCTCCTTCTCTTGCTTTTACTCACGTTTTCTCTCTTTCTCTCTGTCTTTCTTGATCCCACTCTCTCTTTTTCTCTTTCTCCCCACTCTCTCTCTCTCTCTTTCTCCTTCCAGGGCATTAAGTGAGCCGCCTCCATCTCTTTTCTCTTCCATCAAATCCTCAGGGACTGGCTTTTCTTTCTGCGGCTATGTTTACAGCCTGTCCAACAACACACTGACCCTAAGGATTTTGTTTGGGGAGGTAGCATGGAGCTGGTCATGAGGGATTGGGGGTCATTTTTGGCCACAACAAGCACATCCAGCCTCAATTAGGATACAGTAGGATACAACTCTGAACCCTCAAATCACCCCATTTCCCGTCCCCTAGCTCCTTAGCGCCATAGCAGAACGGTCTACCCCTCTGTTCTAACTTCCATCCAAATTGTACAGTATGGTCCGGTAGAGCCAGTAGAATTTAGCCAAAGGGACATGGATGGAGGTAGACCAAATTACTCACTGGGACTGGATTTTACTTCAATGACCCTCATTTCATCGGGCCCAATAAAAAAGAGACGCACAAAGAGAGACTGCGCCCAGGCTCCTAGTGTCTGAATATTAGCATCCAGAGGCTTTGGCTTTGGCAACAACCAGGCTCATACAGAGAAAAGGGCAGAGGCTCAAATTTGACACCCTTACAGATATGACAGAAAGAGACGTGGTAAGAGTAGGTGTGTGTGCGGTGCACACGGGTGTGGAAAGTTGACTTTTCTTTATCTATGCTTTCTAAAGTCAAAAGGTCTAGGAACAGGGTGAAAGCCAAGGCCTTGATTGTCCACCCTTCATATTTACCATCACAATGGCATGCATTAACATTCTTGGAGTCTCACTTTCACTGTGGCCTGTCAGGCATGGTCAGCCAACTGCCACTGCTGTGAGACCCCCTGATCAATGCATCCAGGCAAAGTAATCACACGCCGCTACTCTGAGCCGATTGGATCAGTCTGTCCCTTTACCATCGCATGAAGGATGGCGTTGAAAAATCTATTTTCTTAGACTAAGACACAGTTTCAAGAATGTCAAATATGACAAACGACTGTATTGGCGTGTCCATATCATATTCAGAGTGAAACAACAGTCTTATTTGTATATATAAGTCAATTCCAAACTTGTACAGCAAACATGAGACTTACACCTCTATACGATGTGTACAAAACTGAGCTCTGCAACAGCAACAAAAGCTTACTCGTCTGCTCCAAACAAGATCTTAGGCCATGTTGAGTGGCAGACTGAATGCTCTATGGCTATGAACGTTTCTGACTTGTTAGTGATAGACTGTGTGTGTGCATGTGTTTGAGTGTGTGTGTCTGCGTCTTTGTGTGTCTGTGTCTGTGTCTCCAGTGGCTGTGAGAGGTTGACAGCCTGTCAAAACACTGCGGACACCACTGTCTGCCTGCCCAGATGAGTTTATTAGTTTGTCCTAAAAATACAATCACACCCCCCTGCACTCCAGCTCCCATAGGCCTCCAGGAATGAGCCATTGCTCGCATCTACTAAACACTGCTGGCTCGGCCAGGATTGGGTGTATCTGTCATCCAAATCTTTAACAGATAAACGTTTATTAAGATTAAGTTAATAAGCGTTGAATTTACAGATTAGCAAAGTAGTCAGACCTTCGATGCAGTTCATAAAATTTGTTACAGTATTTTTCAGAAGTTTGTTGTAAAATTAGAAGCTGGTTTATTTTTCATGCTCGTTGACTTAATTTAATGTACTTAAGGTGCTGAGCCTATACTGTATGCGCAGTTCATTTCCAAAATACTTTCAAGACAGTTTAAGTGCGGCTATTAAAATGTGTGATACACTGGATGAAAACAAAAATATTTACAGTGATGTTACGGGGGGAAAAAAGTCTAGGTTTCTACCCGGGACTCTGCCGAACTTCAAACTTGACGTGAAAATGTCTTGTGCGCACGCCTATGTTCTTTTCCCTCAACTTATGTATTTTGGTCATTGCCGGGGCAACATAGATAAAACTCCATTCATTCCAATACCATTTCAAACATTAGGAAAATGCCATTTTGATTTCCAGTTATTTGGGATTTCCTCTTTCCCAGATGTTTTGTCAGACATTAACCTCTAATTCCTCCCAAACCCGGATCCGGGAGCACCCCCCACAGTAAAAAAGCTGACTAGCATAGCCTAGCATAGCGTCACAAGTAAATACTAGCATCTAAATATCATTAAATCACAAGTCCAAGACACCAGATGAAAGATACACATCTTGTGAATCCAGCCATCATTTCTGATTTTTTAAATGTTTTACAGGGAAGACACAATATGTAAATCTATTAGCTAACCACGTTAGCAAAAGACACCACTTTTTTTACTCCACCAGTTTTTTACTCCATCAGTAGCCATCACTAATTCGACCAAATAAAGATATAAATAGCCACTAACCAAGAAACAACTTCATAAGATGACAGTCTGATAACATATTTATTGTATAGCATATGTTTTTTTAGAAAAATGTGCATATTTCAGGTATAAATCACAGTTCTACATTGCAGCTGCAATCTGAAATAGTGCCGAAGCTGCCAGAATAATTACAGAGACCAACGTCAAATACCTAATTACTCATCATAGGGGGTGCTATTTTCACTTTTGGGGAAAATCGTATCCAATTTAAACGGCCTCGTACTCAATTCTTGCTCGTACAATATGCATATTATTATTACTATTGGATAGAAAACACTCTCTAGTTTCTAAAACCGTTTGAATTATTTCTCTAAGTGAAACAGAACTCTTTTTACAGCCCATTTCCTATCCGGAAGTGAGATTTCCAAAAGCGAGGTCTCTCTTCAAGAGCTTGTCTATAAAAGGGCATGTCACTTATGACTGTAGAAACACGTCATACACCTTCCCCTGGGTGTCATGCGGAAGTGAGAGCAGAAATGACTTGATTATCTCGTTCTGGGATTGAATACAACCTCTTGGAGTGAGAGGTCCGCCATAATTTTTTTTTGGAAGGCGCGAAGTTGGACCTGGAATCGCCTCCTGGAAAACCGTCGTTATAGGTGAATATGATCTCCGGCTTCGATTTTATTTGATACATGTCACAATATCATCCTAAAGTATGTTTTTTCAATATAGTTTAATTATATTATTGAAATTTATTCGGGACTTTAGACGTGATGCGTTGGAGGAATTTGTTCAAGAAGGAGAGGTTAGCGCCGCACGGCCAGTGTGCTTGCTAATTCAAGAGGGAAATAGTTCGTTCTGGATCCAAACAAAGACGGTTCTGAACAAAGGACCCCTTGTACAACATTCTGATGGAAGCTCAACAAAGATAAGGACCCAATTTGGGATGCTATTTCATATATCTGTCGAACTGTGCTATCGCTACCGTTTGCCTTGATTCAATGCTGCTGTGTGTTAGCTATTGTAGTAAGCTAATATAACGATATATTGTGTTTTCGCTGTAAAACACTTCAAAAATCGGAAATATTGGCTGTATTCACAAGATCTTTGTCTTTCATTAGCTATCCACCATATATTTTTCTGAAATGTTTTATGATGTGTAATTAGGTAGTTGACGTTGGTGTCTGTATTTACTCTGGCTACTCCCGTGCTATTTCTGACTGTAGCTATGATGGTAGCAGTAATGTAAAACTGATTTATAGCTCAAATATGCACATTTTTTTAAGAAAACATAGATTTATTGTGTAACATGTTATAGGACTGTCATCTGAGGGAGTTGTTTCTAGGTTAGTTAGGTTGGTTCTAGGTTAGTTACGTTGGCTTTGTGCATGCTACCTGCATGCTACCGGTGCTGTGAAAAATGTCTGTCCTCTTTTGTATTTGGTGGTGAGCTAACATAAATATACGTGGTGTTTTTGCTGTAATACATTTAAAAAATCCGACATGTTGGCTGGATTCACAAGATGTTTATATTTCAAATGCTGTATTGGACTTGTTAATGTGTGAAAGTTAAATATTTCTAAAAAAAAATTTTTTTGAATTTCGCGCTCTGCCTTTTCAGTGGAATGTGGGAGGAGTTCCGCTAGCGGAACGGGGGGCGAGACAGGTTAAAACATTTCTGAAAAATACACAGCGTACAGCAAATGAAAGCCCAACATCTTGTGAATCCAGACAATATGTCAGATTTTTTAAGTGTTTTACAGCGAAAACACAATATAGCATTATATTAGCTTAGCACAATAGCCAGAAACACAAGCAATTTACCAGCAGCACAGGTTAGCGATCGTAACAATACAGCAAAAGATATATAATTTTGGACTAACCTTGATATACTTCATCAGATGACAGTCCTGTAACATCATATTACACAATGCATATAGGTTTTGTTCGAAAATGTGCATATTTAGCAGCACAAATCGTTGTTATACAATGTGATCAGTGGCAACAGGTCATGCATTCTGGCCGGCGCCATCTTGGAAAGGCACCTAAGTTTACGATTATTTATCGATTAGATTGACTAAAAAATACAGGTTGGACAGCAAATGAAAGATGCATTAGTTATTAATGCAACCGCTGAGTTAGATTTTTAAAATTAACGTTACTAGACATACAGTGTGCGTTACAGCCAGACTAGTGCCGCAATAACGGCGGACAAATGCGTTTACATTTTTCCACATAAATACGGAATAACATCATAAATAGTTCTTACTTTTGGACGAGCTTCCATCAGAATCTTGGGCAAGGTGTCCTTTGTCCAAAAGAATCGTTGCTTGGTTGTAAAACGTCGTCTTCAACTTCGGAATTAGCAGCTAACAATAGCTATGTGGCCACAACATTCCCAAATCCCCAAAACGCAATACTAAGGAAATTCCGAAAATAGCAATATACTCGCATAAACTGATATAACTCGGTTTAAAATAACTTCGTTATGATGTTTCTAACACCTATATCGAATTCAATTACAGACGGATATAGCTAAGGCCGATAACTGAGCGTTTCAAAATGCCATCTTGAGGTCTTGCTTTGCGCAGTGACGAACGACGAAAAGAGAGCGCACTTCGTTCCTTGGCCTTTTATAAGCTCTGAGAACTACGTAGACACTCCATTCCACTTCTCATTGGTTACTGACATCCAGGGGAAGGCGGGTGCAGTTCATGTCGACCCATAGGATACATACAGAGCTTTAAACTGATCTGAGAACAAAGCCTCGTTTTCAGACCTTCGCAGTTCCTGTCATGGATTTCGCTGCAGAAAGAGTTCTGGTTCACCCACAGACATAATTCAAACGGTTTTAGAAACTAGAGATTGTTTTCTATCCAATAGTAATAATAATATGCATATTGTACGAGCAAGAATTGAGTACGAGGCAGTTTAATTTGGGAACGATAAATATCCAAGTTGAAACAGCACCCCCTGTAGTGTCAAGAGGTTTTAAAGTCCATTTCTAATAGCTCATTTGGGAACACCTGAACTCTTTGATATCTTTCACACTGATCCGTGTGTGTGTGTGCGTGTGCGTGTGCCCTAAGGCACTGTCCCAGGGTCCAGCTTGTTTCGTATTACAGGAAGACCATTGTCTTGTAAGGCCCAAATTGCTGATGTGAGGGGACGTGTGTTTTGCTCGTTAACATGTAATGACAGATAGTTTCAATGCAGCCGGTCCAAAGCAAACACAGCCCTGCGGAGACGACTGTATGGGACGGCCCACGGCAAGAGTATCCCTCCCTGTCTCCCCCTGGCTTGCCAGACCAAATGGAACCTCCCGAGTCCTGGAGTTCCGACAGGGCCAATGCGTTTTGAGACTTTCGTCTAAACAGCAAACTGTTGTCTGACGATCTGTGTGTTTTTGATGACCAGGGAGAAGATGCTGTCTCCTAAAATGTCAGAGTTACGATATCTAGAGAGATGTAGGCCTACATCAGAGGTGGATGAAGAAGAGTTTCCTCCAAGCTTGTGTTTTCCCAATGATATCATATCAGTCTCAATGCACTCTTAGGGCTGCATCCTAAACGGCACCCTTTTCCCTATATAGTGCAAAGCACTACTTGTGATCAGAGCTCTATAGGGCTCTGGTCAAAAGTAGTGCACTAAATAGAGAATATGGTTCCATTTGAGCCTTGGTTATCTCATGTCTCATCTGTGGATTTATCTTGGCACTCTGTAGACAATGAGAGCATTTAGAATATACTGCACACAAAAACATTGGGACAGTGTTTATTATTTGAAGGTTATAGAGCATAACAAATAGCTCTTTCTCTCTGTTGGCTGTCCTTACTACTACAAGTCAACCAGCATGAAGGGCAATGGTTCCAATGGTACACATACACAGCTGTAGTTGACCTCCATCTTTTTATAGGTCAATAAAAGACTACCTTTAGAACTTACATCAGTGGACTTTAATGTGTAGCTGCTCTGCCCTTCTCATGTTTCTCTGGAAAATGTGACGACAAGGGTGAATACGTGTATCCTACTGTATTTCCTCCCCTCTGGCTAGAAGTTGCCACAGATCTATAGGATTAGCTACTTGCTCACCTCAATCATTGGAGGGTTGAACGCAAAACTGACCTTATCTTTGTCTGAGGTCAGCTACAGTACATCCTACTCCATCCCCCTCTCCACTGGTATGGTGTGTGTATAATGCCTCTTCCTAGTCAGACATGGAGCAGTCAATCAATCAATCAATAAAAATAATTATAAGGCCCTTTTTACATCCGCAGATGTCACAAAGTGCTTATACAGAAACCCAGCCTAAAACCCCAAAGAGCAAGTAATGCCGATGTAGAAGCACGGTGGCTAGGAGAAACTCTCTAGACAGGCAGGAACGTAGGAAGAAACCTAGAGAGGAACCAGGGGTGGCCAGTCCTCTTATGGCTGTGCCGGGTGGAGATTGTAAGAGTACACGGCCATTAAGGCCAGATTGTTCTTCAAGATGTTCATCGATGACCAGCAGGGTCAAATAATAATCACAGTGGTTACAGAGGGTGCAACAGGTCAGCACCTCAGGAGTAAAAGCTTCCAATTGGCTCATTCTTCTCCCCCTGTAACTATTCCCCAGGTCATTGCTGTAAATGAGAATGTGTTCTCAGTCAACTTACCTAATAAAATAAGGGTCAAATAAAAAATGTCAGTTGACTTTTTGAGACAGCGTGTGCCTTACCCAAGGTTTCTTCGCTGATAGGGAATAGTTGGAATAAGGGGCTTGGACATACTTCCCATTTGTGTCGTTTGGAATGACCCCATTAAAGAGTGTAAAGGATACGACAGTACTGACTGACTAGCATAGTAAAGGACACTACAGGACTAACTAGCATAGTAAAGGACACCACAGTAACTAACTGCACAAAGCTACTTCCTCAGCCCTAGGGGGGTTCTAAGGATCATAGTTGAAACCAAAACAACACGAGTGTCATTTAGTCACGGTGGATTACCAACTATGGTCAAATTAGGTTGACCCATCATTTTATTGTTTGGAAATGCCATTTTATGTAATAGAAATGCCTAAAGCAAGGTGACCCTTTTATGTTCTGCTGAGGACCTCCTTTACTGCTTCACAAACTATTTTGTTTGCAATGACCCAAGGAATTTGTTCCTGTTGTTCTGTGTGTATGTGTACATGTGTGTCTCAGGCGGACATGATGTTCAGTTCGGGAATCTTCTGGATGGGCCTGGTCTTTATCCCTGTCACCTCCCTGGTCTTTGACATGGCCTACAAAGTGTGCGATCCCCTCCATGCACCTCCATGTCCTGCTTTAGGACACCTTTTGAGGGAAACTTCTTAGATCACAAATAGATCACATGCACTCTAACACATTTACATATACAGTTGAAGTCATTAAAACTAGTTTTTCAACCACTCCACAAATTTCTTGTTAACAAACTATAGTTTTGGCAAGTCAGTTAGGACATCTACTTTGTGCATGACACAAGTAATTTTTCCAACAATTGTTTATAGACAGATTATTTCACTTTATAACTGTAACTGTATCAAAATTCCAGTTTACATAGACTAAGTTGACTGTGCCTTTAAACAGCTTGGAAAATTCCAGAAAATTATTTCATGGCTTTAACAAGCTTCGGATAGGCTAATTGACATAATTATTGACATAATTTGGAGGTGTACCTGTGGATGTATTTCAAGGCCTAGCTTCAAACTCAGTGCCTCTTTGCTTGACATCATGGGAAAATCAAACGAAATCAGCCAAGACCATCAGAAAATTGTAGACCTTCACAAGTCTGGTTCATCCTTGGGAGCAATCTCCAAATGCCTGAAGGTACCACGTTCATCTGTACAAACAATAGTACGCAGGTATAAACAACATGGGACCACACAGCCGTCATACCACTCAGGAAGGAGACATGTTCTGTCTCCTAGAGATGAACGTACTTTGATGCGAAAAGTGCAAATCAATCCCAGAACAACAGCAAAGGACCTTGTGAAGATGCTGGAAAAAACAGGTACAAAAGTATCTATATCCACAGTAAAATGAGTCCTTTATCGACATAACCTGAAAGGCCGCTCAGCAAGGAAGAAGTCACTGCTCCAAAAAAAGATCATACATTTTGGAGAAATGTGCTCTGGTCTGATGAAACAAAAATAGAACTGTTTGGCCATAATGACCACCATTATGTTTGGAGGAAAAAGGGGGAGGCTTGCAAGCCGAAGAACACTGTCCCAACCGTGAAGAACGGGGGTGGTAGCATCATGTTGTGGGGGTGCTTTGCTGCAGGAGGGACTGGTGCACTTCACAAAATATATGGCATCATGAGGCTGGGAAATTATGTGGATATATTGAAGCAACATCTCAAGACATCAGTTAGGAAGTTAAAGCTTGGTCGGAAATGGGTCTTCCAAATGGACAATGACCCCAAGCATACTTCCAAAGTTGTGGCAAAATGGCTTAAGGACAACAAAGTCAAGGTATTGGAGTGGCCATCACAAAGCCCTGACCTCAATCCTGTAGAATATTTGTGGGCAGAACTGAAAAAGTGTGTGCGAGCAAGGAGGCCTACAAACCCGACTGTTACACCAGCTCTGTCAGGAGGAATGGGCCAAAATTCACCCAATTTATTGTGGGAAGCTTGTGGAAGGCTACCCAAAATGTTTCACCCAAGTTAAACAATTTAAAGGCAATGCTACCAAATACTAATTGAGTGTATGTAAACTTCTGACCCACTGGGAATGTGATGAAAGAAATAAAAGCTGAAGTAAATCATTCTCTCTACTATTATTCTGACATTTCACATTCTTAAAATAAAGTAGTAATCCTAACTGACCTAAAACAGGGAATTTGTACTCTGATTAAATGTCAGGAATTATGAAGAGCTGAGTTTAAATGTATTTGGCTAAGATGTATATAGTCTTCCGACTTCAACTGTACACTGAGTATACCAAACATTAGGAGCACCTTCCTAATATTGAGTTGCACCCCAATTTGTCGGGCATGTACTCTACAAGGTGTCGAAAGCGTTCCGCAGGGATGCTGGCGCATGTTGACTCCAATGCTTCCCACAGTTGTTTAGAATTGGCTGGATGTCCTTTGGGTGGTGGACCATTCTTGATACACACAGGAAACTGTTGAGCATGAAAAACCTGCAAGATCTGCAGTTCTTGACACAAACCGGTGCGTCTGGCATCTACTACCATACCCTCTACAAAGGCACTTAAATATTTTGTCTTGCCCATTCACCCTCTGAATGGCACACATACACAATCCATGTCTCTATTGTCTCAAGGCTTAAAAATACTTCCTTAACCCATCTCCTCCCCTTCATCTACACTGATTGAAGTGGATTTAGCCAGTTACATCAATAAAGGATCATAGCTTTCACCATGTCAGTCTATGACAGGGAAAGAGCAATGTTTTGTATACTCAGTGTAGAAAAACATTTATAATATTAACTTACATATACAAGCAATTTATATTTATGAGGATTTATAGGATATCTGTGGTGTAACATTTATAGTGTTTGATTAATAACAAATTCTTAAGTTTGTAATAATTATAGTTATTTGATTTACAGCAAGAGATACTGACCGATTCAAAGTATAGATAAGTGTGTACAACTCTGACTTAAATCATTCATTGAAGTAAGTATAGGGATCTCAATCTTAATCAGCCTAATAGTCCTGGGAAAGACAAAGGAATTCAACTCACAGCAGATACAATTTGTTACAGACAACTGGCAAATTAAGCTAATAGGGTTTTTATATACAGTTCCTTTGGTAAAGTATTTAGACCTCCAGCCTTATTCAAAAATGTATTAAATAAATACAAATGCTCAGCAATCTACACACAATACCCCATGATGACAAAGCGAAAACAGGTTTTTAGAAATGTTTGCTAATTTATAAAAATTTAAAACAGAAATACCTTATTTACTTAATGGGATAGCCCACTTTTTTTCAATTTTCGCCTAAATGACATACCCAAATCTAGCTGCCTGTAGCTCAGGCCCTGAAGCAAGAATATGCATATTCTTGGTACCATTTCAAAGAAAACACTTTGAAGTTTGTGGAAATGTGAATTGAATGTAGGAGAATATAACACAATAGATCTGGTAGAAGAAAATACAAAGAAAAAACCAACCAGTCTTTTTATACCACCATCTTTGAAATGCAAGAGAAAGGTCATAATTATAGCCATCACTCTGGTTGTAATTCCAATAGTGTCCACAAGATGGCAGCGGTGTATGTGCAAAGTTTCAGATGGATAACTTGACGTATGAGTGAACAACAAGACTTTTAGTGTGAAGTCCCCAGGCACATTTGGGCAAATTGTGAAGGAGACATTCGCATTCATATTCCATTTTTCTGCAAGAATATTGTCAAATCTCTATACTTGAACTTTGATTTAGCTTTCCAAGTATTTGTAGCCATATTATAAGTTCAACATTTGCAAAACAACAAGTTTTCATAACTTCATAACTCTGAATATCCTTATAATTTTTGTCCAAAATGAAAAGGGATGCTGTCGTACAAGGTTAGTAGCTACATTTTACGACATATACATGGTTTCTGGATACTCCCGTAAATCCCAGCTTATTGGCTATCTAGCTAGCTTTGTTTGACAAAGATTGGTGCTTATTTGACAAAGATAGTCGTTCAAGTGATGGCCGCCCGCGTCATCGGCGTGCCATGAAGGCGTCTCTCTCTCACCAAATATGGTGTCCTATAGGATATACTACACCCTTAATGAAATAGTGAAGTCTTGTTACCTTCTAGGATCTATGAGGAATAGACACAAATTTGATTTGACTCGTTGAAACAATGTTTAGCGTGAGATTTTCACAGATTCCTTTCTTTGCAAATTGAACAAGTGGAAATACAAAATCGATCGTGCACGCTATATGGACCTTTTTAGGATATGAAAAATAATTTTATCTAACAAAACGACACTTGATGTTATCTCTGGGACCCTTTGGATGATAAATCAGAGCAGGATTTCAGAATGTAAGTACACATTTCACCTTCAGAGGTGAACTTATCAAACCTATCGCATTGAAAAAAGTGTTTTGTTGTTAGGAGCTCCCCTCAAACAATAGCATGGCATTTCTTCACAGTAATAGCTACTGTAAATTGGACAGTGCAGTTATATTAACAAGAATTTAAGCTTTCAGTCGATATAAGACACATGTTTCCCGACATTTGTTGTTTCTCTAAAATCTGCGATCTTGACATAACGCGCTGCATGATTTACAACTGTCCAGTTGACGGAATGACGATCCTTAATTAAGTATTCAAACCCTTTGCTATGAGACTCAAAATTGAGCTCAGGTGCATCCTGTTTCCACTGATCATCCTTGAGATGTTTCTACAACTTGATTGGAGTCCACCTGTGGTAATTCAATTGATTGGACATGATTTCGAAAGACACACACCTGTCTATATAAGGTCCCACAGTTGACAGTGCATATTAGAGCAAAAACCAAGCCATGAGGTCAAAGGAATTGTCCGTAGAGCTCCGAGACAGGATTGTGTCAAGGCACAGATCTGGGGAAGGGTACCAAAAAATGTCTGCAGCATTGACGGTCCCCAAGAACACAGTGGCCTCCATCATTATTAAATGGAAGAAGTTTGGAACCACAAAGACTCTTCCTAGAGCTGGCCACTCAGCCAAACTGCGTAATCGGGGGGAGAAGGGCCTTGGTCAGGGAGGTGACCAAGAACCCAATGGTCACTCTGACAGAGCTCTAGAGTTCCTCTGTGGAGATGGGAGAACCTTCCAGAAGGACAACCATCTCTGCAGCACTCCACCAATCAGGCCTTTATGGTAGAGTGGCCAGACAGTAGCCACTCCTCAGTAAAAGGCACGACAGCCCGCTTGGAGTTTGCCAAAAGGCACCTAAAGACTCTCAGACCATGATGAACAAGATTCTCTGGTCTGATGAAACCAAGATTGAACTCTTTGGCCTGAATGCCAAGCGTCAAGTTTGGAGGAAACCTGGCACCATACCTACGATGAAGCATAGTGGTGGCAACTTCATGCTGTGGGGATGTTTTTCAGCGGCAGGGACTGGGAGTCTAGTCAGGATTGAGGCAGAGATGAAGAGAGCAAAGTACAGAGAGATCGTCAATGAAAACCGGTACCCGATAAAACATATCAGGAGAGACCTGAAAATAGCTGTGCATCAACGCTACCCATCCAACCTGACAGAGCTTGAGAGGATCTGCAGAGAAAAATGGGAGAAACTTCCCAAATACAGGTGTGCCAAGCTTGTAGCGTCATACCCAAGAATACTTGAGGCCGTAATCGCTGCCAAAGGTGCTTCAACATATGCTTAGTAAAGGTCCTGAATACTTATGTAAATGTGATATTTCATTTTTTTAATTTTTTTAATTAGCAAACATTTCTAAAAACCTGTTTTTGCTTTGTCAATATGGCGTATTGTGTGTACAGTCGTGGCCAAAAGTTTTGAGAATGACACAAACATACATTTTCACAAAGTCTGCTGCCTCAGTTTGTATGATGGTAATTTGCATATACTCCAGATGTTATGAAGAGTGATCAGATGAATTGCAATTAATTGCAAAGTCTCTCTTTGCCATGCAAATGAACTGAATCCCCCCCCAAATTTCCACTGAGTTTCAGTCCTGCCACAAAAAGACCAGCTGACATCATGCCAGGGATTCTCTCGTTAACACAGGTGTGAGTGTTGGCGAGGACAAGGCTGGAGATAACTCTGTCATGCTGATTGAGTTCGAATAACAGACTGGAAGCTTCAAAAGGAGGGTGGTGCTTGGAATCATTGTTCTTCCTCTGTCAACCATGGTTACCTGCAAGGAAACACGTGCCGTCATCATTTCTTTGCACAAAAAGGGCTTCACAGGCAAGGATATTGCTGCCAGTAAGATTGCACCTAAATCTACCATTTATCAGATCATCAAGAACTTCAAGGAGAGCGGTTCAATTGTTGTGAAGAAGGCTTCAGGGCTCCCAAGAAAATCCAGCAAGCGCCAGGACCGTCTCCTAAAGTTGATTCAGCTGCGGGATCGGGGCATCATCAGTACAGAGCTTGCTCAGGAATGACAGCAGGCAGGTGTGAGTGCATCTGCACGCACAGTGAGTATTTTGGGGGGGGGGATGGCCTGGTGTCAAGAAGGGCAGCAAAGAAGCCAATTCTCTCCAGGAAAAACATCAGGGACAGACTGATATTCTGCAAAAGGTACAGGGATTGGACTGCTGAGGACTGGGGTAAAGTCATTTTCTCTGATGAATCCACTTTCCGATTGTTTGGGGCATCTGAAAAAAAGCTTGTCTGGAGAAGATAAGGTGAGCGATACCATCAGACCTGTGTCATGCCAACAGTAAAGCATCCTGAGACCATTCATGTATGGGGATGCTTCTCAGCCAAGGGAGTGGGCTCACTCACAATTTTGCCTAAGAAACACAGCCATGAATAAAGAATGGTACCAACACATCCTCCGAGAGCAACTTCTCCAAACTTTCCAGGAACAGTTTGGTGAGGAACAATGCCTTTTCCAGCATGATGGAACACCTTGCCATAAGGCAAAAGTGATAACTAAGTGGCTCGGGGAACAAAACATCGATATTTTGGGTCCATGGCCAGGAAACACCCCAGACCTTAATCCCATTGAGAACTTGTGGTCAATCCTCAAGAGGCGGGTGGACAAACAAAACCCCCACAAATTCTGAAAAACTCCAAGCATTGATTATGCAAGAATGGGATGCCATCAGTCAGGATGTGGCTCAGAATTAATTGACAGCATGCCAGGGCAGATTGCAGAGGTCTTGAAAAAGAAGGGTCAACACTGCAAATATCGACTCTTTGCATCAACTTCATGTAATTGTCAATAAAAGCCTTTGACACTTGTAATTATACTTCAGTATTTCATAGTAACATCTGACAAAAATATCTAAAGACACTGAAGCAGAAAACTTTGTGGAAATTAATATTTGTGTCATTCTCAAAACTTTTGGCCACGACTGTAGATTGATAAGGTAAAAAAACAATTGAATCAATTTTGGAATAGGCTGTAACCTAACAAAATTTTGAAAAAGTGAAGGGCTCTGAATACTTTACGATGGCACTGTACTTGGCACCTACTGTACTTTGCCTCTGTATATAGTCTTATGCAGAATGTTTGAGAAAGCCTCGTGGACTGATTTGGGATGTTGGGTACATAGGCATATAATAATACTGTATAATAATATCAAATAGTGTTGTATTCAATTGTGGTTGTGAATGCCTGTTGGTGACGTCTGCTCCTTTTGACCAACAGTCTGAAGGGGTGTACTTTAAGACCCTGGTGGATGAGGTACAGGAGCTGGAAGCCTTGTCCAAGGACCCCGGAGCCGTGGTGGGCGGGAAGAGGTACTGTACCATCTCAGACACTTTTCTCACCTTCCTTCTTTTCCCAGGGGTGTGTCCCAAATGGCACCCCTTTCCCTATATAGTGCACTACTTTTGACCAGAGCCCTATTGGTCCTGGTCAAAAGTACTGCATTAAATAGGAAATATGGTGTTTTTTAGGACTCATGCTATGTTTTATTCTTCACAATGCCTCATAACTCTAGGATATCTGAATTACTTTTCTTAATACCATACATTCCTGAATACTCGTTGTATTTCTTCTTACACAGCATGTACAACACATGATTTACAGTGTCATACAGTTTATAACTTCTAAACGTATACAGTGTATAGCTTATATTTGCTCCTTGAGGATTCACAAATATTTATCCTGGCTTCCCTATTGTTAGTATTTTGGCATAATTACTGTCTGCCTACTGTACACATACGGTACAGTTCACTCTGCACCGAAATGGCTGATTTTTAATGGAATATCTACATAGGAGTACAGAGGCCCATTTTCAGCATCACTCCTTTGTTCAAATGGCACGTTGTGTTAGCTAATCCAAGTTTATCATTTTAAAAGGCTAGTTGATCATTAGAAAACCATTTTGCAATTATGTTAGCACAGTTGACAACTGTTGTGCAGATTAAAAAAGCAATAAAACTGGCCTTCTTGGATTTCTATTTGCCAGTATATGTTTTTGCTTGGAACATTATTCTTTCCCTCTGAAAGTGTGTGGCGAGAGGCTGTACTGTACTGTACTGTACTGTACTGTAGCACCTCCAGTATATTCAAGACATGCATCTTGAGCTGAGCTCCCGGAGATGGGGGTTGTCCCAAATGGCACCCTATTCCCTATATTGTGCACTACTTTTGACCAAGGCTCTGGCCAAAAGTAGTGCACTATGTAGGGAAATGGGTGCCATTTTGGACACAGAAATGGGCTCGTATCAGTAAGCCGGGGCCGGACCCCATCGAAGGCCCGTGGAGTTCATTAGCATGGATCAGATCAGTGTGAAATCTCCTGCCGGCTGAAAGTCTTCCCCCATTGGCCAGAGTCCAGGGCCCAGCAGGCTAGGAACCTGGCCCTGGCCCTGGAGCTGAAGACACATACACTCAGTTCCTTTCTCACATGCACACACAAGTATATAAACACACATACATACATGCACGCAAACCACACATGCCACCGCTCTCTCTTTCTCCCTCTCTCTCTTTTTCACACACACACACACACACACACACACACACACACACACACACACACACACACACACACACACACACACACACACACACACACACACACACACACACACACACACACACACACACACACACACACACACACACACACACACACACACACATTTTTTCTCAGCACTGGTCCAAAGACCCAAGACAGGCATTTTGTATTGAGTATAGTTCCTATGTGGATACATAGCGCCATATTATGGGGATTCCATACATAGCTCTGAAGGGGACTCTGTGTGTGTCTTAAATGGCACCCTATTCCCTGTATACTACACTACTTTTGACCAGAGCCCTATTGGGTCCTGGTCAAAAGTAGTGCACTGTATAGGGAATATGGTGCCATTTGGGATGCAAGCTCAGCATTGGGGATGTGCTAATACTCCGCTGATCCCAACGCTCTTTAGAATTCGATATGCATGTTCCACGTTAGCCAGATGCAGGAAATCCACATACATAATCCTGTCGTTAACCCCATTAAGTAACACAAAAGGGCTCCACTGTTCCCTGTTGGTGTTCCTCCGCCTGTTATTACAACCCCCCTAACACTATGTGTGTCCCAAATAGCACCTTTTTCCTTTTATAGTGCACTGCTTTTGAAAAGGGCCCAAATACTATTTGGGATGCACCCTAATGGACAGTCTTGTCCCATCTAGTACAAATTACGTAGGCCTAGTAGTCTAGATAGAAGCTTCAAGACAATACAGATGGAATGGGTTTCATTTGGTTTGTTGGATTTGATTTATTTCTGTTCTTTTCGCCAACAGTTTATTTATTTTTTGTCTCGTTGGTGGGGATGGGATCGGTTTTGTGTGATCCATTTTATTTTTGCCTCCTTACCTGTAGAGAAACCATACCCCCGATCCCTATTAGAAACCCCACCTATGCCCCTTTCACAGTATCGCGCCGACCCGAAACACATTGTCCTTTACAGCAGGCTTTCAGCAACTATGATGGATGTGTAACCAGGCCATCTCGGTACAGCTTGGTTTGGTTCGGCTCAGCTCGGTTCGGCTCAATACTGTGAAAAGCCCTCTATGTACCCACCTCTCCTTCCCTGTGTGCTGTGCCCTGTGTGAGTGGTGGTTAGAGCGAAAACCATTCAATAATCGTGTGCGATATTATTCCCACAATGCACTCCTCTCACTGGGCCTTCTGAACTCATCTGCTGGCCTGCAGGTAGTGACCAAGTCATTTGAGACCTAAAGGTGAGCTAAGGGATCAAAGGTTAAGGTTGCGATAAGTAAAGTAAGTAAAGATGGTAGGTGTCAGGTAACATGACTGACCCTCCCTCGCTTAGCACTGGTCAAGCTTTTTAGGGAGCATGTTGTTATTTTTCATTAATGTTGTTTTCATTCAATTGAAACTTACATTGATTCTTGGTTTATTTTGAAAGTCATTCTTTAATTTATTTTTATTCAGTTAAAATCATTTTTACGAGTTTTTGTTTTGAAATGGTTTACTTTAAACTAAGTTAGTGTCTTTCTAATCATGGTTAGAATTTGAACGTGTCAGCCATCGTTTCTCACTCTGTTCATCTGTTCTGTTTGCAGATGGATACGCCTTTTCTCAAGACGGAACGGAGTGGTCTCCCAGTCTGAGGTCATCCGGGCGTACGACACCACCAAACAGCGGACCAACGAGTGGTGAAACCACGCCACTCTCGGCCAGGACAGCCTGTCACGATTCACAGTCGTTTTCCGACAGCGATTTGAATCTGAAGGGGGCAGCCTCCAGATAACCCTAGCCCGAGCATCTCGGGAATTTGGAGATGACAGAGGGATGTCTTGTACATCAAAAATGGAAAATAACTAGAAACAAAAAAGCATTCAAAAAGTATTCACTATGCTGTAGTTGTGTGTCCAGCAGACAATTCCTTATGGTTCCTGCTCAGTTAAATGTGTTGAAGTATAACCATCTTAATGTCTCCTCCTTTCATATTCATATTTTGTCAAAAACTGTCAACATTTTTAGGTATGTGTACTCCAATTGGTGACAGAATAATCCAGATTTGTTTTTGATAAAATATTTAAAAAATAAATGTAAATGCAGATTTTAAAAATATCCACCAAGCATATTAACAATTGACCACTTCAGAACAGACATTTTGTTTGTTTTGTTGTTCTTTTGCGTTTTGAAAAAAAAGTATCTACTGTATAATAAGGCCTTACATTTGTTCATGCCTTAAGACATTCATGTTTATTTTTCTTCAAAATGTTTATTTTTTATTTAAGAAGTATGTAGTTATCGTGCCTAAATTGACTTGTCTTTTTAATGATAGAGTCCTGAAACTTCAATTTCCAAAAATGTTGTACAGCAGTTTGATTGCTTTTAACAAGTAATTGCATTCCACACATTACTCAGCTGTAACAATCACAATGGTGCCGAACTAGACTTTTTCCCTGATAGAATGCGTAAGATATCCTAGTTAGCTAGTTTAGAACAGTGCTCTACCCCTCAATTGGCAAGATGAGCTCACCCCCCGTATTGTACTCGTGTATACAATGTGGTAACAAGTGCGGCACATATAAAATCAAGGTTCCGTTGTTACTTTCTACCGAGTGTTTTGGGGGGGGTGTGGCTGTATGACGATCCTGTTGAATTTCCGTATGTGGCAACTTTTCTTTCACAATCTTATATTCCCTTGGAATAGAGAGTTTATTCTTCTAACATAAGTGCCATTAGCTTAAGAGAGAGAGAGAACATTTGCCAGAAAACTCCACACAGTATCAAAACTACTTTGTCTCTATAGTTATTCTGTGAATTTGTATTTTTATATTGGAGAAGTACGAATTTTGCATTGACCGGCTTTGTAATGAATTTTTGTCTTCTTCTTTTTTTGACAAACAAAAGAATGCTAGAGTAATAGAATGATGAGAAATATATTTCTTAAATGTCTTGTTGTTGTTATTAATATTGTTCTAATAACTGCTTGGTTTATTTATTATTTGACTGTATGTTTGTTCTCTTCTCCCTATGGGAGATCAGTTTCCAGACTCTGTGTGTGTGTGTGTGTGTGTGTGTGTGTGCGTGCGTGCGTGCGTGCGTGCGTGCGTGCGTGCGTGCGTGCGTGATCTGTCGTCTGCATGTGCATCTTCTACTATGGATAACTTCTACGTATGCATGTCTGTGTCCTTAATGTGAGACTGGGAGCCCTTGGAACCTCAGGTCTTATTTTGCATTATTTGAGTGTGTGTTTGAGGATCTGTATGGGTGGGTGACTGACTGAGTGACTGAGTGTGCAATACATGGTTGTCCGTGTGTGTGTATGGTGCTGCTTGCTCCTCTTGTCTGTCTGCACGACTCCAGGTATAATGATGGTGTGCTGTCTGCTGCATGGCTCTCTGCGTGGCCAGACCTCAGCCGTGATGGTCCTGGGCCCTGACGCTAAGTCTCTCGCTTGACAGGAGATGTTGAACAATGCACAATGTTACCTTTCCAATGGTGGATATTTTGGTATTATCTGGTTATTGTCATTTCTCTGGGTGTACATGTTTGTAACTTTTTGTTTCTCTCGTGCAGTGTACCTCTTCTTTACAATAACTATTTTTGTGGTTTTTCCTGGTTTTAGTGAGGGTATCAGTAAAAATGTATTTGTTATGCTATACTTTCGTGTTTCGATTGATTAGTTATGAACTGCTGTCATAATTCCCAAATGCTGAATGTGGTTCTTCTGATGTGAAATTGGTCATGGAAGGCTTGGACTGTTGCTTTTTCAAAAACTGTTGTCTGTGATAATTGTGGGCTGCATAAATGTAAAAAATAAAACTTATTTGGTTTATTCTACTACTTTGATTCTCCCTCAAGTGTTGGTCACTACAGAAAAAAAATTCACTTTTCAATTTGTTTGATTATTGTTTATTTTTAGGTCTTTCATTGAATGATTGTTCTGCATTTTGGGACTGCAAACGTAAGTGTTATGTCTTGGATGTCGATGAAGGTTGGGTTAAATGCAGAAGACACATTTCAGTTGAATACATTCAGTTGGACAACGGACTAGGTATCCCCCCCTTTCCCTTTCCTTTCCCTGCCATGAAGGACTACCACTAAAATACACTTTACAAACAAGGAAACCAACCTTTGGTCATCATCTCTGACCTACCGTCATAGAAATGGAACATTCCACTCCAATATCTATGGCTGTCTACGCTGCATCTCAAATGGCGCCCTAGATATAGTGTACTACTCTGGTCAAAAGTAGGGCACTATGTCGGGAACAAGGTGCCATCCTTCATTTCGGACTTTGTAAACGTCCAAAATGAGGGGAGGCAGCTAGTTGTTTCCCCCATCGAATCATATGCCTATGTGTGTGGTAGCAAACAGGACCTGCAGAGCAATGAGAACCTAAACAGGAAAAGGCAGGGGAGACGGAAAACATAGTTCCCTTCCATGCGTGACAAACAAACAAATGTCGTCATTATGGTGACGTTGTACTCCCTGGTGACTGGTGATCTGAGGTTTACTGTGGGGCCGTGTGGTAGAATATCCTTTTCGTTATAATTACAATAATTTGTCTCTGTTATTGACAAAGTATCCACTATCATAGCAGTATCACAAAACCAACCTAGATGGTTTCTCTTTAGTCGTTAGTTCATGAAATACATATTTTTCTGACTAGGTGTACCCTTGCTAGAGTATTCATACAAGAGTCCTTGGATTACTGTCAATGTAACTTCAAAAATATTCAATCTGTGAGGTATTTTCTTTGAGTTCTAAATAGATTTAGAGCAGTATTATACAGGACCATCTAGAATACAGTATATGAAAGACGATGACTTTTTCATGTGTTTTTAAAAACCAGAAATGTCCAAGCATACCCAAATGTATAGACAATCAATTGTGTTGACATCTGCGCAACTATAGCACAAATAGCTCCAAAGAGTAGTATGCAAGTATGCATGTGCTACCAAAGGTTTCTATTGGAATGGGATGCTTGTCTGGGTAAACATTGTAGATTTAGAGCCTTCCAAAAAAAGAAAGAAGGACAGCAATACCCAAAGATTGTTGTGGCAGTCATCTCTGGGAATTGCTGGAATTTTTCCTTTGTTTGGAAGAATCAGTCTAGCGCCAAAGATGATCCACTGTATGATCTATTGTATCTAATCTGCCATAATAGGTCAGTGATTGCCAAGTTTATTTCACACTTAAATGACTAGGGTACAGAGAAGTCTTTGGACTCTTGCCATACCTGCTCATCCAACCCAAAACTCTTCCCTATTTCTGGGACCAGTTGTTTTTAACACTGTGGCCATGACAGGCTCATTTAGCATTGACAATGACTGATCTCGTTGCAACATTCCTCGTGTGAAGTCTGGCGCAAGATTGCGCGACAGGTAGCGAACGACTATGGCCTTTATGAACCGTTTCAGTTGCCTATATGTCTGAGGCTTGAGAAAGGGGGACTCCGCTATCTGTAAGCCAACATTTTGGCTTGTAGTTTCTGTATTTAAGGTTCAATGTGTCATTAATGTTTGTGAATATCTTTGCATCCCCTCTCTTCAGTATAATTAAGTAGTACATTAATAAACCAAATATGGAGGCTGCAGTTGGGCTAAAAGGTGAAACACAAACTCAGGATTGTGACTTTAACAGCATAAAGGAAACAGTCGCAAGCCATTTTCAGAAGTTAGTACTATACAGTACAAAATATATCCGTTAGTGAGCAATTAAGCAATTCTCAACCATTCAATCTTGGATTACTAAAGAGTAGGTTTAATTTTCGGAAATACTGACCAACTGTTGAGTGTCTTCTAGTTGTAGCATTGCATGACAAGTACTCACAATCATAGAATTAGTCATTAGAATACTAATTAGATACTGGTGTTGACTAATATTATCATTAAATATAAACAAACCTATAGTTCAGCCAGTGAGCACTGTACACACAGTACATCCTTTGGCTTTGTTCACCCTACTGCACAACTTGGTGTCAGTCCTTCCCCTCTTTTAGGGGCTTGCAATTGTCAAAATTATAATTTGATTAAATGTCCAACAGCTCGCAACAAAATGTGTAGAACACTTATTAATAATGTTGCTGCCACAAAAGTTGACAATTTAACATCACCATTTAACCAAATTGTGTATAAAAGAGAAAGGGAAGACAGAATATTGTTTACAATAGAAATGTATATATAAAAAAGTGCATAACATTGAAAACAATATTGACCAATAAACAGTCCTGTCTGTTCTGAGCAGAAATCCATTCCTGTAATTTAGAGAGACAATACTCTCATGTACTCTGCTCGACTAGGAAGCTTTCTCGTGGTTTATCTTGAACACAGCCTCCTGTCTCCATTCAACAGGCCTACTGCAGTGCATGTCAGGGCAGTCCTTCCGGTAGCCGATGACTGTGTGTCTGTCCACAAAACACACCAGGGTCATGTTCAGTACAGTTCACTGATTTAAAACAAACTCATACTGGGCAGGTACAGGTAGTCCCTTCCTGTTGTTTCGGTCTGTTTTCTTCCGTTTAGTGCTTAATGAACATGACCCTACTCACGTCCCACAGTGTGCTCCTGTAATCCACCTCCTCGTTGCCAAGGAATCCCCGTCAGCTCTGTCCAAAGTCTGCAAAGCCCTTAGCCCCGCCGGAGAAGGGCTCCGGATGTAGGGGGAAGAAGTACTGCTGGGGCAGCAGGAAGCCTGTGCCCTGGGCCAGGTGAGGCTGTTGATGTGGGTGCATGGGCTGGTGCAGCTGCAGCTGGGCTTGGGGGTGAGGGTGCTGGCGGCCGCCTGGCACGCAGGCTGCAGGGGAGGTGTAGGGGGGCGGAGGGGGTGGTGGTAGTAGCGGCTGGGGTGTGGAGGTGAAGACACGGGTGCTTGGTGCAGACGCCGACACCAAGCACCCGTGCTGCTGCCCCTGACCTCCGAGGGAGAAGCGGCGCACCGAGCTGCTCCCGCCAGCTGAGCTTGAACTGGTGGCCGTGCTGGACTGGCGCGAGGGGGTGCGCAGGCCGGGTGGCGCAGTGGTCAGGATCATGGGGATGGTCTCGCCCTGGCAGTTGCGCAGCGAGAAGCGGATAGCCTGCTGGGTAGGCTGCTTGGGCCGCAGGCAGGTGCAACAGTAGACGGCAACCAGGGAGCCCACCACCACGAAGGCCACAAAGATGGAGCCCACCATCAGAAAGGGCACGTAGATAGGCTCTGCAAGGAGGAACAGGTGTTTGAATACTTGTACACTTGATAACTTGAGTACCTGTTTAAAAACTTGAAAAAGCACCCCTTTACCTTCCTTGAAGTAATCACAGATCTGAATACTGGTTTTATTGGTGAAAGCAATAGGGTGGTAGCATTGCTTACACCTAACAAATCACTTGCATACCGGTGCTCACCTCAAGGAAACTAGGAAGGATGTATTCATAGAGTAACAGGGCCAATGAGAAGTGGAGTTTATACTCAACTCTATTTGGAGTCAGTGGAAATATGTGTGCGTAATAAACTGTATTGCAAACATGCACAGACATATGGGAACATCTTGATTGAATAAGATATGCATCTGTGAAATCATAAATTTTTCTACAGAATCCAGAATTACACCTTTTTTATGGAAAGGTATTCAGGAGAAAATACATTTCTGAAGACAAAGGTCAAATGTTACTCTTTACCTTCCTAAATCCCCTCAAAATTCAACATGTATTTACATGAACTCACAAGACATAGTTTTGTATTGTTGCAAAAATATTTTCAATAGCCCATTTTAATGTCAGACTGGTAGTAAACGTTTCTGGATCACAATACAATGTAAGAAGACTACTGGGGTGTATTACACAAACACTGTGCTGCAAAAACAACTATTTTGCGACTATAAAAATAAACAACTACATTTAGGCTGTCTTAATACAATGTATTAAAAGTGTTAAAAGGCATTATATATATTTTTATTTCATGTAACCCACATGCACCTACAAAACCAGGCGTTTTGTAGTTATTAATAGGCCTATCATTTAGCTACATTTTATTTCTTGGTTTTTGGTTAGTCATTGTCTCTATATTTATTTGTTTATGGCCTGAATTGAACTATGCAAAAGGCTACTGTGCGAATGTTCATTCAGAAGCGTTTTTTCTGAAGACAATGTATTTTTCCAAAATGTAGATTAAACGTTCAGATTACACCTTAAATTAGCAATTGGCACCAGGGGAGGAAATTATTTTAAGTTGAATTATTATCAGAAAAAAGGAGGAAATTGTATTAACCACCCTATAGGGTTTAGCAACTTGGGAGACCATTAAATTGAGCAATTTGGTGTAATATTTTTTTTATATATGTTTCAGTTTTACTCCATAAATGGTACACATTTGGAACTAATGCTGATGAATAATTCCATGTGAATGAAAACTCTTCTTTTTAAATTAGAAATGAATTCTTAAGATAATAACCCCTGCTACACAGGCGTATCGAATACACATCTGATGGCGATTTGATGTCACCTTTGGATACAGTAGGGCATAGGCTATTCTGCCATTGGTGTGCAAAGTTATTATTTAAATTGCAGGATTATTACAAAGTTGCATGGTTTATATAGTGGTCAGCATCAATCCACTTCTTTTCACAGCCTACTACTTTCCAGCCCTGGTCTCTATAAAAATAAAAACCTATGATTGGGTCTATGATTTCTTGATCCGGCCTTGATTGTAACACTCCAGGTGTATCGCATGCCCACTTTTCGTTTCCTTGTTTTGGGGCCGATAACAACACACCTAACCGGTTGTCACATGAAGCCCAAGCCCCCAAAAACTGGTGCCCCACATGCTTACAATCGGAGCTGCTTAGTGCTGACACCCCACAGAGTTCCTTTGTAAATCAAGATGGGCTGTCATTTCTGCATCTTGATAGTTATAACTAAATGAAAAGTTAGTTTTAGTGCTTATGTTAGGTTTCAAAATGACAACATACATTGTAATGAGATTCTTAGGACAATGTAGGTTTTGAAAACAAAACATAGGCTGTGAGAGATATATAGATAATAGCATGATCCCCCCCCCCCCCCCTTGTATTATATGGATGTCATTTTTGCCATCTAAATGATTTAAAAATAGGCTAAAAAAATATGATGGATTTATAGGTTAAATGTAATCTTAATAATATAGACTATAACTAAGACTGATTGAAAACAAAACAACTTTTATAATGAAATAGGTAGGCTATGCATGCCTGACACTGACCTGAAAAGGCTGAATGGTGAAACAAACTTCACTCTCATTTGAGTGACATGCATGGTTCATTAAAAGCGTATCGAGATATTGAATGTTGAACTATTTCACTATATTGAATCTTTATTGAATCTTTGGAAATCCCACTTTTTTAAAGTTAATTGTGCATTAACTTGTCCACTCCTGCCAGGCTCTGCTTTGGTAGTCTAAACTTACGCGCTGCAAACTCCGTGTTATTCAGTTCTCGGTCGTTGGTACAGCTTCCCTGGTCCAGCCGTGCGTCCACAGCCGCGCAACAGTATCGCAGGGAGCAAGACCCGCAGCACACGGTCGCGTCCATGGTGTCAAAGTCCTCCGGACACTGAAAGCCTTCGTGGTAATTTCCGTTACTGTCCAGCCACCCATGGCAGTACTCCCCTTGTGCGTCTGATATCCGTAGATTCCAGGTCAGGTAGCCCAGCAGGAGGTAGTTTAGCAGTCGCATCATCCCGACAAAACCTTATTTTAACCCAGTAGCCTACACAGTATTCCTTAACTCCTACCTTGTCTTTAAAATATTCGCATGATGAATTCGGTTTGAAACAGTTCCACGGTTGAATTACCTACAGTTTCAATGGTGTTTTAATTGTCATCATTCGTTTGATTTTAATTCAACCATACGAATTTTTGCATTTATATCCATTTGGCATATACTCTCCTCATCCAAAATCGAACCAGTATCAGGTCACACGTGTAAAATAAGCTTGAATTGAACTCTCAAATTTGTCCAGGTGAATGATTGTTTCAGTCTCTTCTCAACGTGTAATTATTGCGCAGGCAAAGACAATCAGATATGTAACCGAGAGTGTATCTGAACTTTACCCAGACATTTCTTCTCTTCAGAGCGTTCTTTTGGAAACCATTAAAATAAGTAATTAATCCATAGTTCTTCAGTTCCGTGAAGATGTGATACGGCTGGCTACGGTCGTATGGTGTCCAAACTAATTTGAAATCTGTAGTGTTTTGTTACCGATTCAGTATAGGCGCGCACGCATCGCTTTGACCATCAGGCGTGCGCATTCATGATGGAGCGTGGCTTTTGCGTCACCACGCGGACGGTAGCATGTTGCAGTAATGCTTAGAGCTGCTCGGTTTCCTTAAACATAATAAGGATAAAAAATTAAATAAAAAACTCATAAATCTAATTGTGCTAATGGAAAAATGTCATATTCATCAATGTAAATTCAGTAATAAAAAAAACCTTCCGTGTTTCTAAAAGGAATTCGAGCAGTACATTAAGACCTTTCTACATTCTTCTAATAAGAAAGCTGTTAAAATCAAATCAAACTGTATTTGCCACATGCGCCGAAAACAACAAGTGTAGACTTTACCGTGAAAGGCGTACTTACAAGCCCTTAACCAACAGTGCAGTTCAAGAAAAAGAAAATATTTACCAAGTAGGCAACAATAAAAAGTAATAATAAAAAGTAACACAATAAGAATAACAATGACGAGGCTATATACAGGGGGCACCGGTACCAAGTCAGTGTACAGGGGTACAGGCTAGTTGAACAATCAATATGTGTGTTTATTTTAAGGTCTTTATATAATCTGTAAATTTGTTATACCCCATAGCATATGTTATCATTGTCTGTTTTTATACTTCTTGTATGCATGCTGGTTTTTCTGCAATAAATACAAATAAATACAAATAAAAAGTGATGCTGAGAGGTCATAGGCTACAGTAGTCATGCGTGCCCTTCACTTTCCGTATCAATAGGACAAGGAATATTAATACAGAGCCAACCATTTCGATAGTGTTTTTTAATATTTGGACAATTAGTCTATAATTTCCAATAGCCTATGCCTACTGACCCTTATTTTGCATCCTGTTTGAAAAACACACATATACATATTTTTTTGCAGCGTATCTTCACCTCTCCCACTGGGCACGGACGTCAATTCCACGTCTACTGCACGTTGGTTCAACGTAATGTCATTGAAACGACATAGAAACATCCTTGATTCAACCAGTGGGCTGTAACTTTCTCTCAAATCGCCAAACTTATATTGTTGTGTCGCCCTCTGGTGGCCTTAACTTTGACTGTCACCGTATTTTATTGCCATTGTACTTTATATAGGTTGAATTTCTTACCTTATTCGATTAATGGATTGTTTTTCCTTTCTAGATGCAAATTGATATTCTTCTATAGGCCAACATTAGCATAAGCCAGCTAAATGTAGGTTAGCTAAAGGAAAACGTAGTCTACTCAGATGGCGTCTGAGTGTATAGCCTACCTATACTGAATATTCCGTTTTTGTAAAGTAGAAAATCGAATTAAAAAAAACAAATGACACCTTCATTTTGTATAATTTACCCCCTTTATTTGTTTTCTCTAATTCGATAACTTGGAATGTATGAGAAACTGTTGATTCGTGAATTAAACATTTTATGGACTGGCATAATGAGCAAAATAATGTCATCAGTCAGTAGGCTAGATGTGACAATCATGCCATGTTTGGTCTCTTGTAGGATTATTTCAAACATTCCCCAAAAGCCAAACACAACACTATTATCCAATTCATTTTAAGTGTCATTTTGAGTGGCAGCTTATTTGAGGCCATTGTCGTAGTGAAGGGGTGGCATATTCTCTATTTACCTGGCTTGTCAAGATGCAAAATGGCCGCTATAGTTTCATCGATTTAGCTTCCATACTGAAGTGGACCAGGTTAGAAATTACGCAGCATGTTAGGATAATTAACATAGCAGGTTAGGAAACTGAGGGATCCTGTAGTGGCACCTCTAGCACTGCAATGTAGCACCTTAGACCACTGCGCCACTCGGGATCCCTCAGTCCCATAGAGGCGCACAATTGGCCCAGCGTTGTCCGGGTTACGGGAGTGTTTGGCTGGGGTAGGCCGTCATTGGAAATATATATAACAAAAAAATATATAAACTGATGTTAAGTTTAGGAAAGAGTTAGGGTGAGCGAAAATGATCTCCTAACCTGCTAGAGACAGTGTACTGTCAGCAGGGTGTGCAGTTCCCGCCTGCGTTTCCCTCTTGGCACAACCACTTTTCTTATACGGCGGCACCGTCTGGGGATTGGCGATGTGGCCTGTCAGTGATTTAGCCCACTCTGAATATTAAACTACTGTAGCCTAGTATTCAGAGGGTGTTCTAATTTACTGACAAGCCACAGTGCCAATCCCCAGACAGGGGCGATGCGTAAAAAAAGTGATTATGAGGGGAAAACTGAGCCAGACAACGAGACAGTGAGGAAAAATAACACAAGGGGCGATGCGTAAAAAAAGTGATTATGAGGGGAAAACTGAGCCAGACAACGAGACAGCGCCAGGATCTGATCGAGGCAAACAGCGCCCCTGTGTCTTAGTATCTGTAGCCCATGTATCTGATGCTGTCTGCCCAAAAATAATATGACATGTCATACTCTTTTTTTACTGACAACCCACAGCGCTATTCCCCAGACAGGGGCGCTGCGTAAATAAAAGTGATTGTACCTAGAAGGGAAAACTGAGCCAGACAATGAGACAGTGATGAGGAAAAAAATAACCAATCACCAGACTGTCACACAAGCACGCGCCAGGAGCGAGCAGTGATGGAAGGAGAAACGCAACCTGCTGACGAGGGTCTCTGCGCCCCAAATATGCGCGGTCAGCAGCGGGGTCCATACAGCAACCTCAAAACCTTCCCTAACAGGCGGTTGGCGGGGAAGGCGCGGTTCCACAGACCCACAATGGTCGATATCCCGCTGCTGGGAGACGGAGGCGGACAGAACTACACTCATCTCAGTCACCATCATCCGTTTCAGCAGCAGCATCAGCAACAGCGGCAGCAGCTCCACCAAACCACCCACACCATCAGCCAGCGTAACCCGACATCCCAGCTGCAGCATAACTTCCCATGCGATAACAGGCCCAGCAGCAGAGTCGCGACATCTACCTCGACCACGGTGGGGAGTGTGGCCCCAGCATCACTTTGCCTTCAGCAGACGGTCAGCCGTGGCACCACGGTGCACCGGGACCCCAACTATACAGGCCCAGCAGCAGAGTCGCGAGCAGAGGGGCGAGCGGCGCTCAAACATGAATCACCTGATTGCGTTTACAGGATAAGCTCAGGTAAGTTTTAAAACTGGTTGAGAATGTGATATGAGCAAAAGTGAAGGTTTTATTTTGGTGTTAGACTAGATAATGACGCCTATTGCCTCTGCACTTAAATGGAATGAAATAAATGTTAGAAATAAATTTTTCAGTTTAGTATTTAAGAACTTTCCAATGTTATTATTCAATATTAGTGTGTCCATAAGACACGAGTTTTGAAATATGCCATATGTATTTAGCCATATCCAGACCTTACCAGGCTATTTGTATAGTTGTCCTATTAGGACATACATTTCTTGACCTACAACCGTTTTTGATTGACTTTTTTGTATTGATTTGCCACAAGTAGGCCTATTGTCGGTGTACAGGCTAAAATGATGAAGATACCATAATAAAATAGACATAAGACATCCTGGTTTAATTTGTTGTTCTATCAGTCGAGCAGAGAGGAGGAGCCTAACTTATTTACCAAGGTCAATTTAAGAACTGAAAGCAATCCCTGCCTTCTTAAATCCCATTCTATCTCTCTCATATCTCCATTAATCTCTCCTATTTCTCCATCATTTGCTGTGATTGATATTATGCATTACTGAGAACGAGCAGTCATGATTGATTAGGCCTACTATATGCGTGCGTTCACAAATTAGTGATAGAGTTGTGCAGTTGTTGAAGTGTGTTTCTGTTTCAGAGTTCGTGTTTATGCTTTGTGTATTTTTTTCTTCAGAAACTATCTGGAACATTTTGAATGGGGTGGCCAAATTGGGGCGCAGACCCCGTTTAGAGGGGCCATAACATCATGAACCTTAATCGATGCAAGGGGGATTTTTTTCAATATCATTTTGACGGTTCAACACATTAAATGCTTCAGCTTAGGTTTGGTACATTCCCCTGTTCAAATAAATCGTAAATCAATTCCAAAAGTCTCACTGTAGTGTTTGCATTCAATTAGCATACGGCAATAAATGAACTTGAAAGTGCCATCTCGAGTGCCAATTATACCGTGACATTCGGGGGGCTCTATTTTTTTCCACAAGACCTATGCACGTGCACAAACATGTTTTTATGGGCTTTATAGTGAAGACATGTCATTTAACTGTAAAAATGTATTACCTTTTAATGTGTCATGAACACATAACCGATCATTATGTTTTCATCTGATTGTCCAACAAATCATTTCAAAAAGTTTGTCTACTCCAAAATAAGCATTTGAACAGTGCACCTGTGCACCCACCATTTGAATGGAAAGGGACATATTACAAACACCATAAGTGTAATGGAAGTGTAATGGAATTCAGCCTACAAAGTGGCATGTGTCCATTGCTGCCAAGGGAAGCCATGCTTCCCCAAAATGTCAGCAATAGGAAAAGAAACAAAAGTATAAACAGCGCCCCAGCGCACATATTAAGACAGGAGGGTGCTGTTTTGCTTGCTCGGATGCTTGTCTGGTGAGGTTGATTAGTCTTACTATCAGTGGGTGTCTTAGTCAAAATTATCAATATATGCAGAGACGACCTATCAGACTTTAGGGGGGGTGGGGGGTGGCCATCTCTAGACATTTGTATTTGCAGCTACTCTTTCTTGGGTCCAGCAAAATCAAGGCAGTTATGAATGTATTGTCATGTTTTTAAAATTGTATAACAGATTAATTGTGCGCCCTCAGGCCACTACTCTACTACCACATATCTACAACACAAAATCCATATGTACGTGTGTATAGTGCGTATGTCATCGTGTGTCACGTCGGAATGATTGATTCGGGAGACAGGCGCAGGAATGCGTAATAGTTTTTTTTATTATACCTAAATTACGGCGTGCTTTGTAAAGGCACAGGACGAAGACCAAACCAACACTATACAAAAACACAGGGTTGAAACCCAAACAAAAGAGTGAGGAGTACCTCGAATAAATAACACACACTCACAATGATTAACACACGGGCAATGTTAGAGCTCTGTGTACATCCAAGGGCCAGCCGGGCTGGCCCTGTTCTGAGCCAATTGCATGTCCCGCTTTGTGGCACCTGACCACACGACTGAACAGTAGTCCAGGTGCTACAAAACTAGGCCCTGTAGGACCTGCATTGTTGATAGTGATGTGAAGGCAGAGCTGCACTTTATTATGGACAGACTTCTCTCCATCTTAGCTACTGTTGTGTCTAGTGATGCACCGATATGACATTTTTGGCCGATAGTGATACTTTCCTTGCAAATAAAATGCGATACCGTTAACCGAAATTTGAGTGGCCTTTTAAGCTTTCTAGTACAATTAAATAGCGGTCAAGGCACTGCATTTCAGTGCAAGAGGCGTCACTACAGTCCCTGGATCAAATCCAGGCTGTATCTCATCCGGCCGTGTTTGGGAGTCCCATAGGGTGGCACACAATTGGCCCAGCGTGGTCCGGGTTTGGCCAGGATAGGCCGTCATTGTAAATAACAATTTGTTCTTAACTGACTTGCCTAGTTAAATAAAGGTTACACACACACACACACACACACACACACACACACACACACACACACACACACACACACACACACACACACACACACACACACACACACACACACACACACACACACACACACACACACACACAGTCTTGAATTTCTAACCAATTTAGGACTCCTCACAAATACATACCTTTTGAGGACCATGCTTTCCAGACATCATAGAAGCACAGAAATTACACTCACGAGTTAGGGAAAGAATCTATTATGAGGAAATCACCTAAAGTTGCTGACTTCTTAAAAAAAGTGCACTTGTAATTTTACCAACTACTGGAGACCGCACATTGCAAATCAAATCAAATCGTGTTGGTCACATACACATGGTTAGCAGATGTTAATGCGAGTGTAGCGAAATGCTTGTGCTTCTAGTTCCGACCGTGCAGTAATATCTAACAAGTAATCTAACAATTTCACAACAACTACCTTATACACACAAGTGTAAAGGAATGAATAAGAATGAGTACATAAAAATATATGGATGAGCGATGGCTGAACAGCATAGGCAAGATGCAGTAGATGGTATAGAGGACAGTATATACATATGAGATGAGTAATGTAGGATATGTAGGATTTGTTCCCAATGGTGGAACAAACTCCCTCACGACGCCAGGTCAGCGGAGTCAATCACCACCTTCCGGAGACACCTGAAACCCCACCTCTTTAAGGAATACCTAGGATAGGATAAAGTAATCCTTCTAACCCCCCCCCCCTTAAAAGAGTTAGATGCACTATTGTAAAGTGGTTGTTCCACTGGATATCATAAGGTGAATGCACCAATTTGTAAGTCGCTCTGGATAAGAGCGTCTGCTAAATGACTTAAATGTAAAATGTAAATATGTAAACATTATATAATGTGGCATTGTTTAAGTGACTAGTGATACATTTATTACATCAAATTATTAATTATTTAATTATTAAAGTGGCTAGAGATTGAGTCTGTATGTTGGCAGCAGCCACTCAGCCATCGAGAGAATGCCTCCTATAAAATCTATAAAAGCTATCCAACTGCCTACGTTGTACCTAATGGAAGCGTAAAATAATTATCAAATTTTAATTCTCGATATTTGATGCATTCATTCTATTTTATGACTGAAAATATTGCATGTAGATGCCACAATGATGCAACACAGATGGCAACTCAACGGCTGTAGTGTAGTTCTTCTGTAAATGTCACGTTCCTGACCTGTTTTCTCTTGTTTTGTATGTCTTTATTGGTCAGGGCGTGAGTGTTGGGTGGGCAGTCTATGTTTTCTATTTCTATGTTGGGTTTTGTGTTCGGCCTGGTATGATTCTCAATTAGAGACAGGTGTGTATCGTTTGTCTCTGATTGAGAGTTTGTCTCTGTTAGCGTTTGGGCCACACAGGACTGTTGCAGGTTAGTCACGTTTGTTGTTTTGTTAATTTGTTAGTGTTTGTTGGTTTGTCATTAAAATCATGAATACCTCCTACTCCGCATCTTGGTCCGATCCATGCTCCTCCTCGTCTGAGGAGGAGAACGACATTGACAGCCGTTACAGTAAAGGATTTAAACTGGAACAACCATTTCAATAATGGATTCAATATATCCAAGAAATAGATTAATAGTTTAGAAAAATGTTTTTTTATTTTTCTGTATCATTCAAAGTCAGCAGGCTTTGTATTCTTGAGACCTTAGTCACTCCAAAAGTGAACAACCCACCTGGAAAAACTTCCCCCGAACAGAGTGAGATGGAGGACATTCGTCAACTGCCTATGAGCTTAAGTCAAGTAAGTCCCATTAAATCCTCAGAGGTACACCAAGATAGCCAGAAGCATCTCATACACTTATTTTCTCTGATCTGCAACTATTCTGTTGTGTACATAGAACTTTACTGCTCTCTAGTCCCTGTTTACTAGCGCTTGGGGAGAAGCAGCAATGCATTTCTCACAGTCTTGTTTTCCAGGCGTTTTTCCCATTCGGATAAAATTCATCAAGGAATCTTCAACTGCATCCACCTCTATTGTCGACCAATACCTTTTTGTTCCTTTGGCTCCTTTGGAAAGAGATGGCATTATGAATGACTACATTATATAAAGGTTGAGTACAATACAGTACTTGAACATCTCTGAATTAACTCTACAAGGTTGCAGCTGTATCTGCAGCTGTGTTGTTAGTCTAACAATCCCAACTAAATAACTACATAGATAAGGATGTAAGAGAAGAATGTGCAATGCTGACATCAAGGCAGACTCAATCTGTATGGAATCTAAGCCCATCAAATTGTTTGCATCAAATTGTTTGCAATGTAAACCTTCTAATAAAAGCAATACTTATTAAATTAAGTTCCCTCCCCCAGGTAAAACAATGTAAAGCGTGGTAATCCTCCTGTGTTATCATCTATCCTGACACACTAGTTCCAGATCTAACGTCTTAGCTTCTGTACAATCCAAACTGAACCGTTCTGTACTGGCATGGTTGGAAATACACTAACTGATGAAGACAGAATTGATCTGGACCAGCACAGTATGGCCATAAGTTGACACTACAGAGTGAAAATGCACTGACTGAAGGCAGCAGGAAACATGCTTACCGTGTGAGCCTCTCCTTTGTCCCAGCTTTCCCTTGGTCATTGGCTGTTTGGCCCGAATCATTGACATCTCTCCTGGAAAACATCAGTGGAAAAGATGTAATTTTCCAACAGGACATTGTAGTTAAGAATAGGTACATGTGTATGTAAGGTATAGGCATACCTGTCATGTTTTTCTTTATAGAAATTGCCTTCCTCTGATGATCCAGATGGCCCTGGGACATAACCATCTTTACTGTTGTCAATACTGGTTATTGAGTCATCAGTCTTGTATCCAAGCATAGCTTTGGTCAACTGTATTGGGTTAACCACAATCATGTATTCTAAATCAAAGACATGTTTACCATTTATGCTAAACTAGCACGCTAACCGCTAGCTAGCATGCTAATCATTAGCTAGCACGCTAATCATTAGCTACCACGCTAATCATTAGCAAGCAGTAAATAAGTATAAGGTAAAAACATGCAAAGTAACAATTGCACATTAATGAATTGTTTGGATAAGCCTACCAATTTCAATCTCATGAGGCAGTATATCTGACACAATGCGGTTTTCGGATACACCGAAAGACATGTGAGCTAACATTAATTACAAATAAAGACAACGGGAACAGGCATTGCTTGCCATTACAACAAATACAATTTTAGCTAAAATATTGGTTAACAGTTTAGTTAATAGCTTACCTTCTTGCATGAATGTGAACATTTGCAACCTTCCTCCTCTTCCTTAAAAAACGTGTTGCACAGCTACTTTAGTTGTGATCATGCTCAACACAGGCTTGCCAGGTCAATTTCAAATTTCTTAGGAGATCCCAAAAAAAAAACACCTGCAAAGCCTAAAAACTATCACCATTTCAGCAGATTACAGGGAAATTAATGGATTTTTAAAAATACCATTTTGGTAACGTTGCAATATAGAAGTAGTATAAAAACTTGCACCCAGCGACTAAAACTTTTCACCTGCAGCAAAGTTTTAAAAGTACCTCAATAAAAGACTAAATCGCATACATGGCAACCCTGGCAGAGATTTGTCACTACGGCATGGGGGAGGGGAACTGTGTTGACCTGTGAAACCTTTAGTAGTTTGGTACTTTTGTGCACTCTGCAGTGGGGGAGGGGCAGGTTCGTGAGCGGAAATTATGGCCAGTAGACATGCATAACAATGATTCCATCAGCCCAGATTTCTGAATATGTGTGCAATGTTATTACTGTTAGCTACATTTCCTTAGACAATTTGGGTTTGTAGCTTACACAATCAGTATCAGTGAGGTGTTAAGTGCAGCTACTTGAATGGTCTGTACATGAGAGATGGAGTGGTGGATATGGACAAGGTTAAGGTCGGAAGCTGTCTGAGAGAGTGCCAAGAGTGTGCAAAGCTGTCATCAAGGCAAAGGGTGTTTACTTAAAAGAATCTCAAATATAAAATATATTTTGATTTGTTTAACACTTTTTTGGTTACTACATGATTCCATATGTGTTATTTCATAGTTTTGATGTCTACAATATTATTCTACAATGTACAAAATAGTAAAAATTAAGAAACCTTTGAATGAGTATGTGTGTCCAAACATTTGACTGATATTGCGGTTGGCTAAAGACTCAAGAATGAAGGTAGGGTGGCCACGCCCATCTCGTTTATGAACTTTATGGGCCTAAGGCCATTTCTAATATATAGATGCTGCTATTGGCTCAGTACTCAAGTATAATGTCGGGAGTGCCACGTTGTGCCACCCAGTTAAGTTACAAGTGTTCAGGGGCAAGCCTTCTTATATCAATGGTCCGATTAGCTCGAGACTCACATATGCATCTCCCCTCATCGCCATAGACAGAAATCCCCTCAATAGCTTGAAAGACTAGAAATGTACGAATACCCTTAGTTAGATAGAAATTGTAAGCGTTCCAAAAAGGGCCCCCCAAAAAAGTAAAAAAATCTGGTTTTCTAATATGTACCGGTTCATGAGGGTTGCCTAATCACACATATGAAATTTTGGAAAGATGAGACCTTTTTAACCCTTTGAAACAGCCCCTATGACCCCAATTCAAGGCACTTCCGGTTGTAACAGGAAGCTGAAAGTAAAGACATCCTCATTGGGGTAGGCTTTTACAGAATCCTGAGTTTCAAGTCTTTACGTTAAGAACTGACTGATTTACAGAGGGTTGAATTCAGTGTTTATACAAACTGCAGGTTGGGTATATCAAAACCACTTTTAGGGTAATTTAACCACTTCCGGTTGCTCTAGGACGCTTAAACACAACACAGGTAATCCTCATAGTGGCCTGATGGATTGTCATTGAAGACAGCTTGAGATGGCAATCATAACCCACATAGGTATCAGGTTGAATTTATGGCAGCAGGCAATGTATTCCTATGGGGAGAGATGTCAATGTAAACTGTTAGAAAAAACACCCTGTTTTCACTGTTAAGGGTTAATTCCACACAGTCAAGTTTAGGCTTGCACAGATCGGGAGGACCTTAGGAAGGTTCCTGTGATTGAATTGTGCTTCTAGCCTCAATGGTTCTGCCGCTGTCACCCAAAAGCACCTCAAATTTAGGTCAGGCTTCGTTTTGGGCCTTGTGCTAAGACCTTTCTGGATGTCAACAAATGAGAGCGCCTGGGGAATGGGAGTAGAGCTAGGGGCTGCAGGGCCTGGGTTAACGTCTACATCACCAGAGGAGGAGTAGGATAAGGGTACAGCTAAAGGCTATAAGAACTGGTCGTCTAGTGCTTTCGGAACAGAGAGTAAAAGGATCAGATTTCTGGGCGCGGAAGAATAGATTCAAGGAATAATGTACAGACAAGGTTAAGGTCGGATGTGAATGGCAGTGGCGGTAAACCTAGGCATTGAGTGACGATGAGAGAGATTTTGTCTCTAGAGGCACCATTTAAGCCAGGTGAGGTCACCGCATGTGTGAGGGGTGGAACAAAGGGGCTACCTAATATTGAGCAGGGCTGGAGGCTCTACAGTGAAATAAGACAATAATCACTAACCAAAACAGCAAAAGACAAGGCATATTGACATTAGGTAGAGGCATTTGTAGCCGAGTGATCATTAAGTCCAATGATTAGCTATGCGAGCTGGAGACACGGCTATTCAGACAGCTAGCGGGCCGGCTAGCAGATGGGCCTCCGGTGGACATTGCAACGAAAGAGCCAGTTGAAACCCCCTCGGACGGTTACGTCAGCAGACCAATCGTGATGGATCGGCGGGGCTCCATGTCTGCAGTAAAAGGGTCCAGGCCAATTAGCAAAATAGGTATTGTAGCCCAAGAATTGGCTGATGGACCTCTTCGGCTAGCCGGGAGATGGGCCTAGCTCAAGGCTAGCTCCAGGCTAACTGGTGCTTGCTTCGGGACAGAGACGTTAGCCAGGAGTAGCCACTCGGAAAGAAGCTAGCCTGCTGTGATGATCCGGTGTAAAGGTTCAGCGCTTGCGGTAGGAATCCAGGAGATGTGGTTGAGAAAAAGCAGTCCGATATGCTCTGGGTTGATATCGCGCTGTGCAGACTGGCAGGAATTGACCGGGCTGAGGCTGGCTGATGTCCGAGTTAATGTAACAGTTTAACTTTAGTCCATCCAAAGGCCGCGGCCCTTGCAGAGCAAGGGGAACCACTACTTCAAGGTCTCAGAGCAAGTGACGTCACCGATTGAAAGGCTATTAGTGCGCACCACCGCTAACTAGCTAGCCATTTCACATCCGTTACACTAACGGTGATGACCGCTAGCAGTGGCTAACTGACTACTAGCTAGTAGCTAGTTAGCTAGCTAGCTCCTGATGGGGGTGCCGATTCTAAAGTGTAAAAATTTGCAGATCCGTACAACATTGGGTGAGGTGGGTTGCAGGAGAGTATGTTCATTCCGTAGATGGAAAAATATGTACGAAATATATATGAAGAAAACAATATATACATGGTACGGGACAGGACAAGACAAACAGACGTCCGACTGCTACGCCATCTTGGAACAAATATATATGGGTTAGCTGAAAACGTCCTGAAAACGATGTGCCTGCTTCAATGGGGCAGAAGTCCGTGAGTTGTTGTGATTCTGGATGGCCAGATAGCTACCAACAATGACAAGAAACTGCCATGTAAGGAATCGTAAGTGACTCGTTTCAGCTAGTTTCATCTTGTTCTTGATACAATGTCTTGTTTGAGGTGTTTTGGCTGATTTCATGTCAATTCTATTCTGGCCAAAAATTTGCTAGCTAGCTAACCAACAACTGTAACAATGTATTTTTAGAGATAAAATGTATTTTTAGAAAACAATAAAAAACATGAAAAAATAGACAGTATCAAAAACAGCAGTAAGCATAAAATTATTCACATTAAACATCTTGCATTTCTATAAAACACACTTACTTGCTGTTGCAATAAGAAATAGATTTCACACAGAGTTATAGAAATTAGTGTCTGACAGTCTGCCGGTAGTGAGGAATTCTTCTTCCGTTCCACTGGTTGATAAGGACTTCTCTAATGAACACTTCACCGGGGATCTCGTATGTTTTCAGGTATAGTCAAGGGATCAAGGAACATTGCTTCAGCTTCAGACGAGATTGGCCCCTGATTGCTAATCAATCAGTTCTTTATTCTCCAGGCTCCGCTTTGTCATCAAAATGGACAACCTTGCAATGATTGACATGTATCCATTGTGATTTTCCCTGGACTTTTACTGCTGACCTCGTTATGAGCAAAACCTGATAAGGACCTTCCAATTTTTGCACTAATGTCTTGATTACATACCTTTTTTACCATCACCCACTGTCCTGGTACTACGTCATGTCCCCCCTCGGGACTTATTCCCCATTACTCTTTTACTTGTCTATCTGCTTCCCCTACTGCATTAGAGAGTTGTATGCAATAGTTAGGCATTGTGTTACTCATAAAGTAAATATCTGCTTTTCTCAAATCTAACGTGCCTGGTAGTGACATTGTCCATTGTAGTGTTAGGTTCTTATTTTTCAGAGTAAATAACTCACGGACACTAGAGAAGCTTTAACCAAGTTTAATCTTTCCCGAAGGTTCTGTACAGCTGAAATCAAACATCACAGTTTATATGCATCCTACTTAAGACACTCCTTCTTTCTCCACAGGAAAGAAGGTAACCAGATACCAACCCTGATTACTCCCCTAAGGGGAACTGACCTCACCCCTCACCTCCTAATCCACAGATATCCATCTGTCTTCCCTATATCAACACATCGCTCTCCTCTCCTCCATCAAACACATTCCAAAGCCTTCTGGCTTTTTACACTCTTTCTTTTCAAGGCTTTGTCTCTATCATTTATTTAATATCTCAATGTTCAAAGTTTAGCCGATTCCAACCGTAGTAACTGCCCATGCCCAGCCTGCCTTCCTCACACCTCCCTCCACAATGCTTGAACCGTCTGTGTATAAGATAAACTCAGGGTTTTTCAACAGATGACTCTTAATAAACCCATCAGAGAGCTGATCCAAAACCAACACACAACAGTCGTGTTCAAGTAATGTGGTATCAATCAATCAAGTTTATTTTATATAGCCCTTCGTACAGTGAGGGAAAAAAGTATTTGATCCCCTGCTGATTTTGTACGTTTGCCCACTGACAAAGAAATGATCAGTCTATAATTTTAATGGTAGGTTTATTTGAACAGTGAGAGACAGAATATCAACAAAAAAATCCAGAAAAATGCATGTCAAAAATGTTATGAATTGATTTGCATTTTAATGAGGGAAATAAGTATTTGACCCCTCTGCAAAACATGACTTAGTACTTGGTGGCAAAACCCTTGTTGGCAATCACAGAGGTCAGACGTTTCTTGTAGTTGGCCACCAGGTTTGCACACATCTCAGGAGGGATTTTGTCCCACTCCTCTTTGCAGATCTTCTTCAAGTCATTAAGGTTTCGAGGCTGACGTTTGGCAACTCGAACCTTCAGCTCCCTCCACAGATTTTCTATGGGATTAAGGTCTGGAGACTGGCTAGGCCACTCCAGGACCTTAATGTGCTTCTTCTTGAGCCACTCCTTTGTTGCCTTGGCCGTGTGTTTTGGGTCATTGTCATGCTGGAATATCCATCCACGACCCATTTTCAATACCCTGGCTGAGGGAAGGAGGTTTTCACCCAAGATTTGACGGTACATGGCCCCGTCCATCGTCCCTTTGATGCGGTGAAGTTGTCCTGTCCCTTTAGCAGAAAAACACCCCCAAAGCATAATGTTTCCACCTCCATGTTTGACGGTGGGGATGGTTTCTTGGGGTCATAGGCAGCATTCCTCCTCCTCCAAACACGGCAAGTTGGGTTGATGCCAAAGAACTCCATTTTGGTCTCATCTGACCACAACACGTTCACCCAGTTGTCCTCTGAATCATTCAGATGTTCATTGGCAAACTTCAGACGGGCATGTATATGTGCTTTCTTGAGCAGGGGGACCTTGCGGGCGCTGCAGGATTTCAGTCCTTCACGGCATAGTGTGTTACCAATTGTTTTCTTGATGACTATGGTCCCAGCTGCCTTGAGATCATTGACAAGATCCTCCTGTGTAGTTCTGGGCTGATTCCTCACCGTTCTCATGATCATTGCAACTCCACGAGGTGAGATCTTGCATGGAGCCCCAGGCTGAGGGAGATTGACAGTTCTTTTGTGTTTCTTCCATTTGCGAATAATCACAGAAACTGTTGTCACCTTCTCACCAAGCTGCTTGGCGATGGTCTTGTAGCCCATTCCAGCCTTGTGTAGGTCTACAATCTTGTCCCTGACATCCTTGGAGAGCTCTTTGGTCTTGGCCATGGTGGAGAGTTTGGAATCTGATTGATTGATTGCTTCTGTGGACAGGTATCTTTTATACAGGTAAGAAACTGAGATTAGGAGCACTCCCTTAAAGAGTGTGCTCCTAGTCTCCGTTCGTTACCTGTATGAAAGACACCTGGGAGCCAGAAATCTTTTTGATTGAGAAGGGGTCAAATACTTATTTCCCTCATTAAAATGCAAATCAATTTATAACATTTTTGACATGCATTTTTCTGGATATTTTTGTTGTTATTCTGTCTCTCACTGTTCAAATAAACCTACCATTAAAATTATAGACTGATAATTTCTTTGTCAGTGGGCAAACGTACAAAATCAGCAGGGGATCAAATACTTTTTTCCCTCACTGTACATCAGCTAATATCTCGAAGTGCTGTACAGAAACCCAGCCTAAAACCCCAAACAGCAAGCAATGCAGGTGTAGAAGCACGGTGGCTGGGAAAAACTCCCTAGAAAGGCCAAAACCTAGAGAGGAACCAGGCTATGAGGGGTGGCCAGTCCTCTTCTGGCTGTGCCGGGTGGAGATTATAACAGAACATGGCCAAGATGTTCAAAATGTTCATAAATGACCAGCATGGTCAAATAATAATCAGGAATAAATGTCAGTTGGCTTTGCATAGCCGATCATTAAGAGTTGAAAACAGCAGGTCTGGGACAGGTAGCACGTCCGGTGGACAGGTCAGAGTTCTATAACCGCAGGCAGAACAGTTGAAACTCGAACAGCAACAAGGCCACGTGGACTGGGGACAGCAAGGAGTCATCATGCCCGGTCGTCCTGACGCATGGTCCTAGGGCTCAGGTCCTCCGAGAGAGAGAAAGAAAGAGAGAATTAGAGAGAGCATACTTAAATTCACACAGGACACTGGGTAGGACAGGAGAAGTACTCCAGATATAACCAACTGACCCTAGCCCCCCGACACATAAACTACTGCAGCATAAATACTGGAGGCTGCGACAGGAGGGGTCAGGAGACACTGTAGCCCCATCCGATGATACCCCCGGACAGGGCCAAACAGGAAGGATATAACCCCACCCACTTTGCCAAAGCACAGCCCCCGCACCACTAGAGGGATATCTTCAACCACCAACTTACAATCCTGAGACAAGGCCGAGTATAGCCCACAAAGATCTCCACCACAGCACAAACCAAGGGGGGGGGCGCCAACCCAGACAGGAAGATCACGTCAGTAACTCAACCCACTCACTCAAGTGACGCACCCCTCCTAGGGACGGCATGAAAGAGCACCAGTAAGTCAGTGACTCAGCCCCTGTAATAGGGTTAGAGGCAGAGAATCCCAGTGGAGAGAGGGGAACCGGCCAGGCAGAGACAGCAAGGGCGGTTCGTTGCTCCAGAGCCTTTCCGTTCACCTTCACACTCCTGGGCCTCCTGGACTACACTCAATCATATGACCTACTGAAGAGATAAGTCTTCAGTAAAGACTTAAAGGTTGAGACCGAGTCTGCGTCTCTCACATGGGTAGGCAGACCATTCCATAAAAATGGAGATCTATAGGAGAAAGCCCTGCCTCCAGCTGTTTGCTTAGAAATTCTAGGGACAATTAGGAGGCCTGCGTCTTGTGACCGTAGCGTACGTGTAGGTATGTACGGCAGGACCAACTCGGAAAGATAGGTAGGAGCAAGCCCATGTAACGCTTTATAGGTTAACAGTAAAACCTTGAAATCAGCCCTTGCCTTAACAGAAAGCCAGTGTAGGGAAGCTAGCACTGGAGTAATATGATCAAATTTCTTGGTTCTAGTCAGGATTCTAGCAGCCGTATTTAGCACTAACTGAAGTTTATTTAGTGCTTTATCCGGGTAGCCGGAAAGTAGAGCATTGCAGTAATCTAACCTAGAAGTAACAAATGCATGGATTAATTTTTCTGCATCATTTTTGGACAGAACATTTCTGATTTTTGCAATGTTACGTAGATGGAAAAAAGCTGTCCTTGAAACAGTCTTGATATGTTCGTCAAAAGAGAGATCAGGGTCCAGAGTAACGCCGAGGTCCTTTACAGTTTTATTTGAGACGACTTTACAACCATCAAGATTAATTGTCAGATTTAACAGAAGATCTCTTTGTTTCTTGGGACCTAGAACAAGCATCTCTGTTTTGTCCGAGTTTAAAAGTAGAACGTTTTCAGCCATCCACTTCCTTATGTCTGAAACACAGGCTTCTAGCGAGGGCAATTTTGGGGCTTCACCATGTTTCATTGAAATGTACAGCTGTGTGTCATCCGCATAGCAGTGAAAGTTAACATTATGTTTTCGAATGACATCCCCAAGAGGTAAAATATATAGTGAAAACAATAGTGGTCCTAAAACGGAACCTTGAGGAACACCGAAATGTACAGTTGATTTGTCAGAGGACAAACCATTCACAGAGACAAACTGATATCTTTCCGACAGATAAGATCTAAACCAGGCCAGAACTTGTCCGTGTAGACCAATTTGGGTTTCCAGTCTCTCCAAAAGAATGTGGTGATCGATGGTATCAAAGGCAGCACTAAGGTCTAGTAGCACGAGGACAGATGCAGAGCCTCGGTCTGACGCCATTAAAAGGTCATTTACCACCTTCACAAATGCAGTCTCAGTGCTATGATGGGGTCTAAAACCAGACTGAAGCATTTCGTATACATTGTTTGTCTTCAGGAAGGCAGTGAGTTGCTGTGCAACAGCTTTTTCTAAAATTTTTGAGAGGAATGGAAGATTCGATATAGGCCGATAGTTTTTTATATTTTCTGGGTCAAGGTTTGGCTTTTTCAAGAGAGGCTTTATTACTGCCACTTTTAGTGAGTTTGGTACACATCCGGTGGATAGAGAGCCGTTTATTATGTTCAACATAGGAGGGCCAAGCACATGAAGCAGCTCTTTCAGTAGTTTAGTTGGAATAGGATCCAGTATGCAGCTTGAAGGTTTAGAGGCCATGATTATTTTCATCATTGTGTCAAGAGATATAGTACTAAAACATTCTCCCGATCCCAGGCCCTGGCAGAGCTGTGCAGATCCAGAACAGCTAAGCCCTGGAGGAATACGCAGATTTAAAGAGGAGTCCGTAATTTGCTTTCTAATGATCATGATCTTTTCCTCAAAGAAGTTCATGAATTTATTACTGCTGAAGTGAAAGCCATCCTCTCTTGGGGAATGCTGCTTTTTAGTTAGCTTTGCAACAGTATCAAAAATAAATTTTGGATTGTTCTTATTTTCCTCAATTAAGTTGGAAAAGTAGGATGATCGAGCAGCAGTGAGGGCTCTTCGATACTGCACGGTACTGTCTTTCCAAGCTAGTCGGAAGACTTCCAGTTTGGTGTGGCGCCATTTCCGTTCCAATTTTCTGGAAGCTTGCTTCAGAGCTCGGGTATTTTCTGTATACCAGGGAGCTAGTTTCTTATGACAAATGTTTTTCGTTTTTAGGGGTGCAACTGCATCTAGGGTATTGCGCAAGGTTAAATTGAGTTCCTCAGTTAGGTGGTTAACTGATTTTTGTCCTCTGACGTCCTTGGGTAGGCAGAAGGAGTCTGGAAGGGCATCAAGGAATTTTTGTGTTGTCTGAGAATTTATAGCACAACTTTTGATGCTCCTTGGTTGGGGTCTGAGCAGATTATTTGTTGCGATTGCAAACGTAATAAAATGGTGGTCCGATAGTCCAGGATTATGAGGAAAAACATTAAGATCTACAACATTTATTCCATGGGACAAAACTAGGTCCAGAGTATGACTGTGGCAGTGAGTAGGTCCAGAGACATGTTGGACAAAACCCACTGAGTCGATGATGGCTCCGAAAGCCTTTTGGAGTGGGTCTGTGGATTTTTCCATATGAATATTAAAATCACCAAAAATTTGAATATTATCTGCTATGACTACAAGGTCCGATAGGAATTCAGGGAACTCAGTTAAGAACGCTGTAATATGGCCCAGGAGGCCTGTAAACAGTAGCTATAAAAAGTGATTGAGTAGGCTGCATAGATTTCATGACTAGAAGCTCAAAAGACGAAAACATTTTTTTTTTTGTAAATTGAAATTTTCTATCGTAAATGTTAGCAACCTCTCCGCCTTTGCGGGATGCACGGGGGATATGGTCACTAGTGTAACCAGGAGGTGAGGCCTCATTTAACACAGTCAATTCATCAGGCTTAAGCCATGTTTCAGTCAGGCCAATCACATCAAGATATGATCAGTGATTAGTTCATTGACTATAACTGCCTTTGAAGTGAGGGATCTAACATTAAGTAACCCTATTTTGAGATGTGAGGTATCACGATCTCTTTCAATAATGGCAGGAATGGAGGAGGTCTTTATCCTAATGAGATTGCTAAGGCGAACACCGCCATGTTTAGTTTTGCCCAACCTAGGTCGAGGCACAGACACAGTCTCAATGGGGATAGCTGAGCTGACTACACTGACTATGCTAGTGGCAGACTCCACTAAGCTGGCAGGTTGACTAACAGCCTGCTGCCTGGCCTGCACCCTATTTCATTGTGGAGCTAGAGGAGTTAGAGCCCTGTCTATGTTGGTAGATAAGATGAGAGCACCCCTCCAGCTAGGATGGAGTCCGTCACTCCTCAGCAGGTCAGGCTTGGTCCTGTTTGTGGGTGAGTCCCAGAAAGAGGGCCAATTATCTACAAATTCTATCTTTTGGGAGGGGCAGAAAACAGTTTCCAACCAGCGATTGAGTTGTGAGACTCTGCTGTAGAGCTCATCACTCCCCCTAACTGGGAGGGGGCCAGAGACAATTACTCGATGCCGACACATCTTTCTAGCTGATTTACACGCTGAAGCTATGTTGCGCTTGGTGACCTCTGACTGTTTCATCCCAACATCGTTGGTGCCGACGTGGATAACAATATCTCTATACTCTCTACACTCGACAGTTTTAGCTTTAGCCAGCACCATCTTCAGATTAGCCTTAACGTCGGTAGCCCTGCCCCCTGGTAAACAGTGTATGATCGCTGGGTGATTCGTTTTAAGTCTAATACTGCGGGTAATGGAGTCGCCAATGACTAGGGTTTTCAATTTGTCAGAGCTAAGGGTGGGAGCCTTCGGCGTCTCAGACCCCGTAACGGGAGGAGTAGAGACAAGAGAAGACTCGGCCTCAGACTCCGACTCGCTACTTTTTTATTTTTATTTTTTATTTTTTTTATTTTATCCCCTTTTTTTGTAAATTTTCGTGGTATCCAATCGCTAGTAATTACTATCTTGTCTCATCGCTACAACTCCCGTACGGGCTCGGGAGAGACGAAGGTAGAAAGCCATGCGTCCTCCGAAGCACAACCCAACCAAGCCGCACTGCTTCTTAACACAGCGCGCCTCCAACCCGGAAGTCAGCCGCACCAATGTGTCGGAGGAAACACCGTGCACCTGGCCCCCTTGGTTAGCGCGCACTGCGCCCGGCCCGCCACAGGAGTCGCTGGAGCACGATGAGACAAGGATATCCCTACCGGCCAAACCCTCCCTAACCCGGACGACGCTAGCCCAATTGTGCGTCGCCCCACGGACCTCCCGGTCGCGGCCGGTTGCGACAGAGCCTGGGCGCGAACCCAGAGACTCTGGTGGCGCAGCTAGCACTGCGATGCAGTGCCCTAGACCACTGCGCCACCCGGGAGGCCCCCGACTCGCTACTTAATGGGGAAAACCGGTTGAAAGTTTCTGTCGGCTGAATGAGCGACACCAGTTGAGCATTCCTACAGCATTTCCCTCCAGAAGCCATGAGAAAGTTGTCCGGCTGTGGGGACTGTGCGGGGGGATTTATACTAACGTTACTATCTGTACTTACTGGTGGCACAGACGCTATTTCATCCTTCCCTACACTGAAATTACCCTTGCCTAACGATTGCGTCTGAAGCTGGGCTTGCAGCACAGCTATCCTCGCCGTAAGGCGATCGTTCTCCTGTATAATATGAGTACAGCGACTGCAATTAGAAGACATCATGTTAATGTTACTACTTAGCTTCGGCTGTTGAAGGTGCTGACGAACCATGTCCAGATAAAGCGTCCGGAGTGAAAAAGTTGAATGAGGGAAAAACTAAAAATATAAACGGTAATTAAAAACTAAAAAGAAAAAAACGTAAAGTTGTCAGCTAGCAAAGTAAGGTTGGCAACAAAACGCACAGCAACACGTCTGCAAGTTCAAGAGGAAGTGACGTGGTCCACTCACAAAAAACGTACCACTTGATGCAGTCAGTATATCTGGAGGAAGCATCAGAGTAGCTGGATTACATGGTGAGCCACGTGGTATGATGATGTTAGGAGCCTCCAACACCATTGACCATTTGTTCCAATGAGCAGCTGTGACCTGGGCAGCTCTATTCATTGTCAAAAGACTATGAACAGCATGTGGACACTTGATGGTAAGATGTTGGTCGAGAACAAGCGATGCCACCATCGACACAGCGACATAAATACCCTGCATAGCTCTGAGACAGGGACCCAATCCCAACGCCACATCATCCAATTTCTTCTAATAGTAGCCTACAGGTTTCTGATAATCACCATGGTCTTGTGTCAGCACTGAGGTCATTGAGCCATCTTTTTCAGCCACAAAGAGGGTGAACAGTTGGCCTGAGTCCAGAATGCCTAAAGCCAGTACTGATGACAAAGCTAGTTTGAGCTGGCCAAAAACCTATTTCTGTTCTTCCGTAAAGGCTTTTGAATCAGAGTCTCCCTTGAGGAGGTCATTCAAAGTATAGGCATACTTTGAAATGGTTCTTCATATCACTAGACAGTGAATTTCAAATCTCTTTCATGCTCACAACCGGAGGAGCTGTTCCACCCTTTTCCAGAGTGGTGTTCTCACTTAACAATGGCATTACATTAACTAAAAAGTTGTATATTATATCTCTATGTTTATATATTTATTTAACCCCAAAATATATCCCCTTTGAAGACTCAAACCTCTTCTAGAACACAAATTGTTTCTGTAGAGCCTGGCTACCAATAAAAATGTATGTTCACTTCAAAAAGCTTGTTGAAGGCATACATTAACCCCACGTGTAAAGATTGCTACTCAATTAGCAACTCCCTTCTATGCAACAAGAGGGTTTCACCAAAAGAAAGGACTCGAACCTTTTAATAGAGGACTTAAATCCCTATAATAGAGAACAAAGGCGTTGAACCTTATACATCACAGATACATATCACTCATTGCATGCACACATTTTACCCTGATTTGGTTCTTTTAAAATGATATTGGTCTACACTCACCCAGCACTTCTGCCATCAATTAGGAGATGAAGAGTTGACTCCCAAAGTGGATTGCGCTCAGCCTTCTCTCTTTCTTCTGGATCAACAGATTTGGTCATTTTTTTCTTGTTGTTCAGACCAATTCATCCGGGTCACGGCACCAAATGTTAGCAGTTGATGTTATTCTTCAATAACACAGACCCCAAAGCAAATCAGGGGGAGGAAAATAGGTTTATTCAAAGAGAACACATCATGCGGTGAGGTAGATGTTCATGCTCCCCTGTCCTCAGTGATTCTCTCCACAGAACAAAGGGACAGGATGTAGTTTTATAACTCAGCCCTAGCCTGTGGTTGACCAATTAGAATTCATTGCAATAAAACTGGGCAAATGGCCAAATAACAAGTATCCTATTTCAGATTCAATGTATAAACAATTTGGTCCAATGAGAACTTGCCATGTAGCTATGAGTCCCGGACTGAATTTCCCCCCATGTCTCTGACCCATTGATATTACAGAAAAAACACTATTTCCATTGATTGTTTATTCTAGTCCTCTCGTCCTCTGCGTTGTGTATTATCTTTAAAATATTCTTACAAACCTCAGGAGGAGGAGGGGGAGGACATCAGCTTACATAAAATCAAATGCATTTGTCAAAAGTTCTCAACAGCAACCCAACCCTAAAAAGGTCCAATGCAGCCGTTTTTATCTCAATATCAAATAATTTCTGGGTAACAATTAAGTGATTGCTTTCAATTAAAATGGTCAAAAAGGAACAAAAATAGCTTCTTAGCAAGACCAATTTTGTCAAGCAACAATTTCGCTAGGACTGTCAGGGAGTGGTCTGAGTGGGGAGGAGAACATTTCAAACTAACTGTTATTGGCATAAAGGTTTGGAACTCTTTCTTATTGGTCTATCAACTAATTCCAACCGCATAGTGTGGAAATATATATAAAACACAGAAAAAATTATGTTTTTGACTGCACTAGGCCTTTAAGCCGCAAATAGGAACCAGAGGCAGCCATGGCAAGAAATAGAGAAGTACAGGCATAGACATTGAGTCTGACTCAGCCATCTTCCTTTACAAGAGTGCAATTGAATAGAGGGACCCTGTACTATTGTAAAAGATGGTCGAACATTTTAAAGAGGAAAAGCCAGATAGAGAGTGGGAGAAAGTGGGTGATGAGGAAGCCAGAGCAGCGATGCAGAAACCAGTGTAGCACAGCTCAAATGGTTGACAGAACCATTTAGTAATGATGCCCCCCACGGCCGGAAACAGACTGGCTTCAACAGGATGTTGCACTGTGACACCGTTATACAGAATCTGAGAGTCAAGTAGAGGTGACTGAGAAAGGGATAAAACTCAAGCAATCCTACAGTAGTATGACGAACAACCAATCTAGTCGATGCTGATCTTAGTTTTTTGATCCATCAATTCAATGCCAAGTAAATCAGGACAAGTAATTCAGGACAGCGGAAATGTAGAAATGTGCTCAAAAAGTTGACGCCAAAATATACTGATTGACTTGAATGTCAATTGAATGCCTTGGCTATCATTGTGTCTTGACTCCTCTGCTTCCAGAAAACCGTCTCATCTTGGATGCTTTCGCACAGGATTGTAGCCGTGTGCTCACTCTCCTCAACGGTGGCCGGTTCGTGGAGCCCCAAGATCCTCTGCCCTCCTCCGTTACCTCCCACATCAAGCAGGAGGAAAGCTGCCTCTCTGGGCCTGGGGGGGAGTCAAAGCCAGACGCGGGTCAAGTGGGTCACTGCCCCACCCTGGGCAAGCCACAGCCCAAGGAGAGCTCCACCGTCGATCCTGATGAGGAAGCCCAGCGAGGTCACTCGAGCCAAAAACAAACATACGCATTCCTGCACATCTTCACAAAGTCCCTCCAGAGCTACCTGTTCACCGGGCCCCAGCAGGCCCACCCGGACCTGGACCTCGAGGGAGAGCGAGGCCCATCGGCCGAGTCTAGGGTGTCACCCAGCAATAACCTTGGGGGCTGGAGCTCCCCAGCCCCTTCGGAGTCCTATGGCCACCCCTCGTCCACCCTGACGGAGGAGGAAGAGGAGAGCTGCTGCCCTCGCTGTGTGGAGCTGGAGCAGGAGATGCTGTGTCTGCAGAAGGAGAATGAAGAGCTGCGCAACAAGCTGGACAACATACCAGGTACAGTACAGGGCTTTCTGGATAATAGAGCACAGTAATGGCAATTTCTACAGTTATGCAGATTCATGTGAGATGGTGACTTGGTATGTGGATACGAAATAAGCCCACGTCAGTCTTAACTTAAGTGAGACAATGTGCTCAATTTGCTGCCCAAGACAAAACACTCAATGGAATTAGGCTTTTACCCTGTGACTCAGCATACATGTGGTGTAGTACATTACTTTTCATGTCAAGATGAAGTAAATCGCATTGTTGCTGTGACTTTTGTCAGACGAACAATTTACAATGAAATATATTTGAGGGTTTTTATAAATGAAGCCCCTGATCTCCTTCCAGCTCCCTGCCAGAATGTGCTGGACTTCTTCAAGACTGTTCTCCAGCATCATAACCCGTTTATACAGCCCATGTCACAGGAGCAACAAACAGAGGTAAGCAAGCAGTTTGTCTCAAAACACACATGTTTTTATAAAAAGAAATACTCTTGGTCTGTTCCAGTTCTGTCAGATACTGTACTCTACTGTTTGATACTGTATGTTTTCGTGGTCATAATGTGTATATTACAGATGTTACTTAACAAATGCAAAATAAGACACCAGGGTGAACTTCTATATCTAAATAGCGCTCTCTCTCTCTCTACAGGAAGAAGAACAGACAACACATGAGGTTTGTGTTTTCGAGATGTGTTTTATGTGACTTAATGACCCCTCAATTTTTGACAGTTCTGAGCTATAGTTTGAATCAGAGTTCAGTTATTTGTGACATTGTATTTTTTTCATTTGGCCTGGTTGGTTTAACATTGCCAAATGTCAAACTAACTAAAATGCCTAAACAAAACCATGTGTCCTTTGTTTATTGGTGAAAAATGCTCACGTTAAATCTATCTATGATTCTCAAGAAGCATATCTTGTCCCAAACTTCGTATTACTTTTTTTTGGTCGTCCAACATGCGTGAGGAAACAGCGTAATAGCTTCTCTGAGACAGGAATAAGCTATAGTCAGTAGCCTGTATCCCCAGTATAGCTCCCTAATCTGCATCATATGCACTGCTACTCAATGTTTCAGAGAAAGTTATGGTACTGCGTGCATTTCATTAAATACTTGCAGTCAAACCAGCAATACTGCCCATCTCTGGTTCTTTTCTTGTGTTTGGTCCGGACTGTGTTCAAACCTGCATCGAACCGCACCACGGTATGAATGGAATCAGACCAAAATCCCCCTTTTTTAGCAAACCAAGCTTCATTGTTTAGTGAGCTCCCGGGTGCCGATAGTGTTCACACCAGTCTAAACTAAGGGGGAGTTTGGAAAATCCGCACAAAACCACTTTGGTGTGAAAGCCCCTTAGTTTTTGTCTTTAAGGAATTGGCCTTAATCAAATATCACCTAAACACCTGTGTTGCTTTCTCAACATGATTATTTTTTTATGGAGCTGATAGTTTTGCTTCTCGTTGTAAACATAAGAGTACATTCATTAATAATTAGCAGTTATGCAACAACAGAAGACTGTTGTTTTTGACATTCTCGAAACCCGGTGACTGGTTTTGATTGGGCAGCTCCCATACTGCCACAGGCTTTAGGGTTAGGGAGAAACAAAACCCTGCAGAGGAAAATGACTAGGACAGAGTAATCTAGGTTCAGGACTGTTGTTGCCACCATGGAGCGTCAGTCAGAATGCAAATGAGGAGATTGCACAGGAATCCAGGTTTAGGGGTAACACACCCACAGTGGGGAGGGTTTGGAATGGTGGTTTTGTAGGGCTAGTAAGGCTAGTGGCAAGGTTAGAAAGGATGTCTTAGGAGTTGTGGCTTGTAAGGCCTTGGAGATAGGATGTGGATAACAAGGATGTGGAAGTCTGGTAGGGAGATACATAAAAGGACACATTAGGAACATAACATTAAAATGTACAGACATTACAAAGTAGTGCCAGGTGACTATAGTGAATAGGCTTAACATACAGTGGTTGCTCCACTAAACGTTTTGTGATTATGCTGCAGGCCTTAGAGGTAATTTATGGTTTAGTACGGTACCCGGCGTCACCACTTCATTACTCCAGACCAGCGCAAGGGGGAGTTAGAGCAGTGATTATGCTTTTGGGTCCTACTGTGTCTCTAACTGACAATGAATGGGCGACATAAACCTAAATAGAAACTGATAATTGTGCATGACTTCAGTATTACTTACTAAAACTGTTGTTACACTAAGGTTTTTATTATTTTATTTTGTTAGGATTATTTACTTTAAGGGGCATTGCACTAATAATGGCGCTGACTAGGGAAACATTCCCGCTGTTCTTAGTGCCAGTCTACACGTTCAAACTGAAACAATGTAACTAATAATGGCATCTTCATGCTTTCGTTAATCAAATAATGATAAAATAAACTTTCAAAATGCCGATGTTTATTTAGTTATGTATCCATAACGAATTACTATGGGAATAGATATCACTGAATTACAGAAATATTGGAACAAAGTTGTCTAATGAAGGTAAACAAATTGTTGCTTACTGGAAAATACTCTTTCAAACACACACGGTCACATTGTGCAGTTGTGGCCAAAAGTTTTGAGAATGACACAAATATTAATTTTCACAAAGTCTGCTGCCTCAGTTTGAATGATGGAATTTGAATATACTCAAGAATGTTATGAAGAGTGATCAGATGAATTGCAATGAATTGCAATGTCCCTCTTTGCCATGTAAATGAACTGAATCCCCCAAAAACATTTCCACTGCATTTCAGCCCTGCCACAAAAGGACCTGACATCATGTCAGTGATTCTCTCGTTAACACAGGTGTGAGTGTTGACGAGGACAAGGCTGGAGATCACTCTGTCATGCTGATTGAGTTTGAATAACAGACTGGAAGCTTCAAAAGGAGGGTGGTGCTTGAAATCATTGTTCTTCCTCTGTCAAATATGGTTACCTGCAAGGAAACATGTGCCGTCATCATTGCTTTGCACAAAAGGGCTTCAAAGGCAAGGATATTGCTGCCAGTAAGATTGCACATAAATCAACCATTTATCGGATCATCAAGAACTTCAAGGAGAGCGGTTCAATTGTTTTGAAGAAGGCTTCAGGGCGCCCAAGAAAGTCCAGCAAGCGCCAGGACCATCTCCTAAAGTTGATTCAGCTGCGGGATCGGGGCACTACCAGTACAGAGCTTGCTCAGGAATGGCAGCAGGCAGGTGTGAGTGCATCTGCACACACAGTTGAGGCGAAGACTTTTGGAAGATGGCCTGGTGTCAAGAAGGGCAGCAAAGAAGCCACTTCTCTCAAGGAAAAACATCAGGGACAGACTGATATTCTGCAAAGGGTACAGGGATTGGACTGCTGAGGACTGGGGTAAAGTCATTTTCTCTGATGAATCCCCTTTCCGATTGTTTGGGGCATCCGGAAAAAAGTTTGTCCGGAGAAGACAAGGTGAGCGCTACCATCAGTCCTGTGTCATGCCAACAGTAAAGCATCCTGAGACCATTCATGTATGGGGTTGCTTCTCAGCCAAGGGAGTGGGCTCACTAACAATTTTGCCTAAGAACACAGCCATGAATAAAGAATGGTACCAACACATCCTCCGAGAGCAACTTCCCCCAACCATCCAGGAACAGTTTGGTGATGAACAATGCCTTTTCCAGCATGATGGAGCACCTTGCCATGAGGCAAAAGTGATAACTAAGTGGCTCGGGGAACAAAACATCTATATTTTGGGTCCATGGCCAGGAAACTCCCCAGACCTTAATCCCATTGAGAACTTGTGGTCAATGGTCAAGAAGCAGATGGACAAACAAAAACCCACAAATTCTGACAAACTCCAAGCATTGATTAGGCAAGAATGGGCTGCCATCAGTCAGGATGTGGACCAGAAGTTAATTGACAGCATGCCAGAGCAGATTGCAGAGGTCTTGAAAAAGAAAGGTACATACTGCAAATATTGAGTCTTTGCATCAACTTCATGTAATTGTTAATAAAATCCTTTGACACTTATGAAATGCTTGTAATTATACTTCAGTATTCCATAGTAACATCTGACAAATATCTAAAGACACTGAGGCAGCAGACTTTGTGGAAATTCATTTTTCTGTCATTCTCAAAACTTTTGGCCACGACTGTACAGCTCCATTATGGCTTTTAGCAGGTAGCTGGATAATAGACTTGCCTGGAAGGAGGGTAGGGGGAGAATTCTATCGTCAAATGTATTTCTAAGTTAGGTTGGCTGTATCACAACCGGCCATGATTGGTTGCAATTTCAGTTTCATCCCCCAGAAAAAATAAATAATAATAATATCACAATTAGTATTATTATGTATCACATCCGATCGTGATTGGAAGGTTAGATTACTTGTTGGTTATTACTGCATTGTCGGAATTAGAAGCACAAGCATTTCGCTACACTCGCATTAACATCTGCTAGCCATGTGTCTGTGACAAATAAAATTTGATTTGATTTGAAGTCCCATAGGGCGGCACACAATTTTCCCAGCGTTTCTCTCCCTCAAAAAACAGAAATAAATGTTTTGGCCTTTGCAAATATTATTTTGGCCTTTTTCAGATTACAATCACTCACTTAAAAAAAAAAATCCAACTAAATAACCTCCAAAATATCGTTATACATTATCAAGTTGATGGCACGGTCATATAGCCCGGCACCTACATAAAGCTGAGTGACTCACTCATTCATGGCTTTGGATCAAAATAAACAAGTACCAACATTATTTCTGATAGCCCATTATGGGCTATTAGCAGGACAATATACCTTTACCAACACCTTTCTGTATTTTGATACTTTGTGGATGGGGCTCCGGAGTGGATGGGGGCTCCTACAGTGCAAACAGATGCAGGTTCAATACCCGTGCCGGCCACCACTGGGAGACCCATGAGGCGGCTTTTGGTTTTTAATTTAGAATCCTCCAATTATTGGCGGAGAGTCACATCATATTTTCCGATATACTGTAGGCCTATTGCAGGCGACATGAATCTCACTAGTGTTCAGTAATGTGCTGTTAAAAGTGGTGTAAGTGTTATTTATTTTAAGAGCATATTGAAGATGGAAGCAATAGGATTTGAAGCAATAGCCTACAACTATTTCAGCACCTGTTTCACACTGCTCTGAGACAAGCATGGGGACTGGTCTTGATAAATCAATTAGATTTCTTTTTCACTGAATCTCCGTTTGGATATTGGTTAGACTACAATTAAACAATTAGGTGTAGAAATGTTATGCTCTTACGGCAACCTTTATTTAACTAGGCAGATCAGTTAAGAATAAATTCTTATTTACAAGGACAGCCTACTCCTTCCTCCCATCAGGGAATTGAACCCTGGTCTCTTTAGCTAAATAGCCAAGTACTGTATCCTACTCCCGACCGTCATGTTGTACAGTGCCATATTTTCCATTCCATTCTAATGGAAACCCAGAGTGTTTTTCGTTTTTCTTGGAATAGAAGCACCATAATTTTAATCTAATTAATTAACTTATTTGATATAGGGGGCAGCACTTTCACTTTTGGATGAATTGCATGCCCATAGTGAACTGCCTCATATTCTGTCCCAGATGCTAATACAGTGGGGCAAAAAAGTATTTAGTCAGCCACCAATTGTGCAAGTTCTCCCACTTAAAAAGATGAGAGAGGCCTGTAATTTTCATCATAGGTACACTTCAACTATGACAGACAAAATGAGGAATAAAAATCCAGAAAATCACATTGTAGGAGTTTTTATGAATTTATTTGCAAATTATGGTGGAAAATAAGTATTTGGTCAATAACAAAAGTTTATCTCAATAATTTGTTATATACCCTTTGTTGGCAATGACAGAGGTCAAACATTTTCTGTAAGTCTTCACAAGGTTTTCACACACTGTTGCTGGTATTTTGGCCCATTCCTCCATGCAGATCTCCTCTAGAGCAGTGATGTTTTGGGGCTGTTGCTGGGCAACACGGACTTTCAACTCCCTCCAAAGATTTTCTATGGGGTTGAGATCTGGAGACTGGCTAGGCCACTCCAGGACCTTGAAATGCTTCTTACGAAGCAACTCCTTCGTTGCCCGGGCGGTGTGTTTGGGATCATTGTCATGCTGAAAAACCCAGCCACGTTTCATCTTCAATGCCCTTGCTGATGGAAGGAGGTTTTCACTCAAAATCTCACGATACATGGCCCCATTCATTCTTTCCTTTACACGGATCAGTCGTCCTGGTCCCTTTGCAGAAAAACAGCCCCAAAGCATGATGTTTCCACCCCCATGCTTCACAGTAGGTATGGTGTTCTTTGGATGCAACTCAGCATTCTTTGTCCTCCAAACACGACGAGTTGAGTTTTTACCAAAAAGTTATATTTTGGTTTCATCTGACCATATGACATTCTCCCAATCTTCTTCTGGATCATCCAAATGCTCTCTAGCAAACTTCAGACGGGCCTGGACATGTACTGGCTTAAGCAGGGGGACACGTCTCGCACTGCAGGATTTGAGTCCCTGGCGGCGTAGTGTGTTACTGATGGTAGGCTTTGTTACTTTGGTCCCAGCTCTCTGCAGGTCATTCAGTAGGTCCCCCCGTGTGGTTCTGGGATTTTTGCTCACCGTTCTTGTGATCATTTTGACCCCACGGGGTGAGATCTTGCGTGGAGCCCCAGATCGAGGGAGATTATCAGTGGTCTTGTATGTCTTCCATTTCCTAATAATTGCTCCCACAGTTGATTTCTTCAAACCAAGCTGCTTACCTATTGCAGATTCAGTCTTCCCAGCCTGGTGCAGGTCTACAATTTTGTTTCTGGTGTCCTTTGACAGCTCTTTGGTCTTGGCCATAGTGGAGTTTGGAGTGTGACTGTTTGAGGTTGTGGACAGGTGTCTTTTATACTGATAACAAGTTCAAACAGGTGCCATTAATACAGGTAACGAGTGGAGGACAGAGGAGCCTCTTAAAGAAGAAGTTACAGGTCTGTGAGAGCCAGAAATCTTGCTTGTTTGTAGGTGACCAAATACTTATTTTCCACCATAATTTGCAAATAAATTCATAAAAAATCCTACAATGTGATTTTCTGGATTTTTTTTTCTCATTTTGCCTGTCATAGTTGAAGTGTACCTATGATAAAAATTACAGGCCTCTCATCTTTTTAAGTGGGAGAACTTGCACAATTGGTGGCTGACTAAATACTTTTTTGCCCCACTGTAATTCTGAATGTGGCAAATGTAGCTTTCACAATCATCTTCCTGAAATTGAGAGCTGTAAAGGTTTTCATAAAAGGAATTGACAAATGATGATATTGTAATGGGATCTTTGCATAAAACATCATTCATTTTGAGTGCAGTTATAGATTTTCTTTTGTAGTTTCTCTTTTCAAGTGCAAAAAAGTAACTAGTGTTTCTTTCCCCCTCTTCAATCCATTTTGCTCTTGACCTTACAAAGGCGCCCTTTGCCAGATCCGTGTAAGTCTGTTCTAATTCTAGTTGTAAAGACCTGAGGGAGGGACGCACACTTTGTAAACAGGAATAGGTGCATCACCGGTCACTGAGCTGGCAAGCTAAAGTTAACTAGTTAGTCACAGAAATGTACATTCAATCTGTTAATTATTTATTTCACGAAGTCAGCATGGCTTAATATAGTTTATTTTGTTTTTGACCTCGAGATTGTTGCTGGATAGATACTTTCATATCTAACATGCTGGCGATGCTAGCTAGCTAATGTTAACGGGGCTAGCTAACCTCGTATCAGGATGCCTCGCTCTAGGCCGATTTGATTTATTTTACGAAGTCAGCATGGCTTACCATGTTTTCTTTCGTTTTTGACCTCAACATTGTTGCTGGATAGATACTTTCATATCTAACATGCTAGCTAATGCTAACAACGCTAGCTAACCTCATATCTGGATGCCTCACTCTAGTTCCCGAGAGAGCAGCATACTGGTAAGTCAACTTTGTTTTCAAACTTTGTACTCATCTGTAAAGTTGTTTTACATGCAATCATACAAGCTAGATAGATATATATTTTTGTTTAAAAGCCTGTTGTCATTCATTGGTTGTTTCTATGGAGCTAGCTAAGCTATCACTAACTAGCTAGGTGGATAATAATGTGATGTATAACGTTAGTAGGCTACAGTAACGTTACACTATTACTGAATGACAACAATATAGCTTTGTTAATACTAGTTGGCAAGTTGGTTGATTATGGGATGCAGTAGGCTAGCGTCGTTGTTATTCGTTGGGTCCCTTGACAAAATTATGTTATTTTTGACTTGGTAAAATAAGTTAATGGTTGTGTGCACTCTCACTAGATAGAATTGTGTGGTTTGGTGGCAGATTTTCAAAAGAAAATAGACATATACAGTAGAGGTCGACCGATTTAGATTTTTCAACTCCGATACCGATTTATTGGAGGACCAAAAAAAGCCGATACCGATTAATCTTCCAATTGTTTTATTTTATTTGTAATAATGACAATTACAACAATACTGAATGAACACTTATTTTAACTTAATATAATACATCAATAAAATCAATTTAGCTTCAAATAAATAATGAAACATGTTCAATTTGGTTTAAATAATGCAAAAACAAAGTGTTGGAGAAGAAAGTAAAAGTGCAATATGTGCCATGTAAGAAAGCTAACGTTTAAGTTCCTTGCTCAGAACATGAGAACATATGAAAGCTGGTGGTTCCTTTTAACATGAGTCTTCAATATTCCCAGGTAAGAAGTTTTAGGTTGTAGTTATTATAGCAATTATAGAACTATTTCTCTCTATTTCTCTCATTATTGGATGTTCTTATAGGCACTTTAGTATTGCCAGTGTAACAGTAGAGCTTCCGTCCCTCTCCTCGCTCCTACCTGGGCTCGAACGAGGAACACATCGACAACAGCCACCCTCGAAGCAACGTTACCCATGCAGAGCAAGGGGAACAACTACTCCAAGATTTTTGAAACGCTATTAGCGCGCACCCCGCTAACTAGCTAGCCATTTCACATCGGTTACACCAGCCTAATCTCGGGAGTTGATAGGCTTGAAGTCATAAACAGCAGAGCTGCTGGCAAAACGCACGAAAGTGCTGTTTGAATGAATGCTTGCGAGCCTGCTGGTGCCTACCATCGCTCAGTCAGACTGCTCTATCAAATCATAGACTTAATTATAACATAAATACGAGCCTTAGGTCATTCATATGGTCGAATCCGGAAACGATCATCTCGAAAACTAAACATTTATTCTTTCAGTGAAATACGGAACCATTACGTATTTTATCTAACGAGTGGCATCCATAAGTCTAAATATTCATGTTACATTGCACAACCTTCAATTATGTCATAATTACGTAAAATTCTGGCAAATTAGTTCGCAACGAGCCAGGCGGCCCAAACTGTTTCGTATACCCTGACTCTGCGTGCAATGAACGCAAGAGAAGTGACACAATTTCACCAGGTTAATATTACCTGCTTACCTGTATTTCTTTTAGCTAAATATGCAGGTTTAAAAATATATACTTCTGTGTATTGATTTTAAGAAAGGCATTGATGTTTATGGTTAGGTACAGTCGTTGCAACATTTGCAAAAAAAAAAGCACAAATGTGCTTTTGTTAAATCATCCCCCGTTTGGCGAAGTTGGCTGTCTTTGTTAGGAAGAAATAGTCTTCACACAGTTCGCAACGAGCCAGGCGGCCCAAACTGCTGCATATACAGTGGGGAGAACAAGTATTTGATACACTGACGATTTTGAAGGTTTTCCTACTTACAAAGCATGTAGAGGTCTGTCATTTTTATCATAGGTACACTTCAACTGTGAGAGACGGAATCTAAAACAAAAATCCAGAAAATCACATTGTATGATTTTTAAGTAATTCATTTGCATTTTATTGCATGACATAAGTATTTGATCACCTACCAACCAGTAAGAATTCCGGCTCTCACAGACCTCTTAGTTTTTCTTTAAGAAGCCCTCCTGTTCTCCACTCATTACCTGTATTAACTGCACCTGTTTGAACTCGTTACCTGTATACAAGACACCTGTCCACACACTCAATCAAACAGACCCCAACCTCTCCACAATGGCCAAGACCAGAGAGCTGTGTAAGGACATCAGGGCTAAAATTGTAGACCTGCACAAGGCTGGGATGGGCTACAGGACAATAGGCAAGCAGCTTGGTGAGAAGGCAACAACTGTAGGCGCAATTATTAGAAAATGGAAGAAGTTCAAGATGACGGTCAATCACCCTCGGTCTGGGGCTCCATGCAAGATCCTACCTCGTGGGGCATCAATGATCATGAGGAAGGTGAGGGATCAGCTCAGAACTACACGGCAGAACCTGGTCAATGACCTGAAGAGAGCTGGGACCACAGTCTCAAAGAAAACCATTAGTAACACACTACGCCGTCATGGATTAAAATCCTGCAGTGCACGCAAGGTCCCCCTGCTCAAGCCAGCGCATGTCCAGGCCCGTCTGAAGTTTGCCAATGACCATCTGGATGATCCAGAGGAGAAATGGGAGAAGGTCATGTGGTCTGATGAGACAAAAATAGAGCTTTTTGGTCTAAACTCCACTCGCCGTGTTTGGAGGAAGAAGAAGGATGAGTACAACCCCAAGAACACCATCCCAACCGTGAAGCATGGAGGTGGAAACATCATTCTTTGGGGATGCTTTTCTGCAAAGGGGACAGGACGACTGCACCGTATTGAGGGGAGGATGGATGGGGCCATGTATCGCGAGATCTTGGCCAACAACCTCCTTCCCTCAGTAAGAGCATTGAAGATGGGTCGTGGCTGGGTCTTCCAGCATGACAACGACCCGAAACACACAGCCAGGGCAACTAAGGAGTGGCTCCGTAAGAAGTATCTCAAGGTCCTGGAGTGGCCTAGCCAGTCTCCAGACCTGAACCCAATAGAAAATCTTTGGAAGGAGCTGAAAGTCCGTATTGCCCAGCGACATCCCCGAAACCTGAAGGATCTGGAGAAGGTCTGTATGGAGGAGTGGGCCAAAATCCCTGCTGCAGTGTGTGCAAACCTGGTCAAGAACTACAGGAAACGTATGATCTCTGTAATTGCAAACAAACGTTTCTGTACCAAATATTAAGTTCTGCTTTTCTGATGTATCAAATACTTATGTCATGCAATAAAATGCAAATTAATTACTTAAAAATCATACAATGTGATTTTCTGGATTTTTGTTTTAGATTCCGTCTTTCACAGTTGAAGTGTACCTATGATAAAAAATGACAGACCTCTACATGCTTTGTAAGTAGGAAAACCTGCAAAATCGGCAGTGTATCAAATACTTGTTCTCCCCACTGTACATACCCTGACTCTGTTGCAAGAGAAGTGACAAAGAAATTCATGTTAGCAGGCAATATTATGCAGGTTTAAAAATATATACTTGTGTATTGATTTTAAGAAAGGCATTGATGTTTATGGTTAGGTACCTTTTTCGCGAATGCGCACCGCATCGATTATATGCAACGCAGGACACGCTAGATAAACTAGTTATATACAAGCAATCTATCAAATGTATTTTATAAAGCCCCTTTTACATCAGCAGTTGTCACAAAGTGCTTAGACAGATACCCAGCCTAAAAACCCCAAAGAGCAAGCAACGCAAGCACAGTGTCTAGGAAAAACTCCCTAGAAAGGCAGGAACCTAGGAAGAAACCTGGAGAGGAACCAGCCTCTGAGGGGTGGCCAGTCCTCTTCTGGCTGTGCTGGTGGAGATTATATAAGAGTACAGCCATTTAGGTCAGATTATTCTTCAAGATGTTTGTTCACAATGTTCATAGATGACCAGCAGTGTCAAATAATAGAGGGTGCAATAGTTCAGCACCTCAGGAGTAAATGACAGTTGGCTCTTCATAGCTGAGCATTTAGAGGTTGAGACAGTAGGTCCGGTAGAGAAATACAGGATCAAACAGCGGGTCTGGGACAAGGTAGTACCTCCGGTGAGCCTTGGGCAGGTCAGGGTTCCATAGCTGCAGACAGAAACAGCAGAGACTGGATCAGCAGCACGACTAGGTAGATTGGAGACAGGGAAAGCCAGGAGTCGTCAGGCCAGGTAGTCCTGAGGCATGGTCCTCGAGCTCATGTCCTGCATCCTTTATTGAACTTGTAGACTAAGCCCTAGAGGTTTGTAACTTCACATGATTTAGCCTACTTGTCAGTCCAGATCTGACTATTTGAATATTTGATACCAAACGCGTTTGGTGTTCGTCAAAAGGCATGTGGGAGACTCCCCAAACATATTGAAGAAGGTCAAGTGAGACTAAATCTGAGCTTAAGGGCCATCAAGGAAGATGCTGTTTCTGACGCAAACCCAATACCTCACATCACCCCGAGAACACCATCCCCACAGTGAAGCATGGTGGTGGCAGCATCATGCTATGGAGATGTTTTTCATCAGCAGGGACAGAGAAACTGGTCAGAATTGAAGAAATGATGGATGGCACTAAATACAGGGAAATTCTTGAGGGAAACCTGTTTGTCTTCCAGAGATTTGAGACTGGGACGGAGGTTCACCTTCCAGCAGGACAATGACCCTAAGCATACTGCTAAAGCAACACTCGATTGGTTTAAGGGGAAACATTTACATGTCTTGGAATGGCCTAGTCAAAGCCCAGACCTCAATCCAATTGAGAATCTGTGGAATGACTTAAAGATTGCTGTACACCGGCGGAACCCATCCAACTTGAAGGAGCTGGAGCAGTTTCCCAGTAGCTAGATTTGCCAAGCTTACAGAGACATACCCCAAGAGACTTGCAGCTGTAATTGCTGAAAAAGGTGGCTCTACAAAGTATTGACTTTGGGGGGGTGAATAGTTATGCACGCTCAAGTTTTCAGTTTTTTAAAACGTATTTCTTGTTTGTTTCACACAAAACAATATTTTGCATCTTCAAAGTGGTAGGCATGTTGTGGAAATCAAATGACAGAACCCCCCCCCCCCCCCAAAATCTATTTTAATTCCAGGTTGTAAGGCAACAAAATAGCAGCACAGCAGTCCTCTGCTTTGGTATTTCATTTATCAGCTGCACCAGTTGCTATTACACAGGCCGTGAAGGGAGAAACTTTTGAGGATTCCCACCAACAGATGTACACACAGATGTTGTTGAGCTATATACTTACTGTCACTTTGTGCATTTCTCTTTCAGATCTGCCATGTACTCCACCACTGCCTGACAGCCTCACCCAGAAGTGCATACACTGGGCCTATCAAGACTGACAAAGCAGAGATGGGTGGCTGACAAGGAAAAATAAAACATATACACACACACACACTCATTATCCACAATGCAAATAAGTTGTAATTACTTGTTTATTTTATGTATGCTCCATTTTATTTGAGGGTTGAAGATATCTACTCCTATATATCCATGATCAATGTCTGCATAATTACTCTAAACATCTATCAAATCAAAGTGTGATTGATAATATTGTAAAAGACTGTTGCTTAATGTGTACAATTTTAGGAAATTCTGTGTGCTTTTTTTCTGAGTTGAAAAACATGCCTCGCTCTCTCACAAACACATTAGACCCAATGTAAATAAATTGTAATAACTTGTTTATTTTGTCTATGCTCCATTTTATTTGAGGAAAATATCTGCAATAAAGTACATTCACAGTTAAAGCAATGTCTTTGCTTTATTGGATATTTCTCAGAATACAATGTGTGACCAGAACGAAGTTGGCAGACCTGCAACCATTGGACCATGTGCAGGTTTTGTCATCTTAGCTGAAAAATAGAGAGATGGGGGGGAGGAAGAGTGCAGCTTAAAGGTTTATCATTAATAACTGACACAATTCTATAATGAATACATATTAGAATAATAATACATAATAGAGTGACCAGTAGTTACTGTATTGTGATTGTTTAGTGTTTTATTTACTCAATCAAGTAGTGCCCCAAGGAGGGATTGAACCGTGTCTCAAAAGCATAAGAAAAGGTCACCAAAATTTCAGGTACGGCTATACACGACTGGCCTCTCCGCACGACACGGGGATTCTTTAGCTAAATTGACCAGTACTGTAGCCTACTCCCGACCATCACGTTGTACAGCGCCATATCTTCTGTTCCATCCTAACGGAACCCTGAGGGTTTTCTGTTTTTCTTGGAATAGAAACACCATAATATTACGCAAATTAATTAAGCAACATTTCTTAAAATCAGTCCCATATAAGATGTTCTTACAAAAAAAGGTTTTAAAATGCTCTAGTACAGCCACTATTGACGGCTGTCAAATGCTTCTCAAGGATCTCCTCTGGTGGTCAAACTAGCACTAACTAGCATTATTGGTACCAGTGGTTGACACTTAAATAACGTGCCATAGAATTCTGCGGCACCATGCAAGCTGCGCAGTTCGCTGCAGCTTTTAAAGGTGCTTTTAAAGGACGAACCACTGTACACTGAACAAAATTATAAACACAACATGCAATGTTTGTCCCATGTTTCATGAGCTGAAATTAAAGATCCCAGACATTTTCCATACTCACAAAATGCTTTCTCAAATTTTGTGCACCAAATGTGTTTATATGCCTTTTAGTGAGTATTTCTCCTTTGCCAAGATAATCCATCCACCTAACAGGCGTGGCATATCAAAAAGCTGATTAAACAGCATTATCACTACATAGGTACACTTTGTGCTGGGGACAATAAAAGGTCACTCTAAAATGCGCAGATGTGTCACACAACACAATGACACAGAGTCTCAAGTTGTCCACCAGAGCTGTTGCCAGACAATTTTATGTTAATTTCTCTACCGCTTCAGAGAATATGGCAGAACATCCAACCGGCCTCACAACCGCAGACCACGTGTAACCCACGCCAGCCCTGTACCTCCACATCCGGCTTCTTCGCCTGAAACCAGCCACCCGGACAGCTGATGAAACTGGGTTTGCAAACCAAAGAATTTCTGCACAAACTGTCAGAAACCATCTCAGGGAAGCTCATCTGTGTGCTCGTCGCCCTCTCCAGGTTCTTGACCTGACTGCAGTTCGGCGTTGTAACCAACTTCAGGGGCAAATGCTCACCTTTGATGACCACTGGAAAAGTGTGCTCTTCTCCAGTTTCAACTGTACTGGGCAGATGGCAGACAGCGTGTATGGCGTCGTGTGGGCGAGTGGTTTGCTGATGTCAATGTTGTAAACTTAGTGCCCCATGGTGGTAGTGGGGCTATGGTATGGGCAGGCATAAACTACGGAAAAAATAGCATTTTACCGATGGAAATTTGAATGCAGGGACAATGTGACAATATCCTGAGACCCATTGTTGTGTCATTCATCTGCCGCCATCGCCTCCTGTTTCAGCATGTTAATGCACGGCCCCAAGTCGCAAGGATCTGTACACAATTCCTCGAAGCTGAAAATGGCCCTGTTCTTCCATGGTCTGCAATCTCACCAGACATGTCACCCATTAAGCCTGTTTGGGTTGCTCTGAATCAACATGTATGACAGCGTGTTCCAGTTCCCGCCAATATCCAGCAACTTTGCACAGCCATTGAAGAGCAGTGGGACAACATTCCACAATCAACATCCTGATCAACTCTATGCAAAGGAGATGTGTCACGCTGTGTGAGGCAAATGGTAGTCACACCAGATACTGAGTAGTTTTCTGATCCACGCCCCTACCTTTTTTCCAAGGTATCTGTGACCAACAGATGCATATCTGTATTCCCAGTCATGTGAAATTCATAGATTAGGGCCAAATGAATTTATTTAAATTGACTGATTTACTTATATAAACTGTAACTCAATAAAATATTTGAAATTGTTGCATGTTGCATTTATATTTTTGTTCATTGAGGGTTTGAGCATAGTCTGAAGGTAGGGAGAGGCACTTCCCCTTGCTGTTCCGTAGGCAAGCACCATGGTCTTGTAGTGGATCCGAGCTTCGACTGGAAGCCAGTGGAGTGTGCAGAGGAACAGGGTGACATGGGAGAACTTGGGAAGGTTGAACACCAAATGGGCTGTGGCGTTCTGGATAAATTACAAGCGGGGAGACCAGTCAACAGAGAGTTGCAGTAGACCAGACGAGATATGACGAGTGCCTGGATTAGGACCTGCACCGCTTCTTGTGTGAGGAAAAGTCGTACTCTACAGATGTTGTTGAGCATGAACCTGCAAGAGCGAGTCACTGCATTGATGTTTGCAGAGAACAACAGGGTGTTGTTGTCCAGGGTCACACCAAGGTTCTTTGCACTCTGGGAGGAGGGCACCACGGAGTTGTCGAACATGATGGAGAGGTCTTGGATAATGGATTTATCTCTGACAAACTGACACACTTTGATTTTGGAGTAAACAATCACTTTAAAAGCCTTTAAGAAAAAATATACATATACAATTAAAATAGGTGAGTGGATGTATCTATTGATCTTGTGGGATGTTGTCGCTGACTCCCTTTAAGTAATGTTCAACTCAGTTGTGCAGTAGCTATAGTGCATTCGGAAAGTATTCAGACTCCTTCCCATTTTCCACATTTTGTTACATTACAGCCTTATTCTAAAATGTATTTATTTATTTATTTATGAGCACAGACAGCTAGCTAACCATGGCGCCCTCGCTGCAACTGGGCGGGAGGCACGGTGCTTTGGCAGCCGGTGAGACGTGTCTATTGTCCTGGCATAACTTCTGTCTGACTGTCATCTCCAATGAAATGTGCTTTTATCACTGCAATCAGTGATACTTTTTGCAAATGTATTTTAAAAAATAAAACAGAAATAGCTTATTCTCATAAGTATTCAGACCCTTTGCTATGAGACTCAAAATTGTGCTCAGGTGCATCCTGTTTCCATTGATCATCCTTGAGATGTTTCTACAGCATTGAAAGTCCCCAAGAACACAGTGGCCTCCATCATTCTTAAATGGAAGACGTTTGGAACCACCAAGACTCTTCCTATAGCTGGCCGCCCGGCCAAACTGAGCAATCTGGGAAAAGGGCCTTGGTCCGGGAGGTGACCAAGAACCCAGTGGTCACTCTGACAGAGCTCCAGAGTTCCTCTGTGGAGATGGGAGAACCTTCCAGAAGGACAACCATCTCTGCAGCACTCAACCCATCAGGCCTTTATGGTAGAGTGGTCAGACGGAAGCCACTCCTCAGTAAAAGGCACATGACAGCGCGCTTAGAGTTTTCCAAAAGGCACCTAAAGGACTCTCAGATTATGAAAAACAAGATTTTCTGGTCTGATGAAACCAAGATTGAACTCTTTGGCCTGAATGCCAAGCGTCACATCTGGAGGAAACCAGACACCGCACATCACCTGGCCAATACCATCCCTACGGTGAAGCATGGTGGTGGCAGCATCATGCTGTGGGGATGTATTTCAACGGACTGGGAGACTAGTCAGGATCGAGGGAAAGATTAATGGAGCAATGTTGATGAAAACCTACTCCATAGCGCTCAGGACCTCAAACTGGGGGGCGAAGATTCACCTTCCAACAGGACAATGACCCTAAGCACATAGCCAAGACAATGCAGAAGTGGCTTCGGGACAAGTCTCTGAATGTCCTTGAGTGGCCCAGCCATAGCCCGGACTTGAATCCGATCTAACATCTCTGGCGAGAACTGTAATAGCTTTGCAGCGACGCTCCCCATCCAACCTGACAGAACTTGAGAGGATCTGCAGAGAAGAATGGAAGAAACTCCCCAAATACAGGTGTGCCAAGCTTGTAGCGTCATACCAAAAAAGACTCAAGGCTGTAATCACTGCCAAAGGTGCTTCAACAAAGTACTGATTAAAGGGTCTGAATAGTTACATAAATGTGATTTACTTAGTTTTTTTTTTTAAGTCTAAAAACCTGTTTTTGCTTTGTCATTCTGGGGTATTGTGTGTAGATTGATGAGGGGAAAAAACTATTTAAATAATGTTAAAATAAGGCTGTAACATACAAATGTGGAAAAAGTCAAGGGGTCTGAATACTTTCCGAATGCACTGTACTGTATATAGTATCAATCTAAAACTAGTGGCACAAGATGTGAATGTGCCATTCAAATCAGCTTCTCTAAAAAGGTTTTGAAAATATTATCTTGCATCTGTGTTGCATAACACCGCCTTTTCCTGGGAATTACTTAATGTTCTATTGGGAAATGGTTTTACAAATATAGGAATTGGTTATTGTTAGCTATACATCAGATGTGTAACACAAATAATGCTTTTGATTTAATTGAGAAATTGAAAAATATCATAGTTCTCCATTACACATTGAGCATGAAGTTAACGACCTTGTTCTAACACGTGAATGACTGCACTTCTGAATGCTTTGAAAGCATGAATGCACTTTTTATTACCCTGCTAGGGTATCAGGGTTGGGGTCAATTCCATTTAAATGTAGTCAATTCAGGAAGTCAACTGTAATCCAATTCTAATTTTATTTTCCTTTTATTGCTTTTCAACGAGGAAAAAAATGGAAAATAAATTTCAGTTGACTTCCTCAATTGGCTGAACTGAAATGGAATTGAACCCAAACCTGGTGGCTCTATGGCAGCGTACTCAGAGCTCATAACTAAGTTGTACCATTCTCACACGTGCTGGTGGCACTTTAAATGGGATAATAAATGGAATGGTATCAAACACATGGTTTGATACCATTCCGTTCAACCCATTCCAGCCATTATGCACCGTCCTCCCTTTACTAGCCTCCTGTCATTCTCACCCTCTTCCGTTCTTCGTACCTCTCCTCAGGACAGTAAACAGCTCCTGGGGAACTACCCCCTCTTCATCACCAACAAGCAGTGGGACGAGGCTGTCAACTCGTCCAAGAAGGACGGCCGACGGCTGCTGCGCTACCTGATCCGCTTTGTCTTCACCACGGATGAGCTCAAGTACTCGTGCGGCTTGGGCAAAAGGAAGCGCTCGGTTCACTCAGGAGAGCCTGGGCCGGAGAGACAGCCCCTCAACCCCGTCAAAGTCACCTGCCTCAGAGGTACTGGTGTTATTTCTACTGAATAGATGTGTACTAAAGCAACATGTATCCTACTAAAGAGATGTGTACTAAAGCAACAGGTATGCTACAGATATAGGATCTTAATTTGAGCCAGTTTGCTACAGCAGGAAAATAATCCTGAACCAACAGGAAATGTGAATTATTATGTGGATTATGGACATTTTTGTAGAGGTTCATACAATTTTCATAAGGGAAAATCAAATCAGAAATTTCAAATTGGAAATTACTAACTTCAAAAGCCTTTTTAAACCTCAAATACAGTACAAGTTTAAAATGGCATGCATTGCAGGAAAGTTCTACTGCAACAGGTGATCAGATTAAGGTCCTACATCTGTATTAACCCTAAAAGCGCCAACAGTTGTTTTTTTTACCCCAAATTACTAATAATTGCAGACAATGTCTGTTAAGCAGTGACACTTTTTATTTTATTAACCTTTTGTTACAACATTTTTCAACAATAGTTTTGGCAAGTCGGTTAGGACATCTACTTTGTGCCTAACACAAGTAATTTTTCCAACAATTGTTTACAGACAGATTATTTCACTTATAATTCACTGTATCACAATTCCAGTGGGTCAGAAGTTTAAATACACTAAGTTGACTGTGCCTTTAAACAGCTTGGAAAATTCCAGAAAAGGATGTCATGGCTTTAGAAACTTCTGATAGGCTAATTGACATCATTTGAGTCAATTGGAGGTGTACCTGTGGATGTGTTTCAAGGCCTACCTTCAAACTCAGTGCATCTTTGCTTGACATCATGGGAAAATCAAAAGAAATCAGTCAAAACCTCATGAAAAAGTCTGGCTTATCCTTGGGAGCAATTCCCAAACGCCTGAAGGTACCACGTTCATCTGTACAAACAATAGTACACAAGTATAAACACCATGGAACCACGCAGGTGTCATACCGCTTAGGAAGGAGACGCGTTCTGTCTCCTAGAGATACACATACTTTGGTGCGAAAAGTGCAAATCAATCCCGGAACAAAAGGAAAGGACCTTGTGAAGATGCTGGAGGAAACAAGTACAAAAGTATCTATATCCACAGTAAAACGAGTCCTATATCGACATAACCTGAAAGGCCGCTCAGCAAGGAAGAAGCCACTGCTCCAAAACCACCATAAAAAAAGCCAGACTACGGTTTGCAACTGCACATGGGGACAAAGATCGTACATTTTGGAGAAATGTCCTCTGGTCTGATTAAATAAAAATAGAACTGTTTGGCCATAATGACCATCGTTATATTTGGAGGAAAACGGGGAAGGCTTGCAAGCTGAAGAACACCATCCCGACCGTGAAGCACGGGGGTGGCAGCATCATGTTGTGGGGGTGCTTTGCTGCAGGAGGGACTGGTGCACTTCACAAAATAGATGGCATCATGAGGCAGGAAAATTATGTGGATATATTGAAGCAACATCTCAAGACATCAGTCAGGAAGTTAAAGCTTGGTCACAAATGGGTCTTCCAAATGGACAATGACCGCAAGCATACTTCCAAAGTTGTGGCAAAATGGCTTAAGGACAACAAATTCAAGGTATTTTTAGTGGCCACCACAAAGCCCTGACCTCAATCCTGTAGAAAGTTTGTGGGCAAAACTGAAAAAGCGTGTGCGAGCAAGGAGGCCTACAAACCTGACTCAGTTACACCAGCTCTCTCAGGAGGAATGTGCCAAAATTCACCCAACTTATTGTGGGAAGCTTGTGGAAAGCTACCCAAAACGTTTGACCCAAGTTAAACAATTTAAAGGCAATGCTACCAAATACTAATTGAGTGTATGTAAACTTCTGACCCACTGAGAATGTGATGAAAGAAATGAAAGCTGAAATAAATCATTCTCTCTACTATTATTCTGACATTTCACATTCTTAAAATAAAGTGGTGATCCTAACTGACTTAAGACAGGGAATTTTTACTAGGATTAAATGTCAGGAATTGTGAAAAACTGAGTTTAAATGTATTTGGCTAAGGTGTATGTAAACTTCCGACTTCAACTGTATGTGTGTGAACAGCATACACAACTCTAATGTAAAATATATAATTTTGAGTTACAAGCTTAGTATACACCACTAGTATTCAAAAGATAGATTCCTCCATGTTAAAACAGAAATTATGGTAAATGTTTTTAATTTATTGACAAAGTCCTAACATTTCAAAAGGATAAAAAAGGGTTTAGAAATTATGACATTTTTGACCCCTTGGGATGCTTTTAGGGTTAAAGAGCAACTGGTATGCTAATAAAGGTACAGTATGTGTACTACAGCAACATGTACACTCCCAAAGAGATGTGTGAACAGATGTTTGCAAAATCGAATTGTTTTCATTGTTGATTATTCATAAAACCAAAAAACCTAATCTTAACAAATATTTACTTGTCTCTGTTTTACTCCTCAGAGTTTATCCGAATGCACGGTGCCTCCAACCCTGACTGGTGGTTGCCTTCCGAGGAGCAGATCAACAAAGTATTCAGTGACGCGGTGGGTCATGCGCGCCAGGGTCGGTCCGTGGGGGAATGTGAGAGAAATTACAAGATTATGTTATAATACTTTTATTGAATCAAATGGTTGTTTTATGCAACAGAATAGAGGGTTCTTATAACTCTATTGTGTCTGTGTGAACTGAAAGTGGGCCTCTGGGAGATGTAACACTGACAGGAGATTTTTGATGTCTGTTGGGTGATAAAACCTAAAGAGACTAAATTCCATAGCATGAGTTAATGTTTCTGTTCTATAAGGTACCAAGGAGAGATGACTCCAGGGCCAGACCCTGGTCTCTACACAATGAGATTTTTTTTTACAGAAGATACTGTCTGCTGTGAATTATAAGTATCTTTCATACACATCTTAACCTTGTGACCCATTCCATACATCTGTTGTTTGGCATGTAGACTGAAGGGGGTGTATCTTGGCTATAAAATACCTTTGTATCTTTGTCTTGGGACTCTCAACGTTGACCAGCCATCATTATCATAGAGCACTCAATCGATTCACTTTAAATGTGTGTGTTGTATTGACCTGCTCCCTTATTAATACGTGAATAAAGATTTAGTTTAAGTATAACTCTGACTTGTGTGATAAGTTTGTCTCTCCTCATTTGATAGTAAATAAATTAACCACCACACTGTCTGTGATTTATTTAGAATTCAAGGCACACTTAATCAGCATGGCTACTACAGCATTCTGCATCAATATGCCATCCCATCTGGTTTGCGCTTAGTGGGACTATCATTTATTTTTCAACAGGACAATGACCCAAAACACCCTTCCAGGCTGTGTAAGGTCTATTTGACCAAGGAGGGTGATGGAGTGCTGCATCAGATGATCTGGCCTCCACAATAGGTTAGGTCACAAATAGAAAGGTTAGTGCGGTTAGTATGAGTAATCGGATACCGCTCTAAGGTTAAAAGCCACATAAAGCCTACAGTTAATTAGACTAGGTCAGCACCTGTCATCACATAATACCATGATTAATATAGGTTAGCCAGGCTATTTGCATCCCCTTCCATTAACACTTACTTAGTGTTTTAGTTTTTTCAATTTCAGAGGGATCAGTCTGCATCTGAAGCCGTTCAACGTGAGAGAGTGGTGGAACAGAGGCCTGTCACGTGAGAGAGTCGTACAGAGGCCTGTCACACAGGGGGACAGGACCGCCCTTCAGAACCGGCAGGCCCTGGTGAAGTGTATCACGCTGCGCTGTACGAAGAACAGCCGTGTGTGTGGGCGGCCTCTGGTCTCTCTGCCGGAGAGGAGCGTCAGTATATAAGAGGTGGAGCTGACACAGAAAGGGAGGAATACGAGCTGGCACGCACAGAGGGACACACCACAATCAGAAGGTACGTTGCAGAGGGGACCGTCCTCAGGAACTACGCGGATGTTCTAGCTATGCTGGTCAGGCTGAGACAGTTCTGCAGCCACCCTGACCTACTGCAGCTATGTGGGTGTTACATTTTTTGAGCATTTTTTAAACCTTCTGGAAACAAAGCTTGTTTTATAAGGAGGATGGGATCCACCCAAATCATTTGGGTTCCTGGATCCTTTCACAGCATTATAAGGCTGCGTTGAGACAATTACTTATAAATGACCCAAGCCCAGCTCAGTTAATCCCTACCATAGTGTCGCTGAGTTGTCATAATGCTTTGGCAAATGTACATTATCCCAGGGGCATTGGAATACACAATGTACAGTAAGTAACATCATTTATATCCCTCTAACTGCACTGAATGCCTCTGCTGATCCTACAGCTATTGTATGCAGTAATCATGTGCCTATGAACCAGAGTTATACTGTTAGCACTGTGTACCCTAGTAGGAAGTCCACTTTGTGCAGCTCACCCTGCACAAACATAAATACCACGAGCATGTCTACTTCTGATAAGCATCCCAGTAAAACAATGAAAACAATCAAGCATCCCAGAAAAGTGATAAAAATAGCCCAGGTTTACATATGTAGCTTAAGAAATATAGGTTCCTGAAATCAATAATTTGCTAGAAAACAGATGTCATTCATATTCTGACAATCACTGATACTTACTTAGATAATACCTTTGATGATAGAGTGGTAGCAATACATGGTTATAAGATATACAGAAAATACAGAATTGCCAATGGTGGAGGTGTTGACATTTATATTCAGAACCACATTCCTGTAAAGCTTAGAGACGATCTTATGTTGAATACTGTTGAAGTAATATGGCTACAGGTTCATCTGCCTCACCTAATGCCCTTTCTTGTGGGAAGCTGCTATAGACCACCAAGTGCTAACAGTCAGTATCTGAATATCATGTGTAAAATGCTTGATATTTTATGTGATATCAACAGAGAGCTGGGGGATTTAAATTGACTGGCTTTCATCAAGCTGCCAACCCAAGAAAAAGCTTCAAACTGTAACTAGCGCCTGCTACCTGGCTCAGGTTATCAGTCAACCTACCAGGGTAGTTACATACAGTACAGGAATGAAATCATCAACATGTATTGATCACATCTTTACTAAGGCTGCTAAAATTTGCTTTAAAGCAGTATGCAAATCCATCAGATGTAGTGATCACAATTTAGTAGCCATATCTAGGAAAATCTAAGTTCCAAAGGCTGGGCCTAATATAAGAGGCCATACAATACGTTTTGTAGTGATTCCTATGTTGTTGATGTAAAGAATATGTGTTGGTCTGTGGTTTGTAATGAGGAGCAACCAGATGCTGCACTTCAGACATTTATAAAATTGCTTATTCCAGTTACATTAAGAAAATGACTGTACAAATTGTTAAATCCCTGTGGGTTGATGAGGAATTGAAAAATGGTCTGATTGAGAGGGATGAGGCAAAAACAATGACAAATATGTCTGGCTGCACAACCAATTGGCAAATGTACTGCAAATTGAGAAATCATGTGACTAAACTGAATAAAAAGAAGAAGAAACTATACTATGAAACAAAGATATACAGTGGCTTGCGAAAGTATTCACCCCCCTTGGCATTTTTCCTATTTTGTTGCCTTACAACCTGAAATTAAAATAGATTTTTGGGGGGTTTGTATCATTTGATTTACATAACATGCCTACCACTTTGAAGATGCAAAATATTTTTTCTTGTGAAACAAACAAGAAATACGTTTTTAAAAATCAGAAAACTTGAGCGTACATAACTATTCACCCCCCCCCCCCCCCCCCCAAAGTCAATACTTTGTAGAGCCACCTTTTGCAGCAATTACAGCTGCAAGTCTCTTGGGGTATGTCTCTGTAAGCTTGGCAAATCTAGCTACTGGGCAAAACTGCTCCAGCTCCTTCAAGTTGGATGGGTTCCGCTGGTGTACAGCAATCTTTAAGTCATTCCACAGATTCTCAATTGGATTGAGGTCTGGGCTTTGACTAGGCCATTCCAAGACATTTAAATGTTTCCTCTTAAAACACTCGAGTGTTGGTTTAGCAGTTTGCTTAGGGTCATTGTCCTGCTGGAAGGTGAACCTCCATCCCAGTCTCAAATATCTGGAAGACTGAAATAGGTTTCCCTCAAGAATTTCCCTGTATTTAGCGCCATCCATCATTCCTTAAATTCTGACCAGTTTCCCAGTCCCTGCCGATGAAAAACATCCCCACAGCATGATGCTGCCACCACCATGCTTCACTGTGGGGATGGTGTTCTCCGGGTGATGAGAGGTGTTGGGTTTGTGCCAGAAACAGCATCTTCCTTGATGGCCAAAAAGCAACATTTTAGTCTCATCTGACCAGATGCCTTTTGGCGAACACCAAACGCGTTTGCTTATTTTTTTCTTTAAGCAATGGCTTTTTTCTGGCCACTCTTCCGTAAAGCCCAGCTCTGTAGAGTGTATGGCTTAAAGTGGTCCTATGGACCACTCCGCTGTGGAATTTTGCAGCTCCTTCAGGGTTTATCTTTGGTCTCTTTGTTGCCTCTGATTAATGCCCTCCTTGCCTGATCTGTGAGTTTTGGTGGGCAGCCCTTTCTTGGCAGGTTTGTTGTGGTGCCATATTCTTTCCATTTTTTAATAATGGATTTAATGGTGCTCCTTGGGATGTTCAAAGTTTCTGATATTTTTTTATAACCCAACCCTGATCTGTACTTCTACACAACTTTGTCCCTGACTTGTTTGGAGAGCTCCTTGGTCTTCATGGTGCCCCTTGCTTTGTGGTGTTGCAGACTCTGGGGCCTTTCAGAACAGGTGTATATATACTGAGATCATGTGACAGATCGTGTGACACTTAGATTGCACACAGGTGGACTTTATTTAACTAATTATGTGACTTCTGAAGGTAATTGGTTGTACCATATCTTATTTAGGGGCTTCATAGCAAAGGGGGTGATTACATATGCATGCACCACTTTTCCGTTTTCAATTTTTTTGGATTTTATGAAACAAGTAATTTTTTTCATTTCACTTCACCAATTTGGACTATTTTATGTATGTCCATTACATGAAATCCAAATAAAAATCAATTTCAATTACAGGTTGTAATGCAACAAAATAGTAAAAACGCCAAGGGGGATGAATACTTTTGCAAGGCACTGTATGATATAAAGAATGATAGTAAATAGCTTTGGAACACCTTAAATGAAATTTTGGGCAACAAGGCAAACTCAGCTCCACCATTTATTGAATCAGATGGCTCATTCATCACAAAACCCACTGGTATTGCCAATTACTTCAATTATTTTTTAATTGGCAAGATTAGCAAACCTTGGCATGAGATCCCAGCAACAAACTCTGACACTACACAAGTATAACGTATTCAATTATAAAAGACAAGCATTGTAATTTTGAATTACATAAAGTGAGTGTGGAAGCAATAAAAAAATGACTGTTGTCTATCAACAATGACAAGCCACCAGTGTCTGACAACTTGGATGGACATTTTCGGAGGATAATAGCAGATGATAATTCCACTCATATTTGCCATATCTTCAATCAAAGCCCCATAGAAAGTGTGCACCATCAGGCCTGGAGGGAAGCAAAAGGAATTCCGCTACCCAAGAATAGTAAAGCTCCCTTTACTGGCTCAAATAGCTGACCAATCAGCCTGTTACCAACCAACTTTTGGAAAAAAATGTGTTTGACTAGATACAATGCAATTTTACTGTAAAAAATTGACAACAGACTTTCAGCACACTTATAGGGAAGGACATTCAACAAGCACAGCACTTACACAAATGACAGATGAGAGAAATTGATGATAAAACGAGAGCTGTTTTGTTAGACTTACGTGTGGCTTTTGACATTATCGTATTATGGCTTTACACCCCCTGCTTTGATAATGGTGCCGGAGGAGATAGCTGCTGTTTTACGGTCCCCTAACCAATTGTGCTATTGTGTGTGTTATTTCACGTTATTTGTAACTTATTTTGTACATACTGTTTCAGCCACAAGTCTCTTATGACCGAAAATAGCTTCTAGATATCAGGACAGCGATTACTCACCCCGTACTGAAAGAAGATTTTTCTTTAACGAGAAGGACGCAAAGGATTTACTCCAGACACCCTACAAGGCCCTCATCCCTGTCATTCGCAGGAGAAAGAGACAAAGATATCGAGGACGTAGGTCTGGTGCCTTGTAAGGATCCGACGGCGAGTGGGTAATCTTACCATCGGTCTTATTAGCCAACGTACAATCATTGGATAATAAAATAGATACGCGTGCACGTATATCCTACCAACGGGACATTAAAAACTAATATCTTATGTTTCACCGAGTCGTGGCTGAACAACGACATGAATGATGAACAACGACATGAATAACATACAGCTGGCGGGATTTACGCTCTTTCGGCAGGATAGAACAGCAGCTTCTGGTAAGACAAGGGGTGGCGGTCTATGTATATTTGTAAACAACAGCTGGTGCACGAAATCTAAGTAAGTCTCAAGGTTTTGCTCGCCTGAGGTAGAGTATCTCTTGATAATGTCAGGACCCGGTGCGAGAAACAGTCACTAATAATCGTCAGAACCCAGAAGATGAGGCAGACACAGCAGTACTAGCGATAGTGGTTTAATAAAGAACTAAATCTCCAGGCAAAGAAACTAAAACCACAATGTCCAAAAATCAAGCCAAAAAAGGCACAAAAATGGAAATCCTCCAAAATACTAAAGAAACTCCACAAAGTGGTAAAAAACAGCAGGGAAAAACAAACCTCAAAAGACTACTCAAATAATACACAAAACTAAACCAGAGAACCTCTGGAAAATCCAACAAGAGAAAACACTGAATAAAACAAGGCTTGGGCTGGGGCTGGGTGCTAACTTACAAACACAGAGCAAGGAACTAAGGAACACACAGGGATTAAATACTAACAAGGGAATGACCTACAGGTGCAAACAATAATTGGAGCAAGAAAAACAAAAGGTAGAAAAAAGGTGCAATGGGGACATCTAGTGACCAAAAACCCGAACAGTCTTGGCCAAAACCTGACAGAATCCCCCTCCTAGGAACGGCTCCTGACGTTCCTACCAGCCTTCTCAGGGTGGAGGGTCCTGAACTGACGAATGAGGTCAGGGTCCAGTATGTCCTTGGCAGGAACCCAGGAGCGCTCCTCGGGACCGTAGCCTTCCCAGTCCACCAGATACTGCCAGGACCGCTGCACCCGGCGGGAATCCAGTATCCGGTGGACGGTATAAGCCGACTGGCCACCGATGACACGGGGCGGAGGGGGAGGTCTGCCTGCCGGGATAAGGGGAGAAAAAACAACAGGTTTTAATAAAGAGATGTGAAATGTTGGATTGATCTTAAGGGATCTGGGTAAGTGCAGGCGAAAAGTAACGGGATTGACTCTCCTGGCAATCTTAAAGGGACCGATGAACCTCTGGGACAGCTTGCGAGACTCCACCCGTAGTGGTACATTTTTAGTTGAGAGCCATACTCTCTGGCCGGGGTACAGGGTAGGACCGGGACGGCGACGTCTGTTGGCTTGTCGTTGGTACTGCTGAGAGGAACGCAGAAGATTAAGACGTGCCTTCTTCCACGTAAGCCGACAGCGTCTGATGAACCTCGAGGCTGAAGGCACTCTGACTTCTGCCTCCTGGTCCGGGAACAATAGAGGCGCATAGCCAAACTGACACTCATGCGGGGATATACCAGTGGAGGAGGAGCACAAGGTGTTGTGCGCGTACTCGGCCCAAACAATGAATGATGACCATGTGGACGGGTTGTTGGAAACCATGCATCTGAGGGTGGTTTCCAGCTCCTGATTCATCCTCTCAGTTTGGCCATTGGACTCCGGATGGTACCCTGAAGATAAACTGGCCGTGGCCCCTATGAGTTGGCAGAAGGCCTTCCAAAACCTTGAGGCGAACTGGGGACCTCTGTCGGAAACCATATCTTGCGGAATCCCAAAGACTCGGAACACATGGTTAATCACCAACTCAGCTGTTTCCTTGGCAGAAGGTAATTTGGTCAAGGGAACAAACCTGGCCGCCTTAGAAAACCTGTCGATGATGACTAGGATCGTAGTATTACCATGGGACGGAGGAAGGCCAGTAATAAAGTCCAACGAGATATGGGACCAGGGTCGGTGGGGAATAGATAGAGGGTGAAGGAGTCCTTGAGGGCGGAGGTGAGAAGATTTGCCCTGGCAGCACACGGAACAGGCCTTGACGAAAGTGGCAACGTCTTCTTTTATGGTGGGCCACCAGAACTTACGCTGGATGAACTCCAAGGTGCGACCTACGCCCGGGTGACAGGTGAGGCGAGAGGAGTGCCCCCACAGAAGGACTTGGGACCTTGCTGCCTTGGGAACAAACAACCGATTAGCAGGACCTCCTCCAGGGCCCGGTTCGATGGCTTGAGCTTGTTTCACGGTATCCTCCACTTGCCACGAGATCGGAGCCACGATCTTAGCGGCCGGAAGGACAGTCATGTCAGTATCTTCTCGAATGGCAGGAGAGTAGATTCGTGACAAGGCGTCCGGTTTGAGATTCTTCGACCCGGGTCTATAGGTGAGGATAAACTGAAATCGGCTGAAGAAAAGAGACCATCGAGCTTGTCTGGAGTTCAACCGCTTCGCCTGCTGGATATACTCCAGATTTTTGTGGTCCGTAAGCACTTGAAACGGTTGAGAAGCCCCCTCGAGCCAGTGTCTCCATTCCTTCAATGCCATCTTAACCGCTAGGAGTTCACGATCCCCCACATCGTAATTCCTCTCGGCCGGGGTAAGCCGGTGAGAGAAGAAGGCGCAAGGATGAAGCTTCTTGTCTTCACCCCTCTGAGACAGGACAGCTCCAACCCCAACCTCTGATGCGTCTACCTCCACCACAAAAGGTTCATCCGCCGTTGGTAGTGTCAGGATGGGAGCAGAGAGGATGCGCTGCTTGAGTCCTTGGAAGGCCGTCTCAGCCTCTCTTCCCCACAGAAACCTTGTGTTGCCACCCTTGGTTACAGCTGAGAGAGGGGCTGCCACCGAGCTGAAGTTCTTGATGAACTTGCGGTAAAAGTTGGTGAAGCCCAGGAAACGCTGAACTTCCTTAACGGACTTGGGGGTGGGCCAATCCGCTACCGCCCCTACCTTCTTGGGGTCCATCTGGACTCGACCGGGTTCCACTATAAATCCCAGGAATTGTACTCGAGAGGAATGGAATTCACACTTTTCCGGCTTAACGTACAAATGGCTGTCTAGGAGGCGTTTGAGCACTTGTCTGACATGCTTAATGTGTTCTTGAAGGGAGCTCGAAAAGATGAGGATGTCATCCAAGTAAACAAACACAAAGATGTTAAGCATATCCCTAAGCACATCGTTTATGAGCGCTTGGAACACAGCCGGAGCGTTGGTCAGGCCGAAGGGCATCACCGAGTATTCGTAGTGACCAGTAGGCGTGTTGAAAGCGGTCTTCCACTCGTCCCCGGGTTTGATCCGCACAAAATGGTATGCGTTCCGCAGGTCAAGCTTAGTGAAGACAACTGCTTCCTGGAGCAGCTCAAAGGCTGTGGCCATAAGGGGTAGCGGGTAGCGGTTACGGACGGTTATGGCATTGAGTCCCCGGTAGTCGATGCAAGGTCGTAATCCACCGTCTTTCTTGGCCACAAAGAAAAACCCTGCTCCCGCCGGCGAGGTAGATGGACGCATGAGGCCTGCTGCCAGAGCGTCCTTGATGTAGGTATCCATAGCAGCTCGTTCGGGAGGAGAAAGGGAAAAGATCCGACCCCTGGGAGGACAGGTCCCCGGCAACAGGTCGATGGTGCAATCGTAAGATCTATGGGGTGGTAGTTTGGTGGCCCTCTGTTTGCTAAATACCAGTTTGAGGTCATGGTAACACTCGGGAACTCGGGACAGGTCGATGGATTCTAGAGACTCGGAAGGGGAACTCTGGGAACTCAGGAAGATACAAGTGGCTTGACACGTAGGACCCCACTGCTTGATAGTGCCCACAGACCAGTCGATGTGAGGGTTATGGCTGTGAAGCCAGGGATAACCAAGGACGAGAGGGAACTCGGAACAGGAGATCAGATGAAAGTTCATCACTTCCTGGTGTTGGGAAACTGAAAGTCTCAAGGGGGTAGTGGCACGAGTGACAAGTCCAGATCCCAAAGGACTTCTATCCAACGTAGTAACCCTTATGGGGTCACTTAGAGGTTCAGAAGGAACGCCATTCTCCTTCGCCCAGACTCCATCCATGAAGTTACCTGCGGCTCCAGAGTCTACCAAGGCTTGAAGAGAAAACTCGTGGTCGTCCCAGGAAAGGGTAACTGGAATGAGCAGGCGGGAGTTGGATGGATGGGAGGAGGTTATGTTTCCCGTTACAGTCCTCCCAGGCCTGCACGGGAGAGTGCGTTTCCCTGGAGCCCGGGACACGTGGAGCGGAAATGGCCCGGTTTTCCGCAATATAGACAGCATCGCTCCCTCATCCGGCGGTCTCTCTCAGCCTGGGAGATGCGTCCAACCTGCATGGGTTCTGGTGGAGCCAGCGAGGATAAAGGTGGAGACTCGGAGCTGGAACCGATAGGAGCTAGGGTGAGCGGTCTGCGGTTGAGTTCTCTCTCTCTCAGACGCTGGTCTATGCGTGAAGCCAACTTGATAAGGGACTCGAGGTTGTCCGGTGGTTCCCGAGTGGCCAGTTCATCTTGGATGGTGTCAAAAAGACCCTTCAAAAAACACACTGTGAGCGCCTCGTCGTTCCAGCCACTTGCTGCTGCCACAGTGCGGAACTGGATGGCATAGTCCGTCACGCTGCGCCGACCTTGGCGGAGAGTCAGGAGCTGTTTGGCTGAGTCAGGGCCGTTGGTAGGACCTTGAAACACTCGCTTGAATTCTTCAGCAAAGGTAGAGTAGCTGGCACAGCAGGGACTTTGGGCATCCCAAACAGCAGTAGCCCAGGCTAGGGCTTTTTCCGACAGCAGGGTGATGATATATGCTATCTTGGACCGGTCGGTGGGAAACGACGATGGTTGCAGCTCAAAGGAGAGAGAACATTGGGTGAAAAACCCCTTACAAACACTCGGATCCCCTGAGAACCGTTGGGGAGGCGGTAGACGAGGTTCAGCCAGGGGGTTAACTGCCAGGGGTACTTGAATCTGATGAACTGGAGCAGAAGCGGTTGCCGGGGAAAGTCGATCCGAAATCTGCTTTATGGAAGTCAGCATCTCTGACAGAAGTTGAGAATGTCTAGCCATTAAGGCCTCTTGCTGAACCAGAGCAGCTTCGTGGCGTTGGACAGTCCCCTCGTGGTGGGACAGCATGGAAAAAAGATCCTGGGTACTGGCTGCCTCTGGGTTCATTATAATGGCTCTGTGTTTCTGTCAGGACCCGGTGCGAGAAACAGTCACTAATAATCGTCAGAACCCAGAAGATGAGGCAGACACAGCAGTACTAGCGATAGTGGTTTAATAAAGAACTAAATCTCCAGGCAAAGAAACTAAAACCACAATGTCCAAAAATCAAGCCAAAAAAGGCACAAAAATGGAAATCCTCCAAAATACTAAAGAAACTCCACAAAGTGGTAAAAAACAGCAGGGAAAAACAAACCTCAAAAGACTACTCAAATAATACACAAAACTAAACCAGAGAACCTCTGGAAAATCCAACAAGAGAAAACACTGAATAAAACAAGGCTTGGGCTGGGGCTGGGTGCTAACTTACAAACACAGAGCAAGGAACTAAGGAACACACAGGGATTAAATACTAACAAGGGAATGACCTACAGGTGCAAACAATAATTGGAGCAAGAAAAACAAAAGGTACAAAAAAGGTGCAATGGGGACATCTAGTGACCAAAAACCCGAACAGTCTTGGCCAAAACCTGACAGATAAGCTGTAGACCACACTATTTACCAAGAGAGTTTTCATCTATATTCTCGTAGCTGTCTATTTTACTATTTACAATGATGGCACTAAGATTGCACTCAATGGGCTGTATACGGGCATAAGCAAACAGGAAAACGCTCATCCAAAGGCGGAGCTCCTAGTGGTGGTGGACTTTAATGCAGGGAAACTTAAATCCATTTTACCTCATTTCTACCAGCATGTTAAATGTGCAAAACTCTAGACCACCTTTACTCCACACATAGAGACACGTACAAAGCTCTCGCTCGCCCTCCATTTGGTAAATCTGACCATAATTATTTTCTCCTGATTCCTGCTTACAAGCAAAAACTAAAGGAAGCACCAGTGACTCGGTCAATAAAAAAGTGGTCAGATGAAGCAGATCCTAAGCTACAGGAGTGTTTTGCTAGCACAGTCTGGAATATGTTCCGGGATTCTTTTGATGGCATTGAGTATACCACATCAGTCACTGGCTTCATCAATAAGTGCATCGATGACGTCGTCCCCACAGTGACTGTACATACATACCCCGACCTGAAGCTATGGATTACAGGCAACATGTTCAATCAAAGATGGCGTAGCAGTCAGACATCTTTGTCTTGTCTCGTCCCATGTATATATATTTTTATATCTTTTTCTTCACATTCTTTTTAATATTTTTCCTAAACCTCAACTTCAAAATACTCTCCTGCAACCTGCCTCACCCAATGTGGTGTGGATCTGGGTTTTTTTCTGAAGTATTTCTATTTACCTCCGAACTGGAATACCTCAACTGAAGCTAGCTAGCTAACTAGCTATCAGCTATCAGTCAGCTAACCACTGCTAGCGGTCATCAGCTAACCTTTAGCTCAAAAAGCTCTCGCCAGTTCGTACAACGCATTTCAAACCAGAGCATACCGGACCTATTTTTCTCTCCATATCCCCGGATTCCTACCGCAAACTCTGAACCTTTTCATCTGGATCATCGCAGCTAGCTAACCGCAACCCGGGTTGACTACTCCTGGCTAACGTTTCCATCCCGGAGCTAGCACCAACTAGCCTGGAGCTAGCCCATGCTAGACCCATCTCCCGGCTAGGGCTCCTGGGCTACTCCTAAAGCCCACTCCTCAGCTACAATATCCACACCCCTTCTACTGCCGGTACGGGGCACGGAAACCCGCCGATCCTTCACGACTGGAATACCGACATAATCTGCCCGAGGATCCCAACAGGCCCCTCAGGTGCTACGTCCCCTGAAGGCCCATTCTGCTAACCGCGGCCTGCTAGCTATCTAGAGCATATTGGACTGTTAGCTGATCCATCGGCCAGTTTCTTGGACCACTATACCCATTTTGCCAATTGGACTTGGACCGCTCTGCTACTTGGAACCCTACTAATTCCACGACTGGTCTATCGACGTCACCGCACGAGGAGGCAAAAACAGACTTTCCTCCATCGCGACGTCCATCTAAGGCCCTTATGCTAGCTTGCTATCCCCGGCCTGCTAACTGCTAGCTTGCTAGCCCCGGCCTGTTAATTGTCTGAATCGCCGTGTCCCCAGCCAGCCCAACCACCCACTGGACCCATATGATCACTTGGCTACGCATGCCTCTCTCTAATATCAATATGCCTTGTCCATTACTGTCCTGGTTAGTGATTACTGTCTTATTTCACTGTAGAGTCTCTAGCCCTGCTCAATATGCCTTAACCAGCCATGTTGTTCCACCTCCCACATATGCAATGACATCACCTGGTTTAAACATCTCTAGAGACTATATCTCTCTCATCATTACTCAATGCCTAGGTTTACCTCCAATGTACTCTCTCTCTTCCTACCATACCTTTGTCTGTACATTATGCCTTGAATCTATGCTATCGTGCCCAGAAACCTGCTCCCTTTACTCTCTGTTCCGAACATGCTAGACGGCCAGTTCTTATAGCCTTTAGCCGTACCATTATCCTACTTCTCCTCTGTTCCTCTGGTGATGTAGAGGTGGATCCAGGACCTGCAGTGCCTAACTCCACTCCTACTCCCCAGGTGCTCTCATTTGTTGACTTCTGTAACCGTAAACTCCTTGGTTTCATGCATGTTAACTTCTCTAGGGTAGGGGGCAGCATTCGGAATTTCGGAAATTAAACTGCCTGCTACTCGGGCCCAGAAGATATGATATGCACATAACTGGTAGATTTGGATAGAAACACTCTAAAGTTTCCAAAACTGTTAAAATAGTGTCTGTGAGTATAACAGAACTGATTTGGCAGGCGAAAACCTGAGAAAAATCCATTCAGGAAGTATTTTTTTTGTTGGTTTTGTAGTTTTCTATTCAATGCCATTACAGTATCCATTGACTTTGGACTCAAATTGCAGTTCCTATGCCTTCCACTAGATGTCAACAGTCTTTAGACATTTTTTCAGGCTTGTATTCTGAAAAATGAGGGAATAAGAGCAGTCTGAATGAGTGGACCTGCCGTGTCACAGAGATTTTTCATGCGCGCGACCAGAGAGAGTGCCTTTCTTGTTTACCTTTTATATTGACGGCGTTATTGTCCGGTTGAAATATTATTGATTATTTCGGCTAATAACAACCTGAGGATTGAATATAAACATCGTTCGACATGTTTCTATGAACTTTACGGATACAATTACAATTTTTTGTTTGCCTGTTTTGACTGCGTTTGAGCCTGTGGATTACTGAAGAAAACGCGTGAACAAAATGGAGGTTTTTGGATATAAAAAGAGACTTTATCGAACAAAAGGAACATTTATTGAGTAAATGAATGTCTTCTGAGTGCACCCATATGAAGATCATCAAAGGTAAGGGATTCATTTTATCTCTATTTCTGACTTGTGTAACTCTTCTACTTGGCTGGTTACTGTTTGTAATGATTTGTCTGCTGGGCGATGTTCTCAAATAATCGTAAGGTATGCTTTCACCGTAAAGCATTTTTTAAATCTGACACCATGGTTGAATTCACAAGAAGTTAATTTTAAACCTATGTAAAATATGTTTTGTTTTCTGAATTTTTATAATGAGTATTTCTGTATTTGAATTTGGCACCCTGCAGTTTCACTGGCTGTTGAAGAGGTGGGATGCTAACGTCTCACGTACCCTAGAGAGGTTAACATTAGAAGCCTACTCCCTAAGTCTGCTTTATTCACTGCTTTAGCACATTCTGCCAACCCAGATGTCTTAGCCGTGTCTGAATCCTGGCTTAGGAAAACCACCAAAACCCCTAAAGTTTCCATCCCTAACTATAACATTTTCCGCCAAGATAGAACTGCCAAAGGGGGCGGTGTTGCAATCTACGGCAGAGATAGCCTGCAGAGTTCTGTCTTACTATCCAGGTCTGTACCAAAACAATTCGAGCTTCTACTTCTAAAAATTCACCTTTCCAGAAACAAGTCTCTCACCGTTGCCGCTTGCTATAGACCACCCTCTGCCCCCAGCTGTGCCCTGGACACCATATGTGAATTGATTGCCCCCCATCTATCTTCTGAGCTCGTGCTGCTAGGTGACCTAAACTGGGACATGTTTAACACCGCGGCCATCCTACAATCTAAGCTTGTTGCCCTCAATCTCACACAAATGATCTATGAACCTACCAGGTAAAACCCCAATCCACCCTCATATATATCATCCTAACTAACTTGCCCTCCAAATACACCTCTGCTGTTTTCAACCAAGATCTCAGCGATCACTGCCTCATTGCCTGCATCCGTAATGGGTCTGCGGTCAAACGACCACCCCTCATCACTGTCAAACGCTCCCCAAAACACTTCAGCAAACAGGCCTTTCTAATCGACCTGGCCGGTGTATCCTGGAATGACATTGACCTCATCCCGTCAGTAGAGGATGCCTGGTTATTCTTTAAAAGTGCCTTCCTCACCATCTTAAATAAGCATGCTCCATTCAAAAAATGTAGAACCAGGAATAGATATAGCCCTTGGTTCACTCCAGACCTGTCTGCCCTTGACCAGCACAAAAACATCCTGTGGCGTTCTGCATTAGCATCGAATAGCCCTTGTGATATGCAACTTTTCAGGGAAGTTAGGAACCAATATACACAGGCAATTAGGAAAGTTAAGGCTAGCTTTTTCAAACAGAAATTTGCATCCTGTAGTACAAACTCAAAAAAGTTCTGGGACACTGTAAAGTCCATGGAGAATAAGAGCACCTCCTCCCAGCTGCCCACTGCACTGAGGCTAGGAAACACAGTCACTACCGATAAATCCACAATAATTGAGAATTTCTATAAGCATTTTTCTACGGCTGGCCATGCTTTCCACCTGGCTACCCCTACCCCGGTCAACAGCCCTGCGCTCCCCACAGCAACACGCCCAAACCTCCCTGTCACGCCCTTAGAGAGCCTTAGAGAGCCTTTTTATTTGGGTGAGCATTCTAGTTTCTCTATTTCTTTGTTGGCCGGGTATGGTTTCCAATCAGAGGCAGCTGTCTATCGTTGTCTCTGATTGGGGATCATACTTAGGCAGCCTTTTTTCCACCTTTAGTTTGTGGGATCTTGTTTTTGGTTAGTTGCTGTGTTAGCGCTACAAAACTTTACGTGTCTTTTATTCTTTCTTGTTTTTGGTGTTCATTTAATACATTTATGATGTACGCCTACCACGCTGCACTTTGGTCCAATCCATCTTTAAACGAACGTGACACTTCTCCTTCACCCAAATCCAGATAGCTGATGTTCTGAAAGAGCTGCAAAATCTGGACCCTACAAATCAGCCAGGCTAGACAATCTGGACCCTTTCTTTCTAAAATTATCTGCCGGAATTGTTGCAAACCCTATCACTAGCCTGTTCAACCTCTCTTTCGTATCATCTGAGATTCCCATAGATTGGAAAGCTGCCGTGGTCACCCCCCTCTTCAAAGCAGGAGACACTCTAGATCCAAACTGCTACAGACCTATATCTATTCTACCCTGCCTTTCTAAGGTCTTTGAAAGCCAAGTTAACAAACAGATTACCGACCATTTCAAATCTCACCGTACCTTCTCCGCAATGCAATCTGGTTTCAGAGCTGGTCATGGGTGCACCTCAGCCACACTCAAGGTCCTAAACGATATCATAACCGCCATCGATAAGAGACATTAATGTGCAGCCGTATTCATCGACCTGGCTAAGGCTTTTGACTCTGTCAATCACAACATTCTTATTGGCAGACTCAACAGCCTTGGTTTCTCAAATGATTGCCTCGCTTGGTTCACCAACTACTTCTCTGATAGAGTTCAGTATGTCAAATCGGAGGGCCTGTTGTCCTGACCTCTGGCAGTCTCTATGGGGGTGCCAACAGGGTTAAATTCTCGGGCCGACTCTCTTCTCTGTATACATCAATGATGTCGCTCTCGCTTCTGGTGATTCTTTGATACACCTCTACGCAGACGACACCATTCTGTATACCTCTGGCCCTTCTTTGGACACTGTGTTAACTAACCTCCAGACGAGCTTCAATGCTATACAACTCTCTTTCCGTGGCCTCCAACTGCGCTTAAATGCAAGTAAAACTAAATGAATGCTCTTCAACCGATCGCTGCCCGCACCTGCCTGCCCATCCAGCATCACTACTCTGGACGGTTCTGACTTAGAATATGTGGACAACTACAAATACCTAGGTGTCTGGTTAGACTGTAAACTCTCCTTCCAGACTCACATTAAACATCTCCAATCCAAAATTAAATCTAGAATTGGCTTCCTATTTCGCAACAAAGCATCCTTCACTCATGCTGCTAAACATACCCTCGTAAAACTGACCATCCTACCGATCCTCGACTTCGGCAATGTCATTTACAAAATAGCCTCCAACACTCTACTCAACAAATTGGATGCAGTCTATCACAGTGCCATCCGTTTTGTCACCAAAGCCCCATATACTACCCACCAGTGCGACCTGTATGCTCTCGTTGGCTGGCCCTTGCTTCATACTCGTCGCCAAACCCACTGGCTCCAGGTCATCTACAAGTCTCTGCTAGGTAAAGCCCCACCTTATCTCAGCTCACTGGTCACCATAGCAGCACCCACTCGTAGCACGCGCTCCAGCAGGTATATCTCACTGGTCACCCCCAAAGCCAATTCTTCCTTTGGCCGTCTCTCCTTCCAGTTCTCTGCTGCCAATGACTGGAACGAACTGAAAAAATCTCTGAAGCTGGATACTCTTACCTTCTTCACTAGCTTTAAGCACCAGCTGTCAGAGCAGCTCACAGATCACTGCACCTGTACATAGCTCATCTGTAAATAGCCCATCCAATCTACCTCATCCCCATACTGTATTTTTTTTTTCTTGCTCCTTTGCACCCCAGTATCTCAACTTGCACATTCTGCACATCCTACCATTCCAGTGTTTAATTGCTATATTGTAAGGCCACCATGGCTTATTTATTGCCTTACCTCTCTTATCCTACCTCATTTGCACATGCTGTATATATATTTTCCTACTGTACTTTTGATTGTATGTTTATTTATTCCATGTGTAACTCTTTGTTGTTGTATGTGTCGAACTGCTTTGCTTTATCTTGGCCAGGTCGCAGTTGCAAATAAGAACTTGTTCTCAACCAGCCTACCTGGTTAAATAAAGGTGAAATTAAATTAAATAAAAATCCTCACTGAGCTAAAGGGTAGAGCTGCCGCTTTCAAGGACCGGGACTCTAACCCGGAAGCTTATAAGAAATCCCGCTATGCTCTCAGATGAACCATCAAACAGGCAAAGCGTTAATGTCACGGCCGTCGTTCAAGGAAGACCAAGGTGCAGCGTGGTTAGCGTACATTTTCTTTTATTAGTAAAATGTCGCCAACAAAACAAGAAATAACAAAAACGACCGTGAAGCTTACAAGGGCTATAGTGCCCCTAACAAAGACAACTTCCCACAATGACAACAGAGGAAAAGGCTGCCTAAGTATGATTCCCAATCAGAGACAACGATAGACAGCTGTCCCTGATTGAGAACCATACCCGGCTAACACATAGAAATACAAAAACATAGAAATCAGAACATAGAATGCCCACCCCAAATCACACCCTGACCAAACCAAAATAGAGAGATAAAAAGGCTCTCTAAGGTCAGGATGTGACAGTTAATACAGGACTAAGATTGAATCGTACTATACTGACTCCGACACTCGTTGGATGTGGCAGGGCTTGCATACTATTACAGACTACAAAAGGGAAGCACAGCCACGAGCTGACCAGTGACACGAGCCTACCAGACGAGCTAAATTACTTCTATGTTCGCTTTGAGGCAAGTAACATTGAAACATGCATGAGACCATCAGCTGTTCCAGACGACTGTGTGATCATGCTCTCCGTAGCTCATGTGAGTAAGACCTTTAAACAGGTCAACATTCAGAAGGCTGCAGGGCCAGACGGATTCCCAGGACGTGTACTCCGAGCATGTGCTGACCAACTAGCAAGTGTCTTCACTGACATTTTCAACCTGTTCCTGACTGAGTCTGTAATACCAACATGTTTCAAGCAGACCACCATAGTCCCTGTGCCCAAGAACACTAAGGTAACTTGCCTAAATGACTACCGACCCGTAGCACTCACATCTGTAGCCATGAAGTGCTTTGAAAGGCTGGTCATGGCTCACAACACCATTATCCCAGAAACCCTAGACCCACTCCAATTTGTATACTGCCCCAACAGATCCACAGATGATGCAATCTCTATTGAACTCCACACTGCCCTTTCACACCTGGACAAAAGGAACACCTATGTGAGAATGCTATTCACTGTCTACAGCTCAGCGTTCAACACCATAATGCCCTCAAAGCTCAACACTAAGCTAAGGACCCTGGGACTAAACACCTCCCTCTATAACTGGATCCTGGACTTCCTGACGGGCCGCCCCCAGGTGGTAAGGGTAGGTAACAACACATCCGCCACGCTGATCCTCAACACAGAGGCCCCTCAGGGGTGCATGCTCAGTCCCCTCCTGTACTCCCTGTTCACTCATGACTGCATGGCCAGGCATGACTCCAACACCATCATTAAGTTTGCCGATGACACAACAGTGGTAGGCCTGATCACCGACAGGGAGGAGGTGAGGGCACTCAGAGTGTGGTGTCAGGAAAACAACCTCTCACTCAATGTCAACAAAACAAAGGAGATGATCGTGGACTTCAGGAAACTGCAGAGAGAGCACCCTCCTATCCACATCGAAGGGGCAGCAGTGGAGAAGGTAGAAAGTTGTAAGTGCCTCGGCGTACACATCACAGACAAACTGAAATGGTCCACCTACACAGACAGTGTGGGGAAGAAGGCACAACAGCGCCTCTTCAACCTCAGGAGGCTGAAGAAATTTGGCTTGTCACCAAAAACCTTGACAAACTTTTACAGATGCACAATTGAGAGCATCGTGTCGGGCTGTATCACAGCCTGGTACGGCAACTGCACCGCCCTCAACCGCAAGGCTCTCCAGAGGATGGTGCGGTCTGCACAATGCATCACCGGGGGAAAACTACCTGCCCTCCACGACACCTAGAGCACCCAATGTCACAGGAAGGCCAAAAAGATAATCAGGGGAAACAACCACCCGAGCCACTGCCTGTTCACATCGCCACCATCCAGAAGGGAGACCAGTACAGGTGCATCACAACTGGTACCGAGAGACTGAAAAACAGCTTCTAGCTCAAGGCCATCAAACTGCTAAACAGCAATCACTAACTCAGAGAGGCTGCTGCTTACATTGAGACTCAATCACTGGCCACTTTAATAAATGGATCATTAGTCACTTTAAACAATGCCACTTTAAAAAATGCCGCTTTAATAACGTTTACAAATCTTACATTACTCATATGATATGTATATACTGTATTTTATACCATCTATTGCACCTTGCCTATGCCGCTTGGCCATCGCTCATCCATATATTTACATGTACATATTCTCATTCACACTTTTGGATTTGTGTGTGTTAGGTAGTTGTTGGGGAATTGTTAGATTACTCGTTGGTTATTATTGCACTGTCGGAACTAGAAGCACAAACATTTAGCTACACTCGCATTAACATCTGCTAACCATATGTATGTGACCAATAAAATTGGATTTGAATTGATTTTGACAACGATGAGACAGCCTATAGGGAGGTCAGAGACCTGGCCGCATGGTGCCAGGACAACAACGTCTCCCGCAACGTGATCAAGACAAAGAAGATGACTACAGGAAAAGGAGGACCGAGCATGCCCCCATTCTCATCGACGGGGCTGTAGTGGAGCAGGCTGAGAGTTTCAAGTTCCTCGGTGTCCACATCACCAACAAACTAACATGGTCCAAGCACACCAAGACAGTCGTGAAGAGGGCACGACAAAACCTATTCCCCCTCAGGAGACTAAAAAGATTTGGCATGGGTCCTCAGATCCTCAAAAGATTCTACAGCTGCACCATCATGACTGGTTGCATCACTGCCTGGTATGTCAACTGCTCGGCCTCCGACCGCAAGGCGCTACAAAGGGTAGTGCTGTCACGATCGTCGTATTGTGAAAGAGAGGAGGACCAAGGCGCAGCGTGATAGCAATACATCTTCTTTTTATTAGAAGACGAAACGAAAACGAACAACACTTTACACACTAAACAAAACAACAAACCGACGAACGTGAAGCTATACAAACAAATAGTGCTGACACTAAACACTACACATAGACAATCACCCACGAACTACCTAATGAATATGGCTGCCTAAATATGGTTCCCAATCAGAGACAACGATAGACAGCTGTCTCTAATTGAGAACCAATCTAGGCAACCATAGACATACATAACCCTAGACTACACACTGCCCCATAAACATACAAAAACCCCTAGACAATACAAAACACATACATCCCCCATGTAACACATACATCGTACATCGTACAAACACATACATCCCCCATGGCGAACCGGGGACACCATGCGTAAGGCTGGTGCCATGTACACCGGCCCGAGGAGACGCACTGGAGACCAGATGCGTTGAGCCGGCTTCATGGCACCTGGCTCAATGCCCACTCTAGCCCGGCAGATACGAGGAGCTGGGATGTACCGCACCGGGCTATGCACACGTACAGGAGACACCGTTACTACTTTTTAGCTACTTAGCATGTTAGCTAACTAATTCCTAACCCCTATCCAAGCTAATGTTAGCCAACTAGCTAACATTAACATTAGCCACTTAGCTAACGTTAGCCACAACAAATTGTAATTCAAAACATATCATAAGAAATGGCTGATGGACATCCACAAATTAATACTTACCATAAGAAGCTTAAAATATCATACTAAATGGAGAGTCTCGGATTTATATACAGAATAATACGAAATGCTCCGAGCTTTATATCTATGTCTATTTCTATGGCAGATTCCAAAACTTTGGAGATAACAATAGATGGATGGCAATGTCAAAGATACAAGTTTCCCTTATCCATCTGTGGCTATAACATTCGTTAGCTAAATAAGGTTAGCATGCTAGCTAGCTATACTGACAGCTACTGACAGCAGTTATTTCTCCACTACACATGGAAATCACCCACAATGTTCACATCCCCAATTCGTGAATATGTATTAGCAGCCTGCATCATCCTTCAGAGGTGGAACCTAAAGGACATTTTATGGTATAGGCCAGGAGTTACGTCGAAATAGGGTGGCATTGCCCTCTTGTGGAGACCTTTAAACTATCAACTCTAATCCTCCAGATATTTATTTACATGATTGCACATGTGTCATCTTGATGCTGCAAAACAGTCAAAACCCAATTGTTAAGCCTTTGTTTTCCGTTTTTTAACAATTTCTGTATGGGACGTTATAATATCTAGCCTACATTGCGCAGTTGCCCAGAGTTGCTTTCCCGCTAGACTAGGACAACATGATTGGGTGGGATCTTTTTTATCCAACTTTTGCGATATCGACAATGAAAAACTCATATTGTAATTGCATGGATGATTGTAAAATAGTAGTCTCACAGTCACAATAATGCCACAATAAGGATTTTGATAGTTTAGTTTAGCTATCTCATTCCACCATGTAGGTAGGGAGGGGCGTGTTTCTCTTTCATTTTGCAGTATTCGTACTGTATGCGGGGCTCTTTTGTTAGGGAGGGCGGGCCGCAGGAGCACAATGAATTTTCAGATAGTAAAATAGTAATGCGATGAGGACTGACCAAAGCAGAACAATGACATGCGAGTGCCTCAAGGGCGGCATATCCAGCATTTCCACAAACTGACGTCGGTGACGTGCCGGAGCATTTTGGAGGAATTCTGCAGAGGTCCTGCGTCTGTTTGAGCAATCAAACATAGTAGCCCAAGTAACGGGTGATCCAGGCGCAAGGGCGAGGCGAATACATTGGATAGCATCGTCATCAGATGCGCAAACCGGTGGGACAGGTTCCAAAAAAGCAGTGGCAAAGGATGTCTATTTAGGACTTTTTACGCATTCACGCTTCCCCACTCCAGGCAACGGAATTTAAAATGATGTCACTTATAGAGTTGAACGATGACCAGAGATGGGTGCCTACACATGTGAATGTAACTGTCCTTTGTGCAAGGGGTTTGCGGACGAAGGGCAAACACGGGAGCCGTTATGTTTACACCATCATTCAGGTTGGGAAGGAGAAATACACCACCGGTTTGGTCGAAAAGGCGACTGTGCCAGAGTGGAATGAGGAATGTTGTTTCGAACTTCTCCCCGGAATACTGGAGGCTGGGGGTCGCAGTGCATTTCCCTCAGGGAGCGGCGACTTGGTCCTCACGGTCATGCACCGGGTGCTTATCGGACTTGACGTGTTTCTTGGTCAAGCAATCGTCCCTCTGGATAAAATATTTCAAGATGGAATGTGTCCCAGAGATGAGTAGGTTCTTTTCACTTACTCATTTAATATGCTTAGTGACGAGGAAGGTATTTCCACTGATTAGGCTACATGCAAGCCTAGGCTAAATGATCATTTTATTGCCATTAATTTGACGTGATTGACAGTAACATTTGTAGGCCAAACTATGGTATGTTGGTAGGGTGGGGAATTCCGACAAAATATGAGAAGAACTGGGCGTTTATTTACGGTGAAGATCAGTGGGCCGGGCCACCCCTGGATTACTGGTGCATAGTTGAACTACACTGAACAAAAATATAAATGTTGGTTCCATCTTTCATAAAACATATTTCATTCAAATCATTTTGTGCACAAATTTGTTTAAATTCCTATTAATGAGCATTTCTCATTTGCCAAGATAATGCATCCACCTGACAGGTGTGGCATATCAAGAAACTGATTAAACAGCGTGATCATTACACAGCTGCACCTTGTGCTGGGGACAATAAAAGGCCACTTTAAAATGTGCAGTTTTGTCACACAACACAATGACAGAGATGTGTCAAGTTTTTTGAGGGAGCGTGCAATTGGCGTGCTGACTGCAGACATGTCTACCAGAGCTGTTGCCAGATAATTTAATGTTCCTTTCTCTACCATAAGCAGTTTCCACTGTTGTTTTAGAGAATTTGACAGCGCGTCCAACCGGCCTCACAACTGGGGGGATTTCTGTCTGTTATGAAGCCCTTTTGTGGGGAAAAATGTATTCTGTTTGGCTGGGCCTGGCTTCCCAGTTGGTGGACCTGGCTGCGAAGTGAGTGGGCCTATGCTCTACAAGGCCCACCCATGGCTGCACCACTGCCCAGTCATGTGAAATCCAAAGATTAGGGCCTAATGAATTTATTTAAATTGACTGATTTCCTTATATGAACTGTAACTCAGTAAAATCTTTGAAATGTTTATTTATTATTATTTACCTTTATTTAATCAGGGAGTCACCATTGTGATCATTTTCTCTTTTACAAGGGAGCCCTGCATATACCATTTCATAACATCCATATGAAATCCAATATACCATATGAGAAACAATATAAAACGAATCAAATACAGCACAACACATATTGCACAGACAAACATAAATATACACAATATACACAAAACCCCTTACAATCAAAAAGAGTGGTTACATAATAATCATATTTAGCCTTTTTGATCAGTCTTACACATTGATTCCTCAGTTGGCTAAAATTTTGACAATTCAGGCCTAAGCCTGTGTTACTGGTGACCTTGTATAATTCAGGAATGAACCAGACATTTGTTCTACCTTTAACTTTCAGAGTTTTGAAGGGGGCATGACTATCTTCAATCATATTGAAGTCACTAAAATAAAGATTATGAAAAAAAGCTTGTTCACTACATTTTTTTCACCACAAGTTCCTCTTAGTGATGACAAAAGGCAGATTTATGCATTTTCACATCTCTGACACAGACAACTGGGAAATGGTCACTACAATCCAGGGGGAAAACCCCACTAGAAACATACACTACATGACCTAAAGTATGTGGACACCTGCTCGTCAAAGATCTCATTCCAAAATCATGGAGTTGGTCCCCCCTTTACCTCTACAACAGCCTCCACTCTTCTGGGAAGGCTTTCCACAAGATGTTTGAACAATCCTGCGTGACTTGCATCCCTTCAGCCACAAGAGCATTAGTGAGGTCGGGCACTGATGTTGGGTGATTAGGCCTGGCTCGCAGTCGGCATTCCAATTCAAGGTGTTCAATGGGGTTGAGGTCAGGGCTCTGTGCAGACCAATCAAATCAAATGTATTTATAAAGCCTTTCTTACATCAGCTCATATCTCAAAGTGCTGTACAGAAACCCAGCCTAGAAGAAACCTAGAGAGGAACCAGGCTATGAGGGGTGGACAGTCCTCTTCTGGCTGTGCCGGGTGGAGATTATAACAGAACACGGCCAAGATGTTCAAATGTTCATAGGTGACTAGCAGGGTCAAATAATAATAATAGACTCTTGATCTACTCGCGGTTGGGACATCGGTCCGAGTACAGTCGGCTGTGTACCTCAGTGGGAGATTTGGGTAGGGTAGTGATACTTACTACCCGGAGCTATAGCCTTTTACCCCTTTTAGGCTTAGCGACGTGTTTCATTTTGGAATATGTTGGGCATGGTTATTTTGTTCTATTTTTGTGTGGTGTCTGTGGACTGAGCAGTTGTCTCGGGGGCACATCCGTGGCTTGGGGGAATCTGCCAGCGTGCTGGGTGGTTTATTTCCTTGCCAGCGGGCTACAGTGCGTAATTACCCACCACAAATCTCCACGAAGACTAGGGTTGAGTTACTATAGGTTTTGGGGAAGCTCCATATACAGTGGGGAGAACAAGTATTTGATACACTGCCGATTTTGCAGGTTTTCCTACTTACAAAGCATGTAGAGGTCTGTAATTTTTATCATAGGTACACTTCAACTGTGAGAGACGGAATCTAAAACAAAAATCCAGAAAATCACATTGTATGATTTTTAAGTAATTAATTTGCATTTTATTGCATGACATAAGTATTTGATACATCAGAGAAGCAGAACTTAATATTTGGTACAGAAACCTTTGTTTGCAATTACAGAGATCATACGTTTCCTGTAGTTCTTTACCAGGTTTGCACACACTGCAGCAGGGATTTTGGCCCACTCCTCCATACAGACCTTCTCCAGATCCTTCAGGTTTCGGGGCTGTCGCTGGGCAATACGGACTTTCAGCTCCCTCCAAAGATTTTCTATTGGGTTCATCTCTGGAGACTGGCTAGGCCACTCCAGGACCTTGAGATGCTTCTTACGGAGCCACTCCTTAGTTGCCCTGGCTGTGTGTTTCGGGTCATTGTCATGCTGGAAGACCCAGCCACGACCCATCTTCAATGCTCTTACTGAGGGAAGGAGGTTGTTGGCCAAGATCTCGCGATACATGGCCCCATCCATCCTCCTCTCAATACGGTGCAGTCGTCCTGTCCCCTCTGCAGAAAAGCATCCCCAAAGAATGATGTTTCCACCTCCATGCTTCACGGTTGGGATGGTGTTCTTGGGGTTGTACTCATCCTTCTTCTTCCTCCAAACACGGAGAGTGGAGTTTAGACCAAAAAGCTTTATTTTTGTCTCATCAGACCACATGACCTTCTCCCATTCCTCCTCTGGATCATCCAGATGGTCATTGGCAAACTTCAGACGGGACTGGACATGCGATGGCTTGAGCAGGGGGACCTTGCGTGCGCTGCAGGATTTTAATCCATGACGGCGTAGTGTGTTACTAATGGTTTTCTTTGAGACTGTGGTCCCAGCTCTCTTCAAGTCATTGACCAGGTCCTGCCGTGTAGTTCTGGGCTGATCCCTCACCTTCCTCATGATCATTGATGCCCCACGAGGTGAGATCTTGCATGGAGCCCCAGGCCGAGGGTGATTGACCGTCATCTTGAACTTCTTCCATTTTCTAATAATTGCGCCAACAGTTGTTGCCTTCTCACCAAGCTGCTTGCCTATTGTCCTGTAGCCCATCCCAGCCTTGTGCAGGTCTACAATTTTAGCCCTGATGTCCTTACACAGCTCTCTGGTCTTGGCCATTGTGGAGCGGTTGGAGTCTGTTTGATTGAGTGTGTGGACAGGTGTCTTTTATACAGATAACGAGTTCAAACAGGTGCAGTTAATACAGCTAATGATTGGAGAACAGGAGGGCTTCTTAAAGAAGAACGAACAGGTCTGTGAGAGCCGGAATTCTTACTGGTTGGTAGGTGATCAAATACTTATGTCATGCAATAAAATGCAAATTAATTACTTAAAAATCATACAATGTGATTTTCTGGATTTTTGTTTTAGATTCCGTCTCTCACAGTTGAAGTGTACCTATGATAAAAATTACAGACCTCTACATGCTTTGTAAGTAGGAAAACCTGCAAAATCGGCAGTGTATCAAATACTTGTTCTCCCCACTGTATATCTCATCTCTCTTCTGTGGTGCCCAGTGTGATTGTCATTTTTCTTGTGGTCTGGTGTGTTCAGCAGAGGGAAAGAGCAAGAGATTTTTATTTTTTGTATTTACTTTTGACTATGGCATCTAATGTAGATGAGTTCATTCGCTTTCCATCAGAGGAACTGTTAGAATTATGTACTAAAGAACAGCTGTTGTTGATTGCTGAACACTACAAGGTTTAAATTAGTGATAAACGTCCAAAAAAAAATATTAGGTTAATATTGAAGGCCAATCTGATGGAGAGTGTTATTCTTGAAGTTACCACTGGGGCAGCCTCTGCGGAGGACTCGCCGTCTCCCCGTAACGTTACAATGGCCGCTCCATCGGTTAGTCTAGTAGTCTTCTTTTTGAACAGCAGAAAGAACTGCTTCTGTCACAGCTAGGGCATGACCGTGTAAAGTATGAAAAGGAGTTGGAAATTAAACAGGATCTGGAGCATGCTAAAGTCAAGCTGCAACAAGAGCGGCTAGAGCTGGTTAGGGAAGGAAAGCTCTCAGGGGAGAGTTTGCTCTGGGAAGGTGACTCAGATTTACCTCGGGGTCGTTCCTCTTTTGGTCGTGCCCCGGACACATTTGATATTGTTGGGAACTTACGGTTGTTGCCTAAATTTAATGAGCAGGACCCTGAGACATTCTTTTCATTGTTTGAGCGTGTTGCTGGTGCTAGGAGTTGGCCTGATTCTGACCGCACTTTAATGTTGCAGTGTGTGTTGACTGGTAAAGTGCAGGAAGCATATTCAGCTCTTAGTGTAGGTTAAAATGGCTGTGTTACAGATTTACGAATTGGTCCCTAAGGCTTACCGCCAATGATTTAGAACTTTAAAAAGGGATAATAAACAGACTCATGTTGAGTTTGCGCGAGAGTTATCTTCACAGTTTAATCGCTGGTGTTCCGCCTCTGCAGTTATAACTTTCCAAGGGCTGTGTGATCTGATTATGCTAGAGCAATTTAAGGACACAATCCCTGATCATATAGCCACGTACATTAACGAACGAAAAGTAAAGACTGTCGCTGAAGCTGCGGTTTTTGCGGACGAGTATGTTTTGACTCACACAAGTGTTTTTGTACAGCCCCGCATTCGGAGTGAATGGGGGCGTTTGGAGAGATCTGGGCCTCGCTCACCGAGATACTTTGGTTCACGGGCAGAGTTTGATTCAACTAGGGTTGAGCCTGACAACCGTGGTAAAGTTGATTTTGGTCAAGAGTGTCACTACTGTCAAGGTTCGGGTCATTGGAAAAAACGAATGTCTGGTTCTCAGGGCTAGGGGTAAATTCAGTGCTTACGTCAAATCTAAGCCTATGGCGTTAGCTGCGCCTGTTCCACATCAGTTCACTCCTGACACAGTGTCTCATGCCCAGGGGCATGTGAAAGTCCATATTGACGCAGACTATTTACCTTTCATTACGGAGGGTTTTGTGTCTGTTAGGAAGTAAGGACCTAGTGCCAGTGAAGATCCTGAGAGACACAGGTGCCTCTGAATCGTTTGTGTTGGAGTCTGTGTTACCCTTCTTTGCTGAGACTGATTTGGGGAATAGGTTTGAACACTCTGTCAGTTCCATTGCATAAACTGATGTTGGATTGTGGACTGGTGAAAGGTGAGGTTGTTGTGGGAGTGCGTCCTTCATTGCCTATTTGAGGGTATCAACGTTATCCTTGGGAATAACTTGGCTGGTGAGCGTGTATGGCCTGTCGTGTTTCCATCTCTAGTGATTTCCGCTAAGCCGTCATTTGTAGGGATTCCCGATGAGAGTGCGCAGAGTTTCCCAGAGGTGTTCTCTGCGTGTGCAGTGACGCTTTCTATGAGCCATGGCGACCTGGTCACTGCGCCGGCTAACGAGAATGCCACAAAGAAATCTGTCACTACTTTCCCTGTTATCCCGTTATCTGTACCCCGCTCCGATCTAATTTAATCAATGTGGCTGACCCCACATTAGAAGAGTTGCATGACCAAATTGTGCCTGTGGAACAGTTGGGAGATGTCGCCCATGGCTATTTTCTCCAAGAGGATGTCCTGATGAGAAAGTGGGTGTCTCATGGTAGTTGTTTTCTGGGGGAGGCGATTAGTCAGGTTGTACCAGTTAAGCTTCGTGAGTTGGTGTTGACAACTTCCCACAACAATGTTGCTGGACATATGGGTGTGTGGGAAACCTACAACCTCGTATGTATTAAGACATTTCTTTTGGCCTAGGTTAAAGAGGGATGTTTCTGAGTTCATCAACTTGTCACACCTGTCAATTAACTGGTAAACCTAATCAAGCTATTAAGCCGGTACCACTGTTTCCTATTCCTGTACTCAGCCAACCTTTTGAGTAACTGATTATTGACTGTGTTGGTCCTCTGCCTCGTTCTAAAAAAGGTAGTAGTTACCTATTCACTGATGTGTCAGACCACTAGGTTTCCTGCTGCCTATCCTCTCCGGTCTATCACGACTAAGTCTGTGCTAAAAGCTGACTCAGTTTATCTCACTGTTTGGAATCCCTAAGGTCATTCAGAGTGATTAAGGATCTAATTTCACCTCTAATCTGTTTGATCAGGTTCTCCGACAGCTCCATATAAACACAATTTGTCTAGCGCCTATCAACTGCAAAGTCAAGGAGCGCTGGAACGTTTCCATCAAACACTTAAATCTTTGTTGAGAGCTTATTGTACTGAGATGGATAAGGATTGGGAGGAGGGGTTGCCTTGGTTACTGTTAGCCGCTAGGGAGGTTTCACAGGAGAGCACGGGTTTCAGTCCAAATGACCTTGTGTTTGGACATAGAAGTCCACGCACCCTATCTGTTCTCCAGGATGACTGGTAGTCTCCCGAGCCCCCTCAGTCCCTGTTATCTTATGTGTGTGATTTCAGGCAACAACCGGTACGCTGCTGGTGAAATGGTTAAAGAGAAGCTATCATCTTCACAGGAGAGGATGAAGGGCATATATGATTGGCAAACTGAGCCTCGTCACTTTACTTTAGTCCAGGTGATCAGGTTCTTGCTCTGCTGCCAATTGTTTGTTCTCCGACTCTCCCACTCTGTCTGCCATATTCTCTCGTTGCTCTTGTTTTCCGTAATAGGATGTCAGTGGGTGGAGCTGGGAGGGTCGTCAGCGAAATGGGACACACCTGGGCTCGGGTGTGTCCCGGGATAAATACACCTCATTCCCATTCAATGAGGAGACTCTCTCCATGCACATACTGATCGATTTTGGTTGTAGCCGGTTTGTTAGCATTGGCACCTTTCTACACCACTCATTGTCACATTTATGCATGCAAACACTCACTTACACTACTGACTACACACACACACACCATTGTTCATTGTATTTAGTTTACTTTAGTTAATAAATATATTTTGATATTCCTCATCTCCACGTTGTCTCCCTTTTTGTTACGAACTTTGAGCCGGTTCGTGACAATATATAGTGTATTTATCTGGATTATTGTCAAAATAAGATCACTCAGGGTATATTTCGATGGATCTTTAGGATTTGGCCGTGTAGGCTCAGTTATCAGCTGAGATGGGTTTAGCTGAGAGCAAATCTGACACTGGCGTTCTCCAAATAATATAAAAAAATCACCCATAATTAATTGTTCAGATTTACCATACTTAGATAGAAATTCAGATAAAGCTGCGGGATTTAAGGTCAGATGGAGTCTCTAGTACAAGCATGCTATGATCAGTAGGTAACCCCTTATTTGAAAATACCATAGAATTGGTATAGATACAAGATTGTCTAGAACTGAACCATTGGGCCTATGCCTCAAGCGAGGACATGGTTTTTGTAGGCTGCCTGCCCATAGTCCCAATAATCATAGCACATAGCCTACTGTACAATACTATTGTGTACCATAACCCAGTTTAGATCACAAATTAGTGATTATTGTTGCAAGATGCAGGACTCGTTGGCTTGCCCTTTCTCCTACACAGTCATCTGCCATTCAGCATAAATAGTGACGATGGTGCAGTACTGCCATAAACCATATCCGGCCATCACAGAGAGCCTGGTCTCATAGACGAAAGGTAACATATTTAAAAGTACATCCGGGACACTGTAATTAGTATGATATGTTATGTTTGGTATGGTTACATAAAACAGATTACTTAAGGCAAAAACAAAAGGAGGGTGGTTGGTCGGAGTGGATGGGTGGGCGTATAACTCGAACGTCTAGTCACCCAAAGGTTGCATGTTTGAATCGCATCACGGACAACTTTAACATTTTAGCTAATTAATGACTTGCAACTAATTACTACTTTTTAGCTACTTTGCAACTACATAGCATTTTAGCTAACCTAAAATGCTGTAGGTAACCCTAACTCCAACCTCAAACATTTAACCTAACTCCTAAACTTAACCCTAGCTTAGCTAATGTTAGCCATCTAGCTAATATTAGCATTAGCCACCTATCTAACTTTAGCCACAATAAATTGGAATTCATAACATACGTTTAGCTAGTTCGTAACATATTGTACGTTTTACAAATTCGTAACATATCATACGAATTGTAATTCGTAACATATCATATGAATTGGATGATGGACAACCAGAAATTAATACATACCATATGAACATAACATATCATACAAAATGGGGTGTCGTGGATTTATGTACAGAATAATATGAAATGTTCTGAGACCAGGTTGTCACAGAAGAAACAGGTTGGCTGTAAGCAAGAACAGATCAGTACACATATCAACCTGAACTCAGGTGTAGACGTAACATAGTCTCTAAATCAGGGAAACGCCAATTAGTGTGATATGTTACATTTCTTATGGTATTTATGAATTTGTGGATGTCCATCCATTTTGTACGATATGTTACAAACTGCAATATATGCAATATATTAAGAATTTCCAAAAAGTATGATATGTTTCAAATTTTTTGTGCCTAACATAGTTAGGTAGCTAGGTGGCTAACATTAGCTAGGGGTTAGGTTAGCTAACATGCTATGTAGTTGCAAAGTAGCTTAAGAGGTAATTACAATGAACAAAAATATAAATGCAACATGCAACAATTTCTAAGATTTTACTGAGTTCATATAAGGAAATCAGTCAATTGAAATTAATTAATTAGGCCCTAAACTATGGATTTCACATGACTGGGAATACAGATATGCATCTGTATACCTTTAAAAAAGTTAGGGCCGTGTATCAGAAAACCTGTCAGTATCTGGTGTGCAGCGTGACATCTCCTTCGCATAGAGTTGATCAGGCTGTTGATTGTGGCCTGTGGAATATTGTCCCACTCCTCTTCAATGGCTGTGCGAAGTTGCTGGATATTGGCGGGAACTGGAACACACTATCATACACATTGATCCAGAGCATTCCAAACCTGCTCAATGGGTGACATGTCTGGCGAGTATGCAGGCCATGGAAGAACTGGGACATTTTCTGCTTCCAGGATTTGTGTACAGATCCTTGAAATATGAAGTGATGATTGTGGATGAATGGCACGACAATGGACCTCAGGATCTCATTACGGTCTCTCTATGCATTCAAATTGCCATCGATAACATGCATTTGTGTTTGTTGTCCGCAGCTTATGCCTTCCCAAACTATAACCCCACCACCACCATGGGGCACTCGGTTCACAATGTTGACATCAGCAAACCTCTTGCTCACACAATGCCATGCACGTGGTTGTGAGGCCGGTTGGACGCACTGCCAAGTTATCTAAAAGGAAGTTGGAGGCAGCTTATGGTAGAGAAATGTGCATTCAATTATCTGGCAACAGCTCTGCAGTCAGCATTCCAATTTCACTCTCCTTCAAAACTTGAGACATTGGTGACATTATGTTGTGTGACAAAACTTCACATTTTAGAGTGGCCTTTTATTGTCCCCAGTACAAGTGCACTTGTGTAATGAGCATGTCGTTTAATCAGCTTCTTGATATGCCACACCTGTCAGGTGGATGGATTATCTTGGCAAATGAGAAATGCTCACTAACATGGATGTAAAGAAATTTGTGCACACAATTTGAGAGAAATGAGCTTTTTGTACATATAGAACATGTCTGGGGTCTTTAATTCAGCTTAAATTAGGTTTTAGCAACCAGGAAATGGCGGAGTGATTTCTGCATGAGTCCAAATTTGGGATGGCGTATCGTTGCAGAATGCTGGGGTAACCATGCTGGTTAAGTGTAACTTGAATTCTAATTAAATCACTGACAGTGTCACCAGCAAAGCACCCCCACACCATCACACCTTCTCCTCCATGCTTCACGGTGGGAACCACACATGCGGCGCTCATCTGTTCACGTACTCTGCGTCTCACAAAGACACAGAGGTTGGAACCAAAAATCTCAAATGTGGACCAAAATACAGATTTCCACCGGTCTAATGTCCATTGCTCGTGTTTCTTGGCCCACTTAAGTTGCTTCTTCTTATTGGTGTCCTTTAGTAGTGTTTTTTTTGCAGCAATTCAACCATGAAGGCCTGATTCCTGCAGTCTCCTCTGAACAGTTGATGTTGAGATGTGTCTGTTACTTGAACTCTGTGAAGCATTTATTTGGGCAGCAATCTGAGGTGCAGTTAACTCTAATGAACTTTTCCTCTGCAGCAGAGGTAACTCTGGGTCTTCCTTTCCTGTGGCAGTCCTCATGAGAGCCAGTTTCATCATAGCGCTTGATGTTTTTTGCGACTGCACTTGAAGACACTTTAAAAGTTCTTGACATTTTCCAGATTGACTGACCTTCATGTCTTAAAGTAATGATGGACTGTCGTTTCTCTTTTGCTTATTTGAGCTGTACTTGCCATAATATGGACTTGGTCTTTTACCAAATAGGGCTGTCTTCTGTATACCACCCTGTAGTGTCTTTAGTATCATTAAAGTTGAAGACTGTTATTTTATCAAATCAATACTCTGTAATTATTATTACGTGATTAAACTAATCATGTAAATGTAATTAACTAGAAAATCTTCAGATTACAAAGTTAGAATTTTCCGAATATAACTTCAGATATTTTAATATCTGATCAATTAGTCTTTTATTAATGAATTATTCTTTACCTTACGTCAGTCTCATTTAAAACGTCGTAGAATTCTTAGTTATCTGCACGAACCCTGCCTAAACTATGAATCATCCATACACCAATTGGCTTAATCATTTATTTACTAACGAACTAAATAATCACAGAAATGCATAACAAACAAACAGTAGATATTGGTTACTAACAACGATAGGGAAAAATCCCCTAGTGGGCTAAACCAATAAATAAACCAATATGACGGCTTGTTATACAAAGAAAAGGGTGTGTGGAACGATAAAGGAGCGGGAAAGACTAAATGGATCACTACACACAGTGGATAATTATATTAATTGAAATGCTACTCCTTTGCACATGAACGCTCGCTCATTCGGGAATAATTGCAAACAATATATTTACGCCCATATGTCGTTGTTGTCTTCTCTGTTGGACTCGTCGGTCTGTCTGCTGGAGAGTCAATTCATCAGAGAGTCTCTGGTTACTTCCCCAGAAGTCACAATGTCTTTCATGGTTGTAGCTCTATCTGCGGCTCCTGATAGTGTCTGTTGTAATGGATACGTCAGGCGTCCATTGTTCTTAGAATAGATGTTTCAGCGGTTGTCGGTACTCGCATCCTAGGTTTACATCATTTCTAGCTGCAGTCTAGTAATTACTATCTAAGATTTGCTCTTATTCTGTAGGGATCGATAGTCTCAGAGTTTAACCACTTCCAGCCATGTAGCCAATGCACGTGGTATGGTTAGGAATTCAACAACCATTGCAACCTCAGCTTACACCGGGGTTTGCGTGGTCTGATGTGAATTTCCTCAGAAGTGGGTTTTATTCGTAACAATAGAAAAGGGTCAGCTAAAAAGCTTTTATTTGTCTTTAAGGCGCAGTGTTGTATTTTGAGACAGGCTTGAATAAGATAAGTAGCCAATAAGTAGAGGGTAGCATAATTTGTCTAATTCTCTGTAATAATGGTATGGGAATAATAATGCTTTTTTTTGCAAAGTGGTTTCTTGCATCAAACAACACAACAACATTTTCAGTCACCTCCTTATCTAAACAGGTTAATGTCAAGCCCTGCATGTTTTTTCAAGTCTCGTGGAATGTAGGCCTACATTAAACACCACACATTGGCTGCTAATGTAGGCTGAATGATAGAAAAGCTATTTCCATGTTAAAATGTCAAGGGATGCTTTTTCTCCATAGGTTTTTGATGGTAGTCCACTCTGGTAGGCCTACATTATGATCAAATAGACACAGTAGCCTACTTGGCCACTGTTAAAACTGTAACTTAAAGCAGGTACAGCCTCAGTGTTCACAGTAAACGCACGCTGGAAGTTGCACCAAATTTTTACAATGTTCAAGTTTGCGCTCAGCAGACCTGAAATTTGCTCACTGCGGCAACATTTGTGTTTAAAGGTGCAATATCCAGAAAACACTAGCCATTTCCTGGTTGCTAAAATTCTAATAGTTTGCCTAATTTCAGTTTATGTGTCAAAACAAGCAATGCATAGTGTAGAGAATTATTGTACCATCTAAACCACTGTGAAATACAGTAACAGTCAAAAGTTTGGACACACCTTCTCATTCAAGGGTTTGTCTTTATTTTTACTATTTTCTACATTGTACAATAATAGTGAACCACATATGGAATCATGTAGTAAACAAAAAAGTGTTAAACAAATCAAAATATATTTGAGATTTGAGATTCTTCAAAGAAGCCACCCTTTGCCTTGATGACAGCTTTGCACACTCTTGGCATTCTCTCAACCAGCTTCATGAGGTATTCACCTGGAATCCATTTCAATTAACAGATGTGCCTTGTTAAAAGTTAATTTGTGGAATTGCCTTCCTTCTTAATAATGTGTTTGAGCCAATCAGTTATGTTGCGACAAGGTAGGGGTTGTCATGATGTGGCCCTTTCTGGGTGTAGATTGTGGCTTCCCCCTCTCTCTCTCACTCTCTCCTACACCCAGGTTCTGTTATCTCAGGCCATAAATTCCTGGCGGAGACTCTCTCCAACTGGTCATGCAGAGAGAGAGACCACACGGTGAACAAAGGATTTAACTTCGCCGAACTCCTAAATCCCCAAAATGGGAGAATTAAACAATATGTCCATTTTGGAGAATGTGGAAACAGTCGTTGGAGAAGCCAGCTACGACCCGGTCCATTTTGTTTCATGTTTGTGACCTCATGAAAGACAATACAGCCACATTACCATAACTCTGTTTATACAGGTGCCTCAGTTATGAGGTTTGCATCTAACTCTTGTATAAAATGAATGATTAAAGATGAAACTATTTGTGAAATGATGTAATGTGAGGTTAACCTTTAATTTGAGAGAATTGTATTCCCTGTAAAGTTTAACTAGTCAGTGGCCATGCCCCCGTGAGCACAGACAGGATCAGGCGACTCACTTTTCAAAGATGTCTAGAAATGTACACGTTTTTGTGCTCTTATAGGAAGAAATCACTCCCCTATTGCTGACTACAAATTTTCTATAACTGAGCTAATGACGTACTAACTAGCAAAGGATATGAACAAAATATGCACACGTGGCTACATGCAGCTCTCGCTTTGATCTCAAAACAAGCGCATCTACTCACAAACACTCATGCTGTAAACCCAGTCCAGTTCCAAGTAAATGGCACAGATCCATATATGGCAATGGTCTATTTGCATATAGGCCTACTGCAGCTCTGATTGTTTATGCTGCACCGGTCTGTGTAGAGTACCGGCTTGTCAGTGCAATAGAATCCTACTCCGATGCGTTCTGCCTACAACAAAATCTCTTGCATAGTTAGTTTTGTTTCGGTATGCTGCATTGAAAGTGGCCAATATTGCGTTGATTCGATCACAATCACAATTGATTAAACGGAAATGTTGATAGTGTTAACAGGGAAAACTCTAGAACAGTGGACACTAACCTTTTCTGATTCAAGATTAATTTCTGAATCAAATTGCAAGCCGAGATCTACCGCTCAGATTTTTTTAAACATGACTTCAAAAAATTAAGCCTATGCAAGATTAACCTATTAAAAGCAGTACTGTAGCAGTGAGGTATAGGCCCAATACATTATCACCGCATATTGGATTTGCTTGAATTGCCCTGCCAATGCATTGTTGTTCTGGCCATTTATATTTAAACATTTGAGGTAGGCTATGTGATCACACCGGTAATAGATCCATTGTTGTATTACTTGTGAGGCACAGCTGAGTGAGCATACATTTAAATAATTAGCTTTTTACTTTTATTTTACTTTTATTTTACTTTTATTTTACTTCACAACCGATGGAAAAACTGCATCTGATGGTCAGTCTCAGTGGAGGGAGAGAGCATCAAACTGAGGGTCTGCCTCTCAACATCCCTCCGCTCTCCCTTTCTTCCACTGACACGGACCAAAAGGCCACAGGAGGTTGGTGGCACCTTAATTGGTAATGGCTGGAGCGTAATTAGTGGAATGGTATCAAATACATCAAACACATGGTTTCCATGGTTTCGAAGCCATTCTATTTGCTCTGTTCCAGCCATTATTATGAGTCGTCCTCCCCTCAGCAGCCTCCACTGATCTGAGCCAGCGGTAGGCCTATAGTGCACTTGATTTGCTCTCTGGGCCCGTCGGGAAGGCAGAGTTTGTACCTTCAGACGTGAAATGGTTCAAAATGGCAACAGTTTGCCTACCCGGCGCTCATCGGGTGCACCTACCGAGACAAATAACATTTAAAAAAAAGTAGGAACATAAGGCTATATCGTTGTTTTTTTTACAGAAATGTTTGGTGATCAACTAGGAATGCTTTGTTGAATCCAATGATTCCCACAGTTGTGTCAAGTTGGCTGGATGTCCTTTGGGTGGTGGACCAATCTTGAATACACACAGGAAACTGTTTAGCGTGAAAACCCCAGCAGCATTGCAGTTCTTGACACAAACCGGTGCGCCTGGCAACTAGCCTACTACCATACCCCCTTCAAAAGGCACTTAAATCTTTTGTCTTGCCCATTCACCCTCTGAATGGCACACATACACAATACACGTCGCAATTGTCTCAAGGCTTAAAAATCCTTCTTTAACCAGTCTCCTTCCCTTCATCTACACTGATTAAAGTGGATTTAACAAGTGACATCAATAAGGGATCATAGCTTTCGCCTGGTCAGTGTATGTCATGGAAAGAGCAGGTGTCCTCAATGTTTTGTACACTGAGGTTTTTGTCTTGTGCCCGCCATCGGTTGTGATGCAACATGCTCTTGAATACAGGGTGGGTCAATGGGTAGGAGCCGAAGGAGGCAAATACAACAGTGTCTGTGCTGTCAGTCCTGGAAAACAGAATAAGGAGACACAAAACACCTGAGAAGAGGGCGTGGTTTCCATGTGCATTTTAGCCACTGTCAGTCCCATACGATATCCAGTATGTTATTATAGGGTTTCGATGTTTATAATTTCTCTTGCACTTGTACCTGAAACATCTCTTGCACCTGAAACATCTGCCCTTCAGACTGCTCTGCATGCTCCCAACATCTGCCACATTCTGAGACACGTAGCAGAAGTTACAGTAGAGGTAACAGGTGGAGATATTCAAAGGGGAATTTCGGTAGTATGCAAACAATGTCCATAGTCAACAGCTCTGAGTATAGTAGTAGAGAAAAGCAACACCACACATCTGGCTTTAATTGTGTGACCACTGTTCTTCCAGCTCTCTGTATGCAGTGAAACTCCAATTGAGTAGCAGTGTTGTTTTGGCTCCAGAATACATGGTTTCAAGTCCTCTCAGAAGGACTTTGTGAAAGGAAAGGATTTCCGAGGTGGACCCATCAGCACGTCACAGACAACAGGAGTGGTGGGTGGGAGGAACCCCAGGAATGTGGAATTAGTTCCCGGATGCTAAAGAAACAGTTTGTTATCAAACTTGGAGAAACACGATGGTCAAATAAAAAATGTAACACCCTCCCCTCTTTGAATTGGCTACTGCCACATTACGCAATATGCTACTGGCTGCCAGGCAGAACAGTGAATGTTTTGTTTCAGTGGTGTTTTCTGTTTTGTTTGTCTCCAATGTGGTCAGTTAAATCATGTCACTTTCGGTCTGTTTACATTGTGTTTAAATGTATCCCATAACAGTGAAAGTATGCATTGAATGGTGTTTACGCTAGATGAAACAAATGGGAGGCCATATGCATTCTTTTATAGACCTTTATGTAAAATAATGTTGGTCACAGGTATGCATGTGTGGAGCGCTGGGGATGTTTGACCCCTGACAGTCTTCTCTCTCTGTGGCTCCAGATGGCTCAAACTCAACTCCAAGGCCAGCCGGAAGGAGAAGGAGCGTGGCGAGATACAGGTAACGGTCCAGTTCACGCGCAACAACATGACGGCCAGCATGTTCGACCTTACCATGAAGGACAAGCCGCGCTCTACTTTCGGCAAACTCAAGGACCGCGTGACAGGGAGGAAGAGGGGCGACGTGGAGTCCTCCTCGGCTATTGTGCCGGGACGCTTCGCCGCCCTGTCGAGTTCCCTGGGGCAGCCATTCGGGGAGGGGGGCGGAGGGAGAGGGGGAGAGGACCCCGGGGAGGTAGAGGTAGCCGAGGAGAAGCGGAGCAAGGTGAAGGATTTTTTCCTGGGTAAGGGAAAGCTGCGGAGGTCCTCTGACACGAGGTCGTGTTCGTCGCTGGCCTCAGAAAGCAGCGTATCATCCACGACCAGTGAGAGCCACTGCCCCCCTTCTCTGGGTCTAGGCCTCCTGGTGGACCCCCCCAGCTCCCCCATCTACAGCAGCAAGGTCAAAGACACCCACCATGGAGATACAGACCTAGCTAAAAAAGGTAAGCCTGCAGATTTCCTCTGTGTTTTAGATAAAAGATTTGCTCTATTTTTGTCCAAGGGTTTCATTTTCTTTTGAAATTGCCCTAAATGTCTGTAATATGCACAGTAATTCACAAACTGTATTTAGATGATATGCTGACAAAATGTTTAACAGACATGGAAAAAGCATTTACTATATCTCAAGGACATGGGATGCTTATGCATTTTAAGGAATTGTTTTGGAATAGAGGTTATTATTATACTTTTTCCCCCTCCAAACAGTGCTTACCACCACACAGTCTTCCCCAAAGATACTGACCCACAAGCGAGCCTTCAGCGACGAGGCGAGTAGGATCACCACGACTGCCATTCCCCGGCCCTGTCCTGCTGTGGAGTCCCTCAAGGGTCAAGGTATGGCTCTCTCCCAATCCTCTCTGTGCATCAATGGAAGCCACGTCTATGGATCTGAACCGGTGGGTCCCAAGGGCTCAAGCACCCTTCCATCCAAGCTGGTCCTGCTCGAGAAGTGCTCCCCTCTCTCTCGTTCGCTGCAGAACCTCACAAAGCGGAGCGAGGACAAGGGTTCCGCAGGCGAGGGCCGGCGCTGGTCCTTCGACAAGGTAAAGAAGGACGAGAAGGATGAGGAGAAGGAGGCCGAACCTCCAGTCTCCCAGTTTCAAAGTGCTCGGGTGGGGGGTCGGCCGGTGCAGGCAGCAGCCCCGATGCTGTCTTCTACTACCACGGTGGACTCAGCAGACAAAGGGAAGAAGCTCAGAAAAACGTTATTCTCCGGAGGGAGGAGTGATTCTCTACCTGCCAAGCCCGAGCTGAGCCAGGGTTCTCCTCCCCCTGAGGGGAGACTGCGAGGCTGGTTTGGCTCCAGTGACTCCCAGAACAAGCCAAGGTGAGTGGAGGGTCATTTCAGCTCTGTGTCTCCACTCTCCAGAGCTTCATACAGTTTTGCCTTCCATCGAAAGCACACAATAGACATCTACATCTTGGAAGGTTTTGATTTCCTTGTTTTCAGTGTCTATGCTGCCCCCTGTTCCTTTAAAACGGAAATGTGGCAAGTTCATCCACCATTTTACAGCAATCTCATATAGGCCATCATTTGATGTTCATACTGTCCTCATAACACAGCATAATAGTTGACATCTAGGCCATTTGTATAAAATGTACTGTACTTCCAATCATAAGAAAAGCAAAGACTCAAAGAGTCTATGTGACTGGAGTTGGAAAGGACATTTTGGCATATGTATATTTCACTCTTAAAATTGCTTGGGGTTCTCAAGTACTAATGCCAGAGGATCTACCTGAACTTAGGTTTGGTATGTTGTGGAACATTGATCTAGATGTGCACTAATCATCTGGTTCAGTATTCATAATGTCTCGGAAAAGCAGTGCTGACCCCCCACCCCATGTAACCTCATTCATTATGATCTAAAAGGCAAAACTGGTCCTAGATCAGCACTCCTACTCTCTTTACGAATACTGGCTCAGTACACTAATCACCTGTTCTTGCTATTAGATCATTCTGCAGTATTACTGTCTCTAATCTGACAGTAATTCCTGAAATACCAAACTCAGTACATCTTGCTCTTCACCTTGCTTCAGTAATTTGCTAAATGCAGTTTTGCTTTTTGTAGTAAACTCTTGTTGCTGTTTTCCATAACCCATTATTGTTTAAATTTTTGGCATATTCACAAGATAGTCCTCGAATAGACAGTAGTTGGCTGGTTTGCCTTTTTCTCTTTGTGTTAGACAAATGGAACCCATATTTTTAATGGGCCAGCTGGCACAGAATTAACAAAGCGGACTGCTTGTGCCTTCCCTCCACAGGCTGGAAGTTTCTCCTAAGGTAGAAAGCGAATCAGACACCCCTCCTCCTCTCCCCCCTCGCTCCCCCATTCCCCTCCAGTGCTCGTCTCCCTCTGCTTCTTTCACTGGCCATGCCTCGCCCGACAGTGCCCATCCAACTAACCCCTTCACTCCCTCTCTGACCCCTGACCCCATCTCTCCCTTCAACCCCTTCCTCCCGCGTATGCAGTGTAACCCCTTTTTTGAGGACCTCATTGCAGAAGAGGGCCAGAGGTCCCCCCCCCTTGCTACCTGCTCCCCCGTCACACCCCTCTGTCATTCCACAGCTTTGCCTTGCGTCCCCAGTCCCACCCACGATCCCGTCGTGCAAATTGAAATGGCCGCCATATGGCGAGACCGGCCCAGGCCTGTAGCCAGGCAGACGTCCCTCCCTGCCTTACTTCCGACAGCAGCGACGGCTAGCCCCCCCAATCCGTTTACGTCTCGCTCCATATCAGAGAGTGGGGGAGGAGAATGGGATGAGTCCTTTGACGCCTTTGCCTCCAGCAGGCTGAATTCACCAAAGGGCTCTGCTACCAATCACCCTTCAATAGCAACCTCAAGGCAAGCCCAAGTAAGAAGCACTCCTCCATATGAGAGTTACACTATTCCACCCATTGAGGAGATGAGGATGAGTGAAGAAGAAGAGCCTCCACCATTGCCTCCACGGAGGCCCATAATACGGACTCTGGTGAACGAGAGACCCTCTGACAGCTGGTTGCACAGGGGTCAGGAACTGGCTGTGCAGAAAGAGGCCTGTCTCCTGTCACAAACAGGCGCAGCTTCCCTACAGCACACAAGAGAATGGGGGCACAAGAGACACACACCAAGTCCCCACCTGTACCCAAGCCCAGGCAAAGACCTTGTCAGCAGTGACCTGTTGGACTTTCATACCGTACACTCACAACATTATGCCAACATGTCTCCAGAGTCTCCATCTCCATTCAAGTCTGAAGATGAGTTCAAGAAGTTTGACTATGAACCATTACGAGATGAAGATGATAAAATTAGATTTACTGAGCAGGACTTATGGCCAGATGCAACAGATTCAATAATATCGTTGGCCTCAGAGGATACAACGGACGCCAGTCCCACTGTAAGAAAATATGCTATTGTAAAGAACACTTCACATTCTGAACTCAAAGACTTACCTCTGCCAGTAATGCTTCTTAATAGTGAAATGACTGTAGCCGATCTACTGAATAAGTCTTCCCCAAAACACTCTAAATCAGGTCTTAAGACGCTGGACATTGCTTCAACTACACCAGACCCAACAACGGACTCGTTCTCAATTCACCCAGATAAGCCCAAGTCCAGAAACAACAATTATGAATCACCTCCGCTAACCTTAGAAGATCTTAATAAAAACAAAAGTAACTCAGATTTTTGTTTTATTGACTCTGCTTCTGATGCTTCCCCATCTCCATCTGACATGATGACAGTGCATACCCTCAAAAGTTTAGGTGGCATTTTTCCTCAAACTCCACAAGATACTCCCATAGCATTATCTCATGAGCAGATGATGCTATATGCAGAAGATATGTTAATTTTTCAGAAGACTAGTACAATAGACGTCAACTCTGCTGTAAAAGTGAATTTACCAGAAGTCTCCTCGCTTTGTCAAGACAATTGTCAAGATGGAGGTTGTGAATTGAATACATCACGCAGAGATTCTGCAAGCGATATGAAGAGCATTAGCATTTTTACGCCTGACAGTCTTAACATAGAGAGAGAGACTGTAGAATTAAAAGACACTCAATCTCCAATGGATAGAAATGGCAACATGACAAAATCAAAGATAGACCGTTCAAAACTAGACCCTTCATGTCATGTTAGATCTTTTCCAGTTTCGCACCAGATGGAAATGCAACAGGAAGTTGTACGCAATAAACAGGAAGTGAGTCAGCCTCTGGCCAAACAAACCAATCCTGTCAATGAGTCTTCACCAAGGGGCACTAGTTCTCACAGAAGTCTCAAGGGAATGATACGAGAGCTCCACGGCAACAGTGGTGCAAATAGCCCTGGCAAAGGATTAGGTGAGAGCCCTCTTCACCGATCACCGTCTCCTGGACAAATAATCTCAGAGAGCATTGAAGGACCGTTCTCATATCAACCCACCAAATCTCCTTTTTCCTCACCTTTGTCACCGAATAGAGAGACAGCGCTCAATGTAGCTACATTATTTGTGTCCTTGCAAAAAATAAACACAAATAGTTCCACTCAGTCAATTCCAAAAGGAAACTGCTTAACGGAACATTCCTCGTCCAAATATGCTGGGACGATCAGCTTTGAAGACCTCCACGCCAAAGTAGCCCCGAACGTGAGAAGCCCCATGAGTGCCAGGTTAAGGCCTGGCATCACAGTGCATGCTTCCAACCCCTGTGCTTCCATCCCCTCCTCTGCTACCCCCTCCCTGGCAACTGAAACTAATGGCCAGGCTAAGCTGCCCCCCACCCCTGTCCCCTCCTCCATACATCACCCCCCGACCGTGAGGCCCAGTACCGGAGCCAGTGCCACCTTGGCTGTGGCCCCCTACACCTCTTCCTCCTTCTCCTCCTCTTCCTCCTTCTCCTCCTCTTCCTCCTACACCACTGCCCAGCCCTTGGTCGATGCACGGCACACACTTTTGCCTGAGGAGACACAGCCAGCTAGCAGCCTGCCCCGACAGGAGAGCAGGTGAGACTTCTCCTCACACTTAAGCGCTGCAGAGTGTACCCACTCAAACTCCTCTTGAGAAAATACAAATACCAGGTTGGGTTGCCAGTTTGAGTTACCAATTTGGGTTGCCAGGTTGTAGTCAACAATGGGATGAAATAGTTAGACATAGCTCACCTGCTGGCATAACTTGAAAATCGACATATTGTTAGACTGTATTCTCATTTTTCCAAACAAAAGACATTAATTTGGTCCCTTTGATTTAATCTATTCAAGTAGCTTCCTTAATTAAGAGGGGTTCTCTAAATTAATCAGTATATCTCCCCTGCCAGTACCACCTGCCCATGCAAACCCATTGGTTGCGACAGTGCATTGTTTTGTGAATTGCTTAATCTTTTATGTTGCTCATCTCACTTCTGTGTTGTTCATTAATGTGTCATACATTTGTGTTGCTGACTGTCCTATCACATCAAGGAGTCTGCAACCACAATCAAAGTCATCATAATGAGAATCTCAGCCTAACCTTGATTAAACAACTGCTTTAGCTCTCTGTGCTGCCATTCTGACCATCTGTAAATTAAAGCAAAATGGAAGTGCCTTCCTTCACTCTCTCATTAGGTGTAGGGTGAAGTTGCCTCTATACGCTGATTTCCCACACTAATGGTTAAGGTTAGGATTGGGGGAGGGGAAGCTGTTCCTAGATCTGTACCTAGGGGTAAACTTCACTCTGGAGCCTGTCATTACTGATACGGCATACCTGCTCTGTGATATACACAAATCAGACAACATGAGCTCTTTTTACGCTCTCTTGCTGAAACCTGATGCTAAACACATGTTGTTATCATGTAGAGAACTGATTTGAGGTCTGCCTTATATACTGAAAATTCTATACCCAAGCCAGAGAGCATTGTTATGAATATTCCCACATACGATGCCAGGGCCTCATATTGTACTGTACTGATTTTCATGTGAAAAAGTATATGTATGTGATGTATGTGATGTTTCCTCTGCAGCCCCCACCCAGTGAAGCCCTTGACCACCACAGCCAGTCAGGGGGAGAAGAAAGAGGGCCGGTCAGTTCTGGAGAAGCTCAAGTCTTCCATCCATCCAGGCCGCTCTGCCCAGCAGACACTGGCCGTGGCTGAGACTGAGAAGAAGATTGAGGTATTAAAAAGGCCACAAACTCTGTGTTTAGACGGGCAGCCCAATTCTGATATTTTTTCCACTGACTGGTCTTTTGACCAATCACATCTAGATCTTTTCACGTCAGCTCTTTTTCAGAGCGGATCTGATTGGTCAAAATACCAATTAGTGGGGAAAATAGCAGAATTGGGCTGTCTATCTAAACGCAGCCAAACTATCACTGCAGAAAAAAACAGCATAGACCAGCATAAATTTCAAGCTGGTCTATGCTGGTTTATGGTGGTCAGTGCTGGTATGATGCTAGTCAATCTGGTCTGACCAGCATGGTCTAGCTGGTTCTTCTGGCAGACCAGCATGGTCTAGCTGGTTCTTCTGGCAGACCAGCATGGTCTAGCTGGTTCTTCTGGCAGACCAGCATGCTCTAGCTGGTCAAGTTGGTCTGACCAGAATGGTCTGGGCTGGTTATGCTGGCAGACCAGCCTAAGTTGTGTTTTTATGGTGATTGGCATTTTCTGTATTGCTGGTGACTAGCCTTCACTGTGTTTTTCATGATGACCAGCCTTTGCTATGTTTTGGACACTGGTGACCAGCATAAGCTAAAGCAAAATCAGCATCAAGTTCCATTATGTTGGCTTCCAAACTGATGTTTAAATCCTATTGGAATTCAGCCAGAGTGGATTCCCACAATCTGCATTCAGAATGACTTGCAGGATTAGAAAAATGAATGAATGAAAGTACCTAAACCATCTAAACTGGAACAACCATTTCAGTAACGGGTGCAATAAATCCAACTAACAGATTGGATAAGTTTATAAAAATGTATGTTATTTATCAACACTGGCGTACCACATACCCCGCAGGCCGGGGGGCCCATGGGGGTCTTTTCTCTCAGCGTCATGGGAAAATGTGTAGAATAGCATGAGATTAGCTTTAAAACTGCACATTTTCCTCTCTGCCCCATGGTAATATGTGTAGAATTGGAGGAAATTTGCTTCAAAACCGCAACATTTTCTCTCAGCCTCATGGCAAAAAGAAAAGTATGAGATTAGCTATACCTTGCTCACACCTACAGTATACCTTGCTGAGACCACGGGGCCAGTGAAACTGTGGTACGCCACTGTCAATCAATGTACATGCAAAAACACAGATATTGACAGAAACAATTTAAAAAATCTAACTGCAATAGAGCATGCTGGGAAATATCCTAATGATGCCAAGCAGTCTCCTCATGGATTGCAATATAATCAGTCATAATCTGCGTCCAAAAATGACGATTACCTATTGTTATGAAAACTTGAAAATCGGCCCTAATTAATCGGCCATTCCGATTAATCGGTCGACCTCTACTTTGGAGTCAACCTCACTTGCAATTTGAACTCACAACGTCTTGGTAACTGGCGTAGCACACACCCGCACAAGGCTTGTATTAGCAACACTAAAACAGCCACAGAGCGATTTTCCATTTTTTTGTTTCAAATTAACAAATTATTGTATTTTGTGGAATTTATACAGTGCATTCAGAAGGAATTCAGACCCCTTCCTTGACTTTTTCCACATTTTGTTACGTTACAGCCTTATTCTAAAATGGATTAAATAAATACAAATAATCCTCAATCTACATACAATACCCCATAATGACGAAGTGAAAACAGGTTTTTAGATTTTTTGGTATATTTAAAAATAAAAAACAGAAATACCTTATTTACATAAGTATACAGACTCTTTGCTATGAGACTCGAAATTGGTGCATCCTGTTTCCATTGATCATCCTAGAGATGTTTCTACAACTTGATTGCGCTCCCCTGTGGTAAATTAAATTGATTGGACATGATTTGGAAAGGCACACACCTGTCTATATAAGGTCCCACAGTTGACAGTGCATGTCAGAGCAAAAACCAAGCCATGAGGTCGAAGGAATTGTCCGTAGAGCGAGACAGGATTGTGTCGAGGGACAGATCTGGAAAGGGTACCAAAATATTTCTGCAGCATTGAAGGTCCCCAAGAACACAGGCCTCCATAATTCTTAAATGGAAGAAGTTTGAAACCACTATGAGTTTTCCTAGAGCTGAGCAATCTGGGGAGAAGGACCTTGGTCAGGGAGGTGACCAAGAACCCGATGGTCACTCTGACAGAGCACCAATGTTCCACTGTGGAGATGGCTGTCCTTCTGGAAGGTTCTCCCATCTCTGCAGCACTCCACCAATCAGGCCTTCATGGTAGAGTGGCTAGACGGAAGCCACTCCTCAGTAAAAGGGACATGACAGCCCACTTGGTTTGCCTTAAGGAACCTAAAGGACTCTCAGACCATGAGAAACCAAGATTGAACTCTTTGGCCTAAATGCTGGTAGCCGCATCGTGCTGTGGGCATGTTTTTCTGCGGTAGGGACTGGGAGACTAGTCAGGATTGAGGGAAAGATGAACGGAGCAAAGTACAAAGAGATCCTTGAAGAAAACCTGCTCCAGAGCGCGCAGGACCTCAGACTGGGGCGAAGGTTCACCTTCCAACAGGACAACGGCCCTAAGCACACAGCCAAGACAACGCAGGAGTGGCATCGGGACAAGTCTCTGAATGTCCTTGAGTGGCCAAGCCAGAGGCCGGACTTGAACACGATTGAATATATCTGTAGAGACCTGAAAATAGCTGTGCAGCGACGCTCCCCATCCAACCTGATAGAACTTGAGAGGATCTGCAGAGAAGAATGGGAGAAACTCTCCAAATACAGGTGTGCCAAGCTTTTAGCATCATACCCAAAATAAGACTCAGGCTGTAATCGCTGCCAAAGATGCTTCAACAAAGTACTGAGTAAAGGGTGTGAATACTTATGTAAATGTGTTATTTCAGTTTTTTACAAACCTGTTTTTGCTTTGTCATTATGGGGTATTGTGTGTAGACTGATGAGGGGGGGAAACTATTTCATCCATTTGAGAATAAGGCTGTAACGTAACAAAATGTGAAAAAATTTAGAGGTCTGAATACTTTCCGAATGCACTGTATAACATTCCGACCTTGTTTAGCATTATGCAGTCCAGATATGGCATGAATCCAATATTTGTATCCGTTTGAATCACTTTTTATTTTGAAAGGCAAAACTCCAGTCAATATGCTTAGCGGTTCATGTATTTTACTGTTAGCTGTGGCTAGGCTAGTGGGGGTCATTGTGGTCGATTGTGTAGCATTCGTTTACATTTATGATTATAGTCGTTAATCTGTTGTGATGTGTTGGACAAACATACAATTCAATGGTTTTACATGCTAGATAGCATAACTTTTGCACTATTTGTAAGTGAATAGCCTATATTTTGGTACAGATACTAATTAATTGAATAGCATCCGGGAACTTGCAGGTGCCTTGGTGGAAGAGTGGGGTAACATCTCCCAGCAAGAACTGGAAAATATGGTGCAGTCCATGAGGAGGGGATGCACTGCAGTACTTAATGCAGCTGGTGGCCACACCAGATACTGATTGTTAATTTTGATTTTGACCGCCCCTTTGTTCAGGGACACATTATCAAATTTCTGTTAGTCACATGTCTGTGGAACTTGTTCAGTTTATGTCTCAGTTGTTGAATCTTATGTTCATACAAATATTTACACATGTTAAGTTTGCTGAAAATAAATGCAGTTGACAGTGAGAGGATTTTTCTTTTTTTGCTGAGTTTATGTACTGTTCATGTAATTGAACATAGGATATGAAGTACAGTTGAAGTAGGAAGTTTACATACACTTAGGTTGGAGTCATTAAAACTCGTTTTTCAACCACTCCACAACTATAGTTTTGTTAACAAACTATAGTTTTGGCAAGTTGGTTAGGACATCTACTTTGTGCATGACACAAGTAATTTTTCCAACAATTGTTACCAGACAGATTATTTCACTTATAATTAGTTGTATCACAATTCCAGTGGGTTAGAAGTTTACATACACTAAGTTGACTGTGCCTTTAAACAGCTTGGAAAATTCCAGAAAATGATGTCATGGCTTTAGAAGCTTCTGATAGGTTAATTGACATCATTTGAGTCAATTGGAGGTGTACCTTCAAACTCAGTGCCTCTTTGCTTGACATCATGAGAAAATGAAAAGAAATCAGTCAAGACTTCAGGAAAAAATTGTAGACCTCCACAAGTCTGGTTCATCCTTGAGAGCAATTTCTAAATGGCTGAAGGTACCACGTTCATCTGTACAAACAATAGTACGCAAGTATAAACACCATAGTACTGCGCAGCCATCATACCGCTCAGGAAGGAGATGTGTTCTGTCTCCTAGAGATGAACGTACTTTTGTGCGAAAAGTGCAAATCAATCCCAGAACAACAGCAAAGGATCTTGTGAAGATGCTGGAGGAAACCGGTACAAAAGTATCTATATCCACAGTAAAATGAGTCCTATATCGACATAACCTGAAAGGCCGCTCAGCAAGGAAGAATTCACTGGTCCAAAATCACCAATAAAAAAACAGACTACGGTTTGCAATTGCACATGGGGACAAAGATCATACTTTTTGGAAAAATGTCCTCTGATCTGATGAAACAAAAATGGAACTGTTTGGCCATAATGACCATCATTATGTTTGGAGGAAAAAGGGGAACGCTTGCAAGCCGAAGATTCCAACCGTGAAACACGGTGGTGGCAGCATCATGTTGTGGGGGTGCTTTGCTGCAGGAGGGACTGGTGCACTTCACAAAATAGATGGCATCATGAGGTAGGACAATTATGTGGATATATTGAAGCAACATCTCAAGACATCAGTCAGGAAGTTAAAGCTTGGTCACAAATGGGTCTTCTAAATGGACAATGACCCCAAGCATACTTCCAAAGTTGTGGCAAAATGGCTTAAGGACAACAAAGTCAGAGTATTGGAGTGGCCATCACAAAGCCCTGACCTCAATCCTATAGAACATTTGTGGGCAGAACTGAAAAAGCGTGTGCGAGCAAGGAGGCCTACAAACCTGATTCAGTTACACAATTTCTGTCAAGAGGAATGGGCCAAAATTCACCCAACTTATTGTGGGAAGCTTGTGGAAGGCTACCCGAAACGTTTGACCCAAGTTAAACAATTTAAAGTTAATGCTACCAAATACTAATTGAGTGTATGTAAACTTCTGACCCACTGGGAATGTGATGAAAGAAATGAAAGCTGAAATAAATCATTCTCTCTACTATTATTCTGATATTTCACATTCTTAAAATAAAGTGGTGATCCTAACTGACCTAAAACAGAGAATTTGTACTCGGATTAAATGTCAGGAATTGTGAAAAACTGAGTTTCAATGTATTTGGCTGTTGTATGTAAACTTCCGACTTCAACTGTATCTGAATGCATTTTTTTAAAATATAATAAATATATTGTGATAATGACAACTGTGAATTTATATTATTCTTCAAAGCAATTGTAATACACCAAATAATTGACCCTTGACACTAATGAGAGAGCTTTTCCTGAAACCAGCCAACTTTCTCTTGTCTCATATTTTCTCCTGTTTTACAGGAAACATATGATCTGTTTTCCTGGTCTCAATCCTGGGACTTTTAACAAATACATAATTAACATGATATTTATTTTTTATTACAGGATATTTGCTTTAAAGAATTTCTCTCAGCCTTATGGCAAAATGTGTAATAGCAGGAAATTAGCTCTAAAACGACAACATTTTCTCTCAGCCTCATAGCAAAATGTGTAAAATAGCATAAGATTAGCTATAAAACTACTTTTTTTGTAAGAACATAGTATATGGGACTGATATTAGGAAACTTTGCTAAATGAATTTGATTAATATTATGGTGTTTCTTTTCCAAGGGGTTCAATTCCCCGACGGGGAGGAAGGAGTAGGCTGTCCTTGTAAATAAGAATTTGTTCTTAACTGACTTGCCTAGTTAAATAAAGGTTACACTAAGAGCATAACATTTCTACACCATAATTGTAGTCTAAGCAATACCCAAATGGAGATTCAATGAAAATTAAAATCTCATTGATTTATCAAGACCAGTCCCCATGCTTGTCTCAGAGCAGCGCGAAACGGTGCTAAAATAGTTGTAGGCTAATGCTTCAAATCCTATTGTTTCTAACTTCAATATGCTCTTTAAATAAATAACACCTACACCACTTTTAGCAGCACATTACTCAACACTAGTGAGACTCATGTCGCCTACGGTAGGCCACCAGTATATCGAAAAATATGACGTGACTATCCGCCAATAATTACATATAGAGGATTGGAGGATATTCGTTATGGATCCATAACTAAATAAACGTTGGCATTTTGAAAGAGTGTTTTTATCATTATTTTATTAATGAAAGCATAAAGATGCCATTATTAGTTATTGTTTTAGTTTGAACGTGCAGACTGGCACTAAGAACAGCGGGAATGTTTCCCTAGTCAGTGGATACAGCTGGAGAACTGCAAGGCAATCCCATTGTGCGCCACTCGGGAACCATGACCAATTGTCCTGCTAATAACAGGGTTAATAATATATCTGTGAGAATATCCAAGGGGCTTTTATGTAAAATGTATAATAATAATTGCTTTGTTTAAAAAAAAATATTTTGGAGGTGATTTAATTTTCAAATAACATAAAATGAGCGAGAAAAAAAGCCATTCTTGAACACGGGGTGAGACATTGTTGCTCATTTGTAAATAAAGCCAGTTTGTTATTTAGAATGATTTATTTATGTTTTTAGAGGGAGAGAAACCAAAAACCTGCAGTCATCACATGGGTCTCCCAGTCGAGGCCGGCACGGGTATTGAACCAGCATCTGTAGCAACACAGTTTGCAGTGTTTTAGACCGTTGCGCCACTCAGGCACTGTACAATGTGACTGGTGGGCTACAGCAGTGGGCTACAGCACTACAGTAAGAGCAAAATAATCCTAACAAAATAAAATAATAAAAACCTTAGTGTAACAATCAGTTTTAGGTTTTAGTAAGTAATACTGAAGTCATGCACAATTATCAGTTTCTATTTAGGTTAATGTCACCCATTCATTATCAGTTAGAGACACAGTAGGACCCAAAAGCATAATCAGTGCTCAAACTCCCCCTTGCGCTGGTCTGGAGTAATGAAGTCGTGACGCCGGGTACCGTACTAAACCACAAATTACGTCTAAATCGCACAGCATAATCGCTAAACTTTTAGTGGAGCAACCACTGTATGCATCTGTTGGTCACAGATACCTTTAAAAAACAAGGTAGGGGCGTGGATCAGAAAAACAGTCCGTATCTGATGTGACCACCATTTGCCTCATGCAGCGCGACACATCTCCTTTGCATAGAGTTGATCAGGCTGTTGATTGCAGCCTGTGGAATGTTGTCCCACTCCTTTTCAATGGCTGTGCGAAGTTTCTGGATATTGACGGGAACTGAAACACGCTGTCGTACACGTCGATCCAGAGCATCCCAATGGGTGACATGCCTGGTGAGTATGCAGGCCATGGAAAAGTACATTTTCAACTTCCAGGAATTGTTTACAGATCCTTGTGATATGGGGCCACGCATTATCATGCTGAAACATGAGGTGATGGCTGCAGATGTATGGCACGATCTCTGTGCATTCAAATTGCCATTGATAAAATGCAATTGTGTTCGTTGTCCGTAGTTTATGCCTGCCCATATACCATAACCCATTATTGACTGTACGTTTGTTCTTCCCATGTGTAACTGTTGTTGTTTTTGTCGCACTGCTTTGCTTTATCTTGGCCAGGTCGCAGTTGTAAATGAGAACTTGTTCTCAACTGGCCTACCTGGTGAAATAAATAAATAATATATTTTTTTAAAACACCGCCACCATGGGGCACTTTGTTCACAACGTTTACATCGTGTAAACAAATTTGTGCACAACATTTGAGTGAAATAAGCTTTTTGTGCGTATAGAACATTTTATTTCAGCTCATTAAATATGGAACCAACACTTTACATGCTGTGTTTATATTTGTTCAGTATAGAAACAGTATCCACACATTACAAATGAATCATTGAATATAGTAAAGGATAAAAAGTCCATGAATTCACATAATGAAACATTATTGTCTACTTTGGGATAACTGGGCAGTTCAAAACTCTATGGAAAAGGTTTTGGTCATGTTCTATTACCTGACAGCAATATATTTTATTAATTGGGTCCCTCTTCTTGTTAATCTGTGTTTCCCCATTCTATGTCACAGATCCAGATCAGTGATTACTTCAAGATATGAATGAATGACGTATTCTCAAAGTATTGTGTTTGTCTTCTCAGGAATCGTTAGCAGACAGCTCTGCCCAGTACGAGCAGCTGACAAACATGGAGCTGATTTCCCTTCTGCTGCAGCAGGAGATGGATATGGAGAAGCAGCAGGTGGCCTCTGACCAGCAGGCGTCGATGCTGGAGAAACACGAGGCGGAGCTGAAGAAGATCAAGGCACAGGTGCGCGACCTAGAGGATTACATCGACAAGCTGCTGGTGCAGATCATGGAGCAGACACCCACACTCCTCCAAGTGCGCTCCCGGCACAAGTGACCACTAGTGCTAGTGTGTGCACTTATAATCAGTATAATATAGGGCCATGGTCACCATCAAACCCTGGTCCTGGAGAGCTCCTAGGATGAGCAGACTATTGTTCCAGCTCAGTCCCTACAATAGTGCATTTAACTACATTTGGTGGTCAGTTGTTTAGCCAATCAGGTGTTATAGTGCAGGGCATGAAACAAAAGCCTGTACATCCAAGTAGTTCTTGCGGACCAGGGTTGGTTACCAATGTTCCAGGGTCAGGTGTAGTCCAACACATCCCTAAGCAAATACTAAATCTTACAACCATCCAGGTTTCACTGCTGATACCCTGCCCTGTTGATATAGACACAATATTACCCATGTGCATGCTTGCTATTGCTTTACACTCGCTACTTAGGATAAGGAAAGTGACAGCTTTTATCAAATGTACTGCAAGAATTCTTATAAATGTGCATTGATGAAGAATATAGAAAATGTCTTCCTATTCATAAAGTGTACAGTAAATGTAATATTCGGTGGTATAAATTGTTCTTACGTGATATGACTTTGCATACAATTCTGAAAACATTGAAGTGTTTGAATTAGTATAACAATGACCCAAATTGTCTTCATCATGGTAAATACTGTCATTATTTGGCATAAGACTCAAAAACAGACTGACCCGAGGAGAATTCCACTGAACTTAAATTTGTTTACATGGAGAAATGTGAGCTTCAGCTAGTGTCATATTGTGTAAATTATTATAAAAAATATATAAAAATGAAAATGCATGAAGACAGATGTCTTAAACAGACTGCTTTGAAGGAAATTCCGCTGAATTCAAATTTGTTAAAATGGAGAAAGAATAACTTGAGCTAGTGTCATATTTTGTAAATTATTGTAAATATATATATATATGTGAAGAATATATAGGAAAACCATGTGAAAATAGATAAACATTTGGTAAGAGAACAATGGTTTCTTTTCAAAGCTGCTGTATGAAAAGCCAAAACTAACAAGCGCTAATGATTTTTTCTCCTATTTAAGAAAATTAATAATAATTAATTTTGCAACATATGCAACGCATGACACCTTTCTCTCAACATGAATTTGAGAATGTATGCAAGTTGAAATATCCTCGGCTTTGATATAATTTACTATTCATTGATGAAGTGTGTGCAAAGAATAAAGTGACAAATGTTCATGTGAAAAGGTAGGTTGTCACGTTCCTGACCTGTTTTCTGTTGTTTTGTATGTGTGTGATGGTCAGGGCGTGAGTTTTGGGTGGGCAGTCTATGTTTGCTGTTTCTATGTTGGTTTTGGGTTGCCTGGTATGGCTCTTAATTAGAGGCAGGTGTTTTGCGTTTTCCTCTAATTGAGAGTCATATTAAGGTAGGTTGTTCTCACTGGTTGTTTGTGGGTGATTGTCGCTGTGTCTGTGTTTGTTGCACCACACGGTACTGTCTCGTCTCGGTCGTTCCTGTTCATGTGTTCTTCGTTTCATGTAAGTTCGTAGTTTAGGTCTGTCTACGTCGTGTTTGTTATTTTGTAATTTCCAAGTGTTTTCGTATTTCGTCTTCGTGTTTCAATAAATATCATTTATGTCTAATTACCTCGCTGCATATTGGTCCACCGATCCTTCTCTCCTCTCCTCTTCCGAGGAAGAGGAGGACGACACCCGTAACATAGGTACTACAATGAATTCAAAGGCATTGATTTATGCTAAGTTAGGTATGTTTTCACGTTTTGGTTTAATTTGCAAAGAGAATGTATACAATTACAGATATTTTTTGGGCAAATCATTTTTTATATGGCATTGCCTGTATTATGGTATTATTTAGTACAGTACGTCAATACAGTACTATAATTTAAATGCTATTCATGACCTAAGCACTGTAACATGTAAAATAAAGAAAATTGCTTATCAAGTGATTCATAATTTTTTTTATCCTCAAACTTGTTTACATTATACTTCTACTAGTCCTTATGCATTAGTAGTCTAAATATTGTGAAAGTCCAAGCTGCCCTTGTTTTCACAGCCCATATATAAGGAAAGGAATGCTGATTGCTGACAGTATAATATTATGCTGACAATTAAGTATTGCAGACGTCTTCTTTCTAATGGCAACATTACTTTCTCTCCACTGCAGGGCACTGCTATGCCTGCTTAGTATTGATTTCCACTCCCCTTGTTCCATTTTGGTTTGAGCACATTATCAGAATGAACGTACAGTAGGAATCTGCACGCTGTTTTACCCCATGCCCTGTGACTTCCATTTTTGTTTTCATCACTTCCATCCAAACTCGGCAGGAAAAGCTCCATGAGATACAATATCATTCATTTCCCCCAGTAATTACATGTACAGGTAACTGCCAAAATAATGGAAATACTTGTAGAATCTATGCCAATGTGCATTGAAGCTGTTCTGGCTCTTGGTGGCCCAACACCCTATTAAAGACACATTATGTTTGCGTTTCCTTTATTTTGTCAGTTACCCGTACGTCTCAGAGTATAAAAGAAGCCACTTAGATGTGAATTTCTGAAGAATAAAACAGGTTCACATAATCTAATATCAGTTTAGTATCAGTGTACGCATAGTAAATGTTATTTTACTTCATTGGCTGTTTGCTCCCAACTCATAGGAATCCCCACCCAGTTGACTACTTTAAAATGTTTGAAGCCCTCAGTGGCAATCTCCATGTCAAAATGGGCTATATTCATGATGACTCCTCTCTCTCTATGACAAGAGGCACAACTCCGATATTTTCAAAATTCCCCAAATGCAATGTGCATCAGCTTCTATCATTTGTAACAACCTAACAATTACGAAACTTATATTCGATCAAATAAGCCTCACATACTGTAGCAAATTAGCAATTATATTTTTTTGTGGAGCAAATTCTCATTGACCTCCATACAAAATCTCCTTACTTCATGGGTTTATTTTCAGAGACACTCTTTTCACGCCATTTTGCCCGGTGGGCGGTGATATCCACCAACATTTAACACTTTTAGAACACGGAAGCCAATGCGGAAACTATGGATACAACTTCCGTACCTATACATCCTGACAAAATACACCATATTACTGGCCTGATAATGTGACTGGACCTTGTGGGCTAAACGGTCGAGAAAACCCCCATAAATGACCCAAATGGTTGCCCAATCAGGCAGGCTTTTGGGAGGTTATTCAAATGGCATAGGCTATTCACTGCAATGTACAGCCTAGAACATAGATTTGAACTAACTTGAAAACAATAATTCTAAACAACATGATACATTTTTTGTCCCTAAAAAACAAACAATATCACAAGCTTTTTGAGCTGAGGACTGGGAGGGAACGCACTCAGCACAGCCTTATGAGCGCAGTGTAGGCTACCTATAGTTGCAGCCTGGTCTCATAGACAACGTAACATAGTAAAAGTAAATCCGTAACAACAAAATTTGTATAATGTTACGTTTGGTATGGTTACATAAGACAGATGGTTATTTAGGGGGGTGGATGCATGGGTGTTTTGTATAATATGAACGTCTATCAACCCAAAGGTTGTGAGTTCAAATCTCATGTTCGCTAATTAGCAACTTGGCATCAGTTGCTGGGACCTCTACTATCTGTCCAGTGATCCTGCCGACCAAGGCCGGGTCTGAGGAGCTGCTTGGCGTAGCAATCATTGAGAGAGGACATCAGTTCTGTATGTGAATCCATGATAACAATGACAGAGAAATCAGATTATCTCGAGGGACAATCAAGGCGGAACATGGTTGTGGACAGAATTGCAGAATCTCCACGAGGCCTGGACAGAGTCTGAGGACAAAGTGAGGAAAATGATCTCGGAGAAACTGAAGATGGACCACAGGAAGATTGAGGTGGAGCACGCCCACAAGACTGGAAAACACACCACCGGCCCAGGTGACAGGCCCAGGCCGATAATGGTCAAGTTCCTGAGGTTCAAGGACCAGGCAGCTGTTCTGGTAAGAGCCAATAACTTCAGAGGAACGTAAATCATCTATCCTGAACATCTATCCTGAAGCTGTGAGCCAGAAGAAAGAACTTATCCCAGCCATGAAAGCTGCCAGAGCGTGTGAGGACATTGCTTACATCTGCTATGACAGGCTCATTGTTCACCCTCCCTCCCAAAAGCCTGGAAGGGGTGAATGAGTGTCAACCGCGCAGCCCAGCGCACACACACACACACACACACCAACTGATTAATGCACTGCTGAATGTATATGTTTTCTCTTGCTTTGTTTGCTCTTTTCCATATTATGATCAACTCTGATAAGGTACACAGGAAAGGGCTGAAAATAGCCCATATTAATATATGTAGCCTTAGAAATAAGGTTCATGAAATCAATTACTTGCTAACATCAGATAACATTCATATATTAGCCATTTCTGAGACACAATTAGATAATTCATGATACAGCAGTAGCAATACAAGGATATAACATTTATAGAAGAGACAGGAGATCCTTTGACTGATGGCGCCGGAGAAGATGACTGACGTTTTATGTGCTCCTAACCAATTGTGTTTTTATGTTCGTTTTTTTTGCGTTGTTCTTAACTTATTTATTTTACTTATTTTGTAAATAATGTTGCTGCTACCATCTCTTACGACCAAAAATAACTTCTGGACATCAGAACAGCGATTACTCACCACGAACTGGCAGAAGCTTTTTTTCCCTTTAACGAGTCCGACGATCCCGATGTGAATGACATACTGCTTTCCCGGGAACAGGCCCAAACCCCTGTCATATGCGCGAAGAGACGACGGAGAAAAAGAGGACGGAGGTTGGGCTTCCTTCTGAGAATTTGTAGGCAATCGAATAAACCCCCATGCCTTCCATTCTGCTAGCTAACGTACAATAATTGGAAAATAAAATGGACGACCTACGAGGAAGATTAAACTACCAATGGAATATTAAAAACTGTAATATCTTATGCTTCATGGAGTTGTGGCTGAACGATGACATTGCCTAGTTAAAGAAAGGTTAAATAAAAACATATAAATAAATTATCAACATACAGCTGGTTATACGCTGTATCGGCAGGATAGAACAGCGGCATCTGGTAAGACAAGGGGTGGCGGACTATGCATATATTTACATTTACATTTAAGTCATTTAGCAGACGCTCTTATCCAGAGCGACTTACAAATTGGTGCATTCACCTTATGATATCCAGTGGAACAACCACTTTACAATAGTGCATCTAACTCTTTTAAGGGGGGGGGTAGAAGGATTACTTTATCCTATCCTAGGTATTCCTTAAAGAGGTGGGGTTTCAGGTGTCTCCGGAAGGTGGTGATTGACTCCGCTGACCTGGCGTCGTGAGGGAGTTTGTTCCACCATTGGGGTGCCAGAGCAGCGAACAGTTTTGACTGGGCTGAGCGGGAACTGTACTTCCTCAGAGGTAGGGAGGCGAGCAGGCCAGAGGTGGATGAACGCAGTGCCCTTGTTTGGGTGTAGGGCCTGATCAGAGCCTGAAGGTACGGAGGTGCCGTTCCCCTCACAGCTCCGTAGGCAAGCACCATGGTCTTGTAGCGGATGCGAGCTTCAACTGGAAGCCAGTGGAGAGAGCGGAGGAGCGGGGTGACGTGAGAGAACTTGAGAAAGTTGAACACCAGACGGGCTGCGGCGTTCTGGATGAGTTGTAGGGGTTTAATGGCACAGGCAGGGAGCCCAGCCAACAGCGAGTTGCAGTAATCCAGACGGGAGATGACAAGTGCCTGGATTAGGACCTGCGCCGCTTCCTGCGTGAGGCAGGGTCGTACTCTGCGAATGTTGTAGAGCATGAACCTACAGGAACGGGTCACCGCCTTGATGTTAGTTGAGAACGACAGGGTGTTGTCCAGGATCACGCCAAGGTTCTTAGCACTCTGGGAGGAGGACACAATGGAGTTGTCAACCGTGATGGCGAGATCATGGAACGGGCAGTCCTTCCCCGGGAGGAAGAGCAGCTCCGTCTTGCCGAGGTTCAGCTTGAGGTGGTGATCCGTCATCCACACTGATATGTCTGCCAGACATGCAGAGATGCGATTCACCACCTGGTTATCAGAGGGGGGAAAGGAGAAGATTAATTGTGTGTCGTCTGCATAGCAATGATAGGAGAGACCATGTGAGGATATGACAGAGCCAAGTGACTTGGTGTATAGCGAGAATAGGAGAGGGCCTAGAACAGAGCCCTGGGGGACACCAGTGGTGAGAGCACGTGGTGCGGAGACAGATTCTCGCCACGCCACCTGGTAGGAGCGACCTGTCAGGTAGGACGCGATCCAAGCGTGGGCCGCGCCGGAGATGCCCAGCTCGGAGAGGGTGGAGAGGAGGATCTGATGGTTCACAGTATCAAAGGCAGCCGATAGGTCTAGAAGGATGAGAGCAGAGGAGAGAGAGTTAGCTTTAGCAGTGCGGAGCGCCTCCGTGACACAGAGAAGAGCAGTCTCAGTTGAATGACTAGTCTTGAAACCTGACTGATTTGGATCAAGAAGGTCATTCTGAGAGAGATAGTAGGAGAGCTGGCCAAGGACGGCACGTTCAAGAGTTTTGGAGAGAAAAGAAAGAAGGGATACTGGTCTGTAGTTGTTGACATCGGAGGGATCGAGTGTAGGTTTTTTCAGAAGGGGTGCAACTCTCGCTCTCTTGAAGACGGAAGGGACGTAGCCAGCGGTCAAGGATGAGTTGATGAGCGAGGTGAGGTAAGGGAGAAGGTCTCCGGAAATGGTCTGGAGAAGAGAGGAGGGGATAGGGTCAAGCGGGCAGGTTGTTGGGCGGCCGGCCGTCACAAGACGCGAGATTTCATCTGGAGAGAGAGGGGAGAAAGAGGTCAAAGCACAGGGTAGGGCAGTGTGAGCAGAACCAGCGGTGTCGTTTGACTTAGCAAACGAGGATCGGATGTCGTCGACCTTCTTTTCAAAATGGTTGACGAAGTCATCTGCAGAGAGGGAGGAGGGGGGAGGAGGATTCAGGAGGGAGGAGAAGGTGGCAAAGAGCTTCCTAGGGTTAGAGGCAGATGCTTGGAATTTAGAGTGGTAGAAAGTGGCTTTAGCAGCAGAGACAGAAGAGGAGAATGTAGAGAGGAGGGAGTGAAAGGATGCCAGGTCCGCAGGGAGGCGAGTTTTCCTCCATTTCCGCTCGGCTGCCCGGAGCCCTGTTCTGTGAGCTCGCAGTGAGTCGTCGAGCCACGGAGCAGGAGGGGAGGACCGAGCCGGCCTGGAGGATAGGGGACATAGAGAGTCAAAGGATGCAGAAAGGGAGGAGAGGAGGGTTGAGGAGGCAGAATCAGGAGATAGGTTGGAGAAGGTTTGAGCAGAGGGAAGAGATGATAGGATGGAAGAGGAGAGAGTAGCGGGGGAGAGAGAGCGAAGGTTGGGACGGCGCGATACCATCCGAGTAGGGGCAGTGTGGGAAGTGTTGGATGAGAGCGAGAGGGAAAAGGATACAAGGTAGTGGTCGGAGACTTGGAGGGGAGTTGCAATGAGATTAGTGGAAGAACAGCATCTAGTAAAGATGAGGTCAAGCGTATTGCCTGCCTTGTGAGTAGGGGGGGAAGGTGAGAGGGTGAGGTCAAAAGAGGAGAGGAGTGGAAAGAAGGAGGCAGAGAGGAATGAGTCAAAGGTAGACGTGGGGAGGTTAAAGTCACCCAGAACTGTGAGAGGTGAGCCATCCTCAGGAAAGGAACTTATCAGGGCGTCAAGCTCATTGATGAACTCTCCAAGGGAACCTGGAGGGCGATAAATGATAAATATATGTAAACAAGAGTTGGTGCACGATATCTAAGGAAGTCTCAAGGTTTTGCTCGCCTGAGGTAGAGTATCTCATGATGAGCTGTAGACCACACGATCTACCTAGAGAGTTTTCATCTGTATTTTTCGTAGCTGTCTACATCACAACACAGACCAATGCTGGCACTAAGACTGCACTCAATGAGCTGTATTCCGCCATAAGCAAACATGAAACGCTCATCCAGAGGCAGCACGCCTATTGGCCACCTTTACTCCACACACAGAGACGCGTACAAAGCTCTCCCTCCATTTGGCAAATCTGACCATAATTCATTGGCTTAATTTAAAACAAAGGACATAAAGGACAACTAAAATCCTAACAGAAATGCCAACTGTAAATGTTTGTGTGCATGTCTGGCATGTCTGGCACTTGTATGTGTTCTTGTATGTGTTTATTTGAATGAGTGTGTGTGTGTATATGCATGTGTACAAACACCTGCACGGCATCAGCCTCAGGCAACCCTGCATTAGTTGTAAAAACACTGCCACTTAGTGTCATTCAAATGTACTTTTGATTATGATTTATTTTGACTTTAAATTATAATTTTTTTAAACTTTTATCTTTGACCATCATTCTCTCGCACTCGCACTCGTCTCCAATTCCACATACCAACCCTCAGCTTCCCTCAGCCCATCCCATCTATCTCTGCTGGCCACCAACTTTTCTACGCAACACATATCTTTCAACTATACTGTGATGTTTAATGTACAATTTCAATCTATCTAATCGAATAGAATCCACAGATTGCGAGTTGAAGCTAAATACTTTTACTAAGAGTATTAGTATATTAGTATTAGCTGCCACCCGCCTCCTCCATTTTTGGGGCAATGCTGTAATCAATTGGTTGTACTCTTGGATTGAGCAGACCTTTACGTACAATTCGGATAACTCCATGAAGGACATAACTCTACTATTCCAATTTACAATATAATTTAAGAACAAAATACCCTTTTCAAACATCTTTCCCATAAATACAGGTATTTTATCAACCAGCACATTTGACTTCAGCCATAATATTTGTTGTAATATTTGTTCTATCTTTCGGGAGGATGAAATTGAAATTGTAGCCAGCTCTGCAATGCTTGTTTGAAAAAGAGAGAGACTTTGAAAAAGTATCATTTTCAATTAATCGAATGAGACATGGCAATCTGCACAAAGGCAAAATGGCAATTTTTAAACAATGGATGAGCTTTTCTTAGTAATCTACTTGAGAACCATCTAGGGTTCAAATAAATCTTTTGAATGAGTGAAGCTTTTAGATAGGTTTAGTGCTTTTATATAAAATAATCTCAAACCACCCAATTCATATTCATTATATAGATAGGCACGTTTTATTTTGTCTGGTTTAGCGTCCCAGATAAAGAGCAATATTTTTTGCTCATATGATTTGAAAAACGAATCATCAGGAGTAGGCAGCGCCATAAGTAAGTGCGTAAACTGAGATATGACTAAGGAGTTAATCAGGGCAATTTTTCCATAAATAGACAGGTATTTACCTCTCCATGGTTGCAGGATCTTGTCTATTTTTACAAGTTTTCTATTGAAATTCATGGAGAACTTATTTATATATTTTGTGATATGAATACAGAGTATGTCTACTTCACCATCAGCCCATTTTATAGGTAAACTGCAGGGTAATGTAAATTTTTTATTTTTTAAAGATCCTATATGTAATATTGTACACTTATCATAATTAGGTTTTAGTCCAGAGAGTACAGAAAAGTTATCTTTAATTAGACATTGCAGGGATCTAGCTTGCAGACTTAATATAAAACTTGAGTCATCGGCATACATGGACACCTTTGTTTTTAAGCCTTGGATTTCTAATCCTCTAATGTTGTTATTGGGTCTGATTTTAATAGCTAGTATTTTGATGGCCATAACGAATAGATATGGTGACACCGGACACCCTTGTTTAACTCCTTTTGACAATTCAAAACTCTCTGAGAAGTAGCCGTTATTTACTATTTTACACCTGGGGTTGCTATACATTATTTTTACCCATTTTATAAGAGAA